>NC_088863.1:64570783-64888443 GCF_032884065.1 Artemia franciscana | reverse complement strand
AATTTCGTTTGGTATACAAAGACTATAAGCCAAAACATTGCACTATACGAGGCCCAACACATTAGAGATTTCGCATTCTTTGATATAGCAATCTTGCTCTTTCATTTTAAATTAGTGATTTCAGTCTGATTCTTGATTCATTTTCATTTAGAGCATAAAAATACTGCTCAGCAAAATCTAATCAGTTTGTCTTCAATAGTTTTTTGTTCTATGAATGGAATTACTGAGCAGTTAAAATCATAAAAGGAGTATTTTCTATAATAAATGAACGATAAGCTGCTAAGACAAGTGAAATTAGCAAGAAAAAAAGTAGCAGGCAAAATGCACAAGAGCTTTAGTTTTTGATATAAGACTACGCTCAAAATGACCAATTTTAAACTACATATCATTCTCGTCTTAAGAGAACGTACAAGACGGGGAAGACACCTAGAAATGGCTATTGTCAACTTTATACAAGTGAAAGATTTTACAGTCATAAACTCGTTAATTCATTGCATTAACAGCTAAAATAAACAGTTTTGTAATGACGAATTGGTTCTATATAGCAATAATACCAATTTATACTCCATTATTTCCTTCCAAATTTGAAGAAAAAACTAGATCTACGTTGCATGGGCAACGTGAGGTTTTGCGAACACCTTTTTATGGCTTCGCCGAGTAAATTGTTTGGAGGTTAAAACTTTGTTTTTGTTTCCTCGCTTCGATCAAACGTTGAAGTTGTTAATCTGATCGCTGAATATGATTGCGGCTTTTCAGCCGATTATTACTTACAAGTCCCCAGCAAGTCGTACCACTGGAACGAATTTGGTCTTACCATCAAATACACCGAAACAAATAGCAGGTACACCAACGAGCAAAATTTGCAAACCCTTCATTGCCAAAGATGGTTATAAGCTAAAGGCCAACTGTTGCTTAAGACTCCCCTATAGCCTATGTCTCAGAATTGGTATCGGCCTACTTTAGGTTTCAGCGTGTACCTTACTACTGAAGTTGTCAACCCCTTTAAACTTTCAAACTGGTATATTTCATGAAGAAATTTGTCTACCAAAAAACGGATGACATATACTTTGATCAGCTCATCAAGAGCTTTCGACTCATGTTGAAAACAAATTCTATCATTCTTAGGCCGTTGGCCAAGTTTCTAATGTCATCACTTAGATAAGAGCAAAGGATAAACTCTGATTTCCTTAGCAATGAGAGAACTATTAAAGTTTGAGATGCACATCTGATACCATTTCTTTATTGGCCTTTTTTGGTTTCAGTGTGTACCATACTACTGAAGTTTTCAACCCCTTTGAACTTTCAAACTGATATACTTCATGAAGGAATTCTTATTACCAAAAAATGGATGAGTTACACTTTAATCAGCTCATCAAGAGCTATCGATTGCTGTCGAAAAAAAAAATCTATCTGTCTTAGTTCAAAAGTTGACTTTTTTGCCGTAGGCCAAGTTTCTAACGTCATCACTTAGAAAAGGGCAAAGGATAAACATCTGATACAATTTCTGTATCACAGTCCAAAGTACAAGAAAACGAATGATTAGCTCGGCTGAAATCACGAACAGAAATAGGTAAAAACAATAGATTTTTTCTACGAAGCTTTCCAATATGCAAAGTCATATTCATCAATCTGGTCCAAGGTCCACACTTTCAATATTAAAGTTTTTATCACTTTCTAGGAATAAGCTAAAATCGGAGTGCTAGAAAAAAAGTGTTGTTCTCGTAACACAATTATTTCTATTGAGCCACTGTTTGGGTATTTATTTTTGTAGGTAGGACTCAATGGCTCTTGCAGGATTAGATTACCAGTCAACCTATAAAACCAGTCGTTTTGAAGTGCCAACAAACCGAAAGATACCTAGGGATGTCATCGAAATTAGAAGGAGGACGATCGAACGCCTAGTAAAACGAAGTAAGATTGAATTCAGAATATTACAAATGCTAAGCCATTGAGTTACGCAATGTTTATTTTATATTAATTTCAGTGTGAAATTGTTTTATCAAAAACAAAGGTAGAAGGTCTATGTATATGCTATGAGAATTTATCATTACTAAGCTAAATATATCTTATAAAACGAGTATTAATGTCACACACACACACATATATATATATATATATATATATATATATATATATATATATATATATATATGGCGCGTAACTAATATGGCGCGTAACGACTTACGCGCGCGGGGGGATTGGGGGGGGGGGGGGGTTGGCACGGAGCGCCCCCACCAACTAGGTGTTGGGGTGGCGCGAAGCGCCACCCCAACAGCTAGTATGTATATACATATATCTATATATATGTATATATATAGTACATATATATATATATATATATATATATATATATATATATACTAGCTGTTGGGGTGGCGCTTCGCGCCACCCCAACACCTAGTTGGTGGGGGCGCTCCGCGGCCCCCCCAATCCCCCCGCGCGCGTAAGTCGTTACGCGCCATATTAGTTACGCGCCATTGTAGTTGTGTCCCCTATGTCCCACCTGTGAATATAGATATATATATATGTATATATATATATATATATATATATATATATATATATATATATATATATATATATATATATATATATATATATATATATATATATATATATATATATATATATATATATATATATATATATATATATATACATATATTTAACTACGTAAGTAGTTTTTAACTACTTTTTTTTACTACGTAAAACTTGCGAATATACAACATTCTTTGCTGTCCCATTGTCTGTGCATATAAACAGATTGTCAGGTTTACCGACTCTTGAACATACAACATATAATGGTCCATGGGAAAAAAATCCGTATTCAGATCTATACCTCATGATTCTAATGATTGCCCGTGAGCTTTGTTGATGGTGATTGCTAATCGACCATTCCCTGTGTCGCCATCGTCATTTATATATCCCCTGTGCCCCCCGGCGTCCCCTTTTTAGTTTTGTCCCTGTGTCCCGGTCGTCATTTATATTCCCTGTGTCCCGGTCGTCATTTGTTTCCCGGTGTCCCAGTCTGTAATTTCTCTTTGAGTGTCCCGGGTGTCATTTATATTCCTTGTGTTTCGGTGTCCCGGTCGTCATTCATATCCCCCTGTGCCCCCCGGCGTCCCCGTTGTAGTTGTGTCCCTGTGTCCCGGTCGTCATTTATATTCCCTGTGTCCCGGTCGTCATTTGTATCCCGGTGTCCCAGTCTGTATATACATTCATTTTATAGTTTTGTTTTTCTCCTTTATTTTTTTCCTTTTTTATTTTTTTTTCTTTTTTAGTTTATTTAGATTTTTAGATTTTTTAGTTTTTTTTATTAGTTTTTAGTTTTTTTTTCTTTTTAGTTTTTTTGTAGTTTTTACCTTTTTTTTAGTTTTTTTAGTTTTTTTTTACTTATGTCCTGGTCTTCATTTATACTCCCTGTGTCCCGGTCGTCATTTGTGTCCCGGTGCTTTGTTGATTGCTAATCGAACATTCCTTTTGTCCCGGTCGCTTTCTCTTTGAGTGTGGTCATTTATATTTTCTATGTGCCGGTGTCCCGGTCGTCATTTGTGTCCCGATTTCCCGGTCTGTAATTTCGTCAGTTGAAAACATGACTTCAGTCGACACACAAACATGACGTCACCCGACAGACAGACCCACACACACATTTTTTAGGTTTTTTAGTTTTTTTTGAAGTTTTTATCTTTTTATTTTTATTATTTTTATTTATATTTTTTTAGTTCTCTTTTTCTCCTTTATTTTTCAGTTTTTTTCCTTTTTTTAGTTTTTTTTCTTTTTTAGTTCTTTTAGTTTTGACCTTTTTAGTTTTTTTTTAGTTTTTTAGTTTTTTAGCTTTTTTTAGTTTTTTTTTTATTAGTTTTTAGTTCATTTTATGGTTTTTCCTTTTTTAGTTTTTTTTTAGTTTTTTACCTTTTTTTAGTTTTTTTTTTAATTTTTAAGCTTTTTTAGATTTTTTTATTGTTAGTTTTTTTTTGTAGTTTTTACCTTCTTTAGATTTTTGCTTCTTTTATATTAATGCTAAAGCCAAAGTTCGAACCTGGAACCTCTTGAACCTAGAACCTGGAACATAACGCCTTATCAACTCAGCTACATCGGCTTGAATACATTCGTTTTTGAATTGGTATATGATGAAATAATTCAGACGTCATATTATATGATGAAATAAAATTTTTAGTTTTTTTTCCTTTTTTTCTTTTTAGTTTTTTTATTGGTTTTTACCTTTTTTTTAGCTTTTTTAGTTTTTTTTTCGTTTTTTCTTTTTAATGTTTTTTGTAGTTTTTATCTTTTTATTTTTTTTTATTTTTATTCATACTTTTTTAGTTTCCTTTTTCTCTTTTATTTTTCAGTTTTTCCTTTTTTTAGTTTTTTCTTTTTTAGTTTTTTTTTTTTAGTTTTTTACCTTTTTTTAGTTTTTTAGTTTTTTGGCTTTTTTAGTTTTGTTATTAGTTTTTAGTTTTTTTGTAGTTTTTGCCTTTTTTTTAGTTTTTTCAGTTTTTTTTTTAGTTTTTAGTTTTTTACCTTTTTTTTAGTTTTTTTTTAGTTTTTTAGCTTTTTTAGTTTTTTTCTTTTTAGTTTTTTTTTTGTAGTTTTTACTTTTTTAGTTTTTTTCTTCTTTTGTATTAGTGTGAAATAATTCAGACGTCATATACGGACAACCACGACGTCACTCGACAGACAGACAAACAGACATAACCCACAAACAACTTATTTATATATATATAGAAGA
The DNA here is from genome assembly GCF_032884065.1 of Artemia franciscana. Taxonomy (NCBI): domain Eukaryota; kingdom Metazoa; phylum Arthropoda; class Branchiopoda; order Anostraca; family Artemiidae; genus Artemia; species Artemia franciscana. The sequence goes on along the minus strand of NC_088863.1, from coordinate 64,883,714 downwards.
TATCTATATTTATCACTAATGTAGGAAAACAGTCTTCCTTTTCTCCTTCTGTCCCTTTTTTTTAATGTGTGTTGTGCTGTTGCATTGGTGATTTCTCTTTTCATTTTATATATATATATATATATATATATATATATATATATATATATATATATATATATATATATATATATATATATATATATATATATATATATATATATATCTATCTATCTATATATATATATCTATCTATCTATATATCTATATATATAAAAATAAGTTGTCTGTCTGTGGATGTGTGGATGGATGTGTCAGGTGACGTCACCTGAAAAAACTGGATCAGGTGACGTCAAAACTGAAAAAACTAAAAAAAGGCAAAAACTACAAAAAAAACTAAAAACTAATAAAAAAAATAAAAAAGCTAAAAAACTAAAAAAACTATAAAGGTAAAAACCAATAAAAAACTAAAAAAAAAAACTGAAAAAACTAAAAAAAGGCAAAAACTACAAAAAAAAACTAAAAACTAATAAAAAAAGTAAAAAAGCTAAAAAACTAAAAAAACTAAAAAAACTAAAAAAGGTAAAAAACTAAAAAAAATAAAAAATAAAAAAAAACTAAAAAAAAGGAAAAAACTGAAAAATAAGCTAAAATAAAGGTAAAAACCAATAAAAAACTAAAAAAAAAAAGGAAAAAACTAATAAATGACGACACTCAAAGAGAAAGCGACCAGGACAAAAGGAATGTTCGATTAGCAATCAACAAAGCACCGGGACACAGGGAGTATAAATGACGACCAGGACATAAGTAAAAAAAAAACTATCTATATATATAAAAATAAGTTGTCTGTGGATCTGTGGATCGTGGATCAGGTGACGTCACCTGAAAAAACTGGATCAGGTGACGTCAAAACTGAAAAAACTAAAAAAAGGCAAAAACTACAAAAAAAACTAAAAACTAATAAAAAAAATAAAAAAGCTAAAAAACTAAAAAAACTAAAAAAAGGCAAAAACTACAAAAAAAACTAAAAACTAATAAAAAAGCTAAAAAACTAAAAAAACTAAAAAAAAGGCAAAAACTACAAAAAAACTAAAAACTAATAAAAAAAATAAAAAAGCTAAAAAACTAAAAAAACTAAAAAAACTAAAAAAAGGTAAAAAACTAAAAAAACTAAAAACTAAAAAAAACTAAAAAAGGTAAAAACTAAAAGAACTAAAAAAGAAAAAAATAAATGACGACACTCGAAGAGAAAGCGACCAGGACAAAAGGAATGTTCGATTAGCAATCAACAAAGCACCGGGACACAGGGAGTATAAATGACGACCAGGACACAAGTAAAAAAAAATTAACAAAACTAAAAAGAAGGTAAAAACTACAAAAAAACTAAAAAGAAAAAAAAACTAAAAACTAATAAAAAAACTAAAAAATCTAAAAATCTAAATAAACTAAAAAAGAAAAAAAAAGGAAAAAAATAAAGGAGAAAAACAAAACTAAAAAACGAATGTATATACAGACCGGTACACCGGGATACAAATGACGACCGGGACACAGGGAATATAAATGACGACCGGGACACAGGGACACAACTACAACGGGGACACCGGGGGAAACAGGGGGATATAAATGACGACCGGGACAAAAAAACTAAAAAGAAAAAAAAACTAAAAACTAATAAAAAAACTAAAAAATCTAAAAATCTAAATAAGCTAAAAAAGAAAAAAAAAGGAAAAAAATAAAGGAGAAAAAATAAACTAAAAAACGAATGTATATACAGACCGGGACACCGGGATACAAATGACGACCGGGACACAGGGAATATAAATGACGACCGGGACACAGGGACACAACTACAACGGGGACACCGGGGGAAACAGGGGGATGTAAATGACGACCGGGACACCGGGACAGGGAATGGTCGATTAGCAATCACCATCAACAAAGCTCAAGGGCAATCATTAGAATCATGAGGTATAGATCTGAATACAGATTGTTTTCCCATGGACCATTATATGTTGCATGTTCAAGAGTCGGTAAACCTGACAATCTATTTATATGCAAAGACAATGGGACAGCAAAGAATGTTGTATATTCGCAAGTTTTACGTAGTTAAAACCATATATATATATCTATCTATATTCACAGGTGGGACATAGGGACACAACTACAATGGCGCGTAACTATTATGGCGCGTAACGACTTACGCGCGCGGGGGGGCTTGGGGGGGGCGCGAAGCGCCCCCACCAACTAGGTGTTGGGGTGGCGCGAAGCGCCACCCCAACAGCTAGTATATATATAAAAATAAGTTGTCTGTCTGTCTGTGGATGTGTGGATCAGGTGACGTCACCTGAAAAAACTGGATCAGGTGACGTCAAAACTGAAAAAACTAAAAAAAGGCAAAAACTACAAAAAAAACTAAAAACTAATAAAAAAAACTAAAAAAGCTAAAAAACTAAAAAAACTAAAAAAAGGCAAAAACTACAAAAAAAACTAAAAACTAATAAAAAAGCTAAAAAACTAAAAAAACTAAAAAAAGGCAAAAACTACAAAAAAAACTAAAAACTAATAAAAAAAATAAAAAAGCTAAAAAACTAAAAAAACTAAAAAAACTAAAAAAACTAAAAAAAGGTAAAAAACTAAAAAAACAAAAAAAACTAAAAACTAAAAAAAACTAAAAAAAAAGGAAAAAACTGAAAAATAAGCTAAAATAAAGGTAAAAACCAATAAAAAACTAAAAAAAAAAACTGAAAAAACTAAAAAAAGGCAAAAACTACAAAAAAAAACTAAAAACTAATAAAAGAAAGTAAAAAAGCTAAAAAACTAAAAAAACTAAAAAAACTAAAAAAAGGTAAAAAACTAAAAAAAATAAAAAATAAAAAAAAACTAAAAAAAGGAAAAAACTGAAAAATAAGCTAAAATAAAGGTAAAAACCAATAAAAAACTAAAAAGAAAAAAAGGAAAAAACTAAAAAAAATTTCATCTAAAAAACTAAAAAAGGTAAAAACTAAAAGAACTAAAAAAGAAAAAAATAAATGACGACACTCAAAGAGAAAGCGACCAGGACAAAAGGAATGTTCGATTAGCAATCAACAAAGCACCGGGACACAGGGAGTATAAATGACGACCAGGACATAAGTAAAAAAAAAAAAGGAAAAAACTAAAAACAAGCTAGTATATATATATATATATATATATCGAGTGACGTCATGTTTGTGTGTCGACTGACGTCATGTTTTCGACTGACGAAATTACAGACCGGGACATCGGGACACAAATGACGACCGGGACACCGGCACATCTATATCTATATATATAAAAATAAGTTGTCTGTGTGTGGATCTGTGGATGGATCAGGTGACGTCATGTTTCGGCTGACGTCATGAAATTAGTTGCCATCATGTTTGTTATGACGATGCTTAGTATATTGTAAAACACATTAATTTGGTTAATAATATACCATTTAAAACACCAAAATGAACATGCTGGAGTAGTCACTCGGTGAGAGAGGGTGTCAGAACGGAGAATGAAGGTCCCAGGTTCAAATCCTGGTTAGGCTAAAAAAGGTAAAAAACTAAAAACTAAACAAAAAACTGAAAAAACTAAAAAAAGGCAAAAACTACAAAAAAACTAAAACTAAACTAAAAAAAAATAAAAAAGCTAAAAAACTAAAAAAAACTAAAAAAAAGGTAAAAAATAAAAAAACTAAAAACTAAAAAAAAAACTAAAAAAAAGAAAAAACTGAAAAATAGAAGAGAAAAAGAAAACTAATAAAATTAAGAATAAAAATAAAAAAAAAATAAAAAAGATAAAAACTAAAAAAAAGTAAAAAGAAAAAACGAAAAAAACTAAAAAAGCTAAAAAAAAAAGGTAAAAACCAATAAAAAACTAAAAAGAAAAAAAAGAAAAAAACTAAAAAAAAATTTCATCTAAAAAACTAAAAAAAACTAAAAAAAGGTAAGAACTAAAAAAGAAAAAAATAAATGACGACACTCAAAGAGAAAGCGACCGGGACAAAAGGAATGTTCGATTAGCAATCAACAAAGCACCGGGACACAGGGAGTATAAATGACGACCAGGACATAAGTAAAAAAAAACTAAAAAAACTAAAAAGAAGGTAAAAACTACGAAAAAACTAAAAAGAAAAAAAACAAAAACTAATAAAAAAACTAAAAATCTAAAAATCTAAATAAACTAAAAAAGAAAAAAAATTAAAAAGGAAAAAAATAAAGGAGAAAAACAAAACTAAAAAACGAATGTATATACAGACCGGGACACCGGGATACAAATGACGACCGGGACACAGGGAATATAAATGACCATACATAAGCCATAATGACCAGGACATAAGTAAAAAATATAAATGACGACCGGGACACAGGGACACAACTACAACGGGGACGCCGGGGGGCACAGGGGGATATAAATGACGATCAGGACACCGGGACAGGGAATGGTCGATTAGCAATCACCATCAACAAAGCTCAAGGGCAATCATTAGAATCATGAGGTATAGATCTGAATACGGATTGTTTTCCCATGGACCATTATATGTTGCATGTTCAAGAGTCGGTAAACCTGACAATCTATTTATATGCACAGACAATGGGACAGCAAAGAATGTTGTATATTCGCAAGTTTTACGTAGTTAAAAACATATATATAATATATCTATCTATATTCACAGGTGGGACATAGGGACACAACTACAATGGCGCGTAACTAATATGGCGCGTAACGACTTACGCGCGCGGGGGGGCTTGGGGGGGGGGTTGCGCGAAGCGCCCCTACCAACTAGGTGTTGGGGTGGCGCGAAGCGCCACCCCAACAGCTAGTATATATATAAAAATAAGTTGTCTGTCTGTGTGTGTCTGTGTGTCTGTCGAGTGACGTCATGTTTGTGTGTCGACTGAGGTCATGTTTTCAACTGACGAAATTACAGACCGAGACATCGGGACACAAATGACGACCGGGAAACCGGCACATAGGGAATATAAATGACGACCAGGACACTCAAAGAGAAAGCGACCGGGACACAAGGAATGTTCGAATAGCAATCACCATCAACAAAGCACCGGGACACAAATGACGACCGGGACACAGGGAGTATAAATGAGGACCAGGACATAAGTAAAAAAAAAAATGAAAAATAAAAAAGAAAAACAAAACTAAAAAAAATAAAACTAAATAAAACTAAAAAGAAAAAAAGGGGAAAAATACAAAAATTTATTTCATCATATACCATTTCAAAAACGAATGTATATACAGACTGGGACACCGGGATAAAAATGACGACCGGGACACAGGGAATATAAATGACGACCGGGACACAGGGACACAACTACAACGGGGACGCCGGGGGCACAGGGGGATATATAAATGACGACGGGGACACAGGGAATGTTCGATTAGCAATCACCATCAAGAAAGCTCAAGGGCAATCATTAGAATCATGAGGTATAACTAAAAAAAAACAAAAAAAGGTAAAAAACTAAAAAATAAAAAAGATCAATTCAAAAACTAATGTATATACAGACCGGGACACCGGGACACAAATGACGACCGGGACACTGGGACACAAGGAATATAAATGACGCCCGGGACACTCAAAGAGAAATCACAGACTGGGACACCGGGATACAAATGACGACCAGGACATAGGGAATATAAATGACGACCGGGACACAGGGACACAACTACAACGGGGACGCCGGGGGGCACAGGGGGATATATAAATGACGACGGCGACACAGGGAATGTTTGATTAGCAATCACCATCAACAAAGCTCAAGGGCAATCATTAGAATCATGAGGTATAGATCTGAATACGGATTGTTTTCCCATGGACCATTATATGTTGCATGTTCAAGAGTCGGTAAACCTGACAATCTATTTATATGCACAGACAATGGGACAGCAAAGAATGTTGTATATTTGCAAGTTTTACGTAGTTAAAAACATATATATATATAATATATATATATATATAAATATATATATATATATATATATATATATATATATATATATATATATATATATATATATATATATATATATATATATATATCTATATTCACAGGTGGGACATAGGGACACAACTACAATGGCGCGTAACTAATATGGCACGTAACGACTTACGCGCGCGGGGGGGATTGGGGGGCGTGAAGCGCCCCCACCAATTAGGTGTTGGGGTGGCGCAAAGGGCCATCCCAACAGCTAGTATATATATATATATATATATATATATATATATATATATATATATATATATATATATATATATATATATATATATATATATATATATATATATATATAACTGGACTTAGTTGTTAGAAATTGGAATTGAAACAACAAACAAACATTTTGAAAAACTTCAAGAATGTTTACGATTAGGGTTCCTTGTAGACAGAAAGAATACCGAAGCAGTTGATAGATAGATAGATAGATAGGTGTATTTCAAAAACCCATGGGCCATATACACACAAAAATATAAATAAATAAATAACAAACAAGCAAGGAAATTAACAACAGTACGAACACGCACAAAAAACAGAATTCAACGAAAAAAGTGCCTAATCTAACTAAAAAAAAATTAGTCATATAAAACTTTTTCTTCTTATTAAGGATTCATCTATATATACTCCCACTCGAAATATTGTGGTTGGGTTACTATTTTGTAGAATACCCGGAAGCATCGAATTAATCCCATGCAAATAAATTTCCCGTAAATCCAAGAGCACTGGGCATTTCCGGAGAAAATGATCCAAGTCTTCCTCATCATCTTTACAAAGGGGACATGCATACCGCCTATCAGGACCAACTATCATTTTATTTTTGTCGAACGTTTTTTGCCTGTTCTGGATTGGAAGACAATTCGCCCTAAGCTGAATCCAACGACGTAGAATCATAGCCGGTAAATTAAATTTAAAATAAACTTCCTCTCCAAAACTAGGTTTTGCCTGATTATAATGTTGTAGGGTTGTAGAATCTAAAACCAGCCCTTGCCAATGCTGAATTTCCTGACTCTCTAATATATATCGTACTGATATGTTTCTATTTGAATTAACTGGAAATTTTGATTTACATCCACCAGTATAACCAAAGTCCACTGAACATAAAAATACCAAAGTGAATTAATAGTGGAAAAATGTCACAGCCTCGAAATAGGGATATATCTATATATATACTAGCTGTTGGGGTGGCGCTTCGCGCCACCCCAACACCTAGTTGGTGGGGGCGCTTCGCGCCCCCCCCAAGCCCCCCCCGCGCGCGTAAGTCGTTACGCGCCATAATAGTTACGCGCCATTGTAGTTGTGTCCCTATGTCCCACCTGTGAATATAGAAATATATATATATATATATGGTTTTAACTACGTAAAACTTGCGAATATACAACATTCTTTGCTGTCCCATTGTCTTTGCATATAAATAGATTGTCAGGTTATCCTCCTGTTTCCCCCGGTGTCCCCGTTGTAGTTGTGTCCCTGTGTCCCGGTCGTCATTTATATTCCCTGTGTCCCGGGTCCCGGTCATCATTTGTATCCCGGTGTCCCGGTCTGTATATACATTCGTTTTTTAGTTTTGTTTTTCTCCTTTATTTTTTTCCTTTTTTTTTCTTTTTTAGCTTATTTAGATTTTTAGATTTTTTAGTTTTTTTTATTAGTTTTTAGTTTTTATTTCTTTTTAGTTTTTTTGTCCCGGTCGTCATTTATATCCCCCTGTTTCCCCCGGTGTCCCCGTTGTAGTTGTGTCCCTGTGTCCCGGTCGTTATTTATTTCTTAGTTTTTTACCTTTTTTTAGTTTTTTTAGTTTTTTAGCTTTTTTATTTTTTTTATTAGTTTTTAGTTTTTTTGTAGTTTTTGCCTTTTTTTTAGTTTTTTTAGTTTTTTAGCTTTTTTATTAGTTTTTAGTTTTTTTTGTAGTTTTTGCCTTTTTTTAGTTTTTTTAGTTTTTTAGCTTTTTTATTTTTTTTATTAGTTTTTAGTTTTTTTTGTAGTTTTTGCCTTTTTTTAGTTTTTTCAGTTTTGACGTCACCTGATCCAGTTTTTTCAGGTGACGTCACCTGATCCACGATCCACAGATCCACAGACAACTTATTTTTATATATATAGATAGTTTTTTTTTTTTACTTATGTCCTGGTCGTCATTTATACTCCCTGTGTCCCGGTGCTTTGTTGATTGCTAATCGAACATTCCTTTTGTCCTGGTCGCTTTCTCTTTGATTGTCGTCATTTATTAGTTTTTTCCTTTTTTTTTTAGTTTTTTATTGGTTTTTACCTTTATTCTAGCTTATTTTTCAGTTTTTTCCTTTTTTTTAGTTTTTTTTTATTTTTTATTTTTTTTAGTTTTTTACATTTTTTTAGTTTTTTTAGTTTTTTTAGTTTTTTAGCTTTTTTACTTTTCTTATTAGTTTTTAGTTTTTTTTTGTAGTTTTTGCCTTTTTTTAGTTTTTTCAGTTTTTTTTTTAGTTTTTTATTGGTTTTTACCTTTATAGTTTTTTTAGTTTTTTAGCTTTTTTATTTTTTTTATTAGTTTTTAGTTTTTTTTGTAGTTTTTGCCTTTTTTTAGTTTTTTCAGTTTTGACGTCACCTAATCCAGTTTTTTCAGGTGACGTCACCTGACACATCCATCCACACATCCACAGACAGACAGACAACTTATTTTTATATATATAGATATATATATATATATATATATATATATATATATTATATATATATATATATATATATATATCTATATATATAAAAATAAGTTGTCTGTGTGTGTGTGTGTCTGTCGAGTAACGTCATGTTTGTGTGTCGACTGACGTCATGTTTTTGACTGACGAAATTACAGACCGGGACATCGGGACACAAATGACGACCGGGACACCGGCACATCTATATATATAAAAATAAGTTGTCCGTCTGTGTGTCTGTCTGTCAGGTGACGTCATGTTTCTGTGTTGACTGACGTCATGTTTTCGACTGACGAAATTACAGACTGGGACATCGGCACACAAATGACGACCGGGACACCGGCACATAGGGAATATAAATGACGCGGGACACTCAAAGAGAAAGCGACCGGGACACAAGGAATGTTCGATTAGCAATCACCATCAACAAAGTACCGCGACACAAATGACGACCGGGACACAAGGAGTATAAATGACGACCAGGACATAAGTAAAAAAAAGCTAACAAAAACTAAAAAAAAGGTAAAAACTACAAAAAAAAAACTAAAAAGAAAAAACCTAAAAACTAATAAAAAAACTAAAAAAACTAAAAAAGAAAAAAAATAAAAAAAGGAAAAAATTAAAAATAAAGGAAAAAAACAAAACTAAAAAAAATAAACATAAAAAAAAATAAAAAGAAAAAATAAAAAAAAAATAAAAAAAACTAAAAAAAAAAGTAAAAACCAAAAAAAAACTAAAAAGAAAAAAAGAGGAAAATTACAAAAATTTATTTCATCGTATACCATTTCAAAAACGAATGTATAGCCTATACAGACCGGGACACCGGGATACAAATGACGACCGGGACACAGGGAATATAAATGACGACCGGGACACAGGGACACAACTACAACGGGGACGCCCGGGGGCGTTTTTCAATAAAAACGGTTTGATTTATATTTAATGAGATTAGGATACATTTTTGACCTGTAATTCCATATCAGATGTACTGAGGAGCTGAGTCTTTGTCTAGGTGGGGGAAGGGTAGATTCCTAAAAAAGTATATTTTAATAGACTAACTGATTAGTCTCCATGAGGCTAACGATAAAGATTGAAAGAAGAAGGAGGGACAAGGAATTAACTTTAAAATGTTACTCTGTACAGCTAAAATGTTACATCCATACCTAACAGCACAGAGGTGGAAAAGGCAAGCCAGGCCATAATCAATCCCACCAGAAAATTTGTTTGGGGTGGCAAATACTGCTTGGTGCTTAATTTTCAGCAATTCTAAATGGTAATATTTTTTCTTTTTCTATTTGTATGAAGCTCTTCAATGTATTTAAAAAAAATGTATATACTGTATTTACCGATAAGAAAATACTATTGTAGAGGTTGCAAAGGCTTCAGTTATGTAGAAGATTGAAATGCTTACAGAGTTTCAATCCATAAGAATAATAATGCTATTTTTCATCCAACGAAATTCTTTAGCAGTAAGATTAACAAGGACTTTTTACCAAAATTGCGATTAATTGCCAATTTTTTAAGCATATCCAAATTTTATCCGAAATCGAAACTGCAAATTTAAACGTAGGAAGATACTAATCAAAGCTCAATTGTTGATTTACGCATTTTAAAAGCAATTAACCAGGGGTTTAAGGGACCGATACCTCAAATTACATCTTGGTTAGGCCCTTGTATGATTTGGAAAACAATCGGAAACTAAATAAAAAAGGAGCTTTTCAACTGAAAGCAAGTAACAGGTTTGAAAACTATTTGAACAGGTTATTCTTTATATGAAGGGGGCTGTCTCCTCCTCAGCTCCTCACTCTTTACCGTGAAGTTTGGCTTTTGTCCGAATTTTTAAGGAAATTTTGAAATGTGAAAAGAAAAGATTTTTCAAAGACCAAAGAATAATTTAAATTTTTCAAGTTTTAAAGTGCCTCCTTACTTTACTTGAAAAACTTTTTCTATTTGTTTAGTTACATTTCATAAAACTGTAAAATTCTATGAATACAGTACTTTTGGTAACGCAGAAAAAACACAATAACCACAACAATTTGCGGCAACAAACTGTAAGTAAGGAGTGATCCCGCTCAATATTCACTTTAATTTTAAGAAAATTAGCTTATTATGCCGATTCCATATATATATATGTTTTCTTAAGTTTACTCTTGCCCATTAAAAGCAACGAGCCTGAGAAATATTGTGTGACTTTGAAAAAAAAAAGTGGAAAGACCCACTAGAAGTCATAGGATTTTAATGAAAATCACACTGAGCGTCAAAATCATATTGAGCGTATCAAAGAACCTTACTATAGTGGTTTCAATCTCATATCTGCAAAAATGCAGAATTTTGTTGCTTTTGCCAAAAGAAAGACTACGGATGCGTGTTTTTTTTTTCCAGGGGTGATCGCATCGACCCAGTTGGCCTAAAACGTGGGAGCGGGCACAAAAACGAAATGAAAAGTTTAGTTCTCTTTTCAAATGAAAAAAATTGGAGCACCACTAGGCCCCATTCCACGCCACTTTTTTCCTAAAACCGTCTGATCAAAATTTTGAGATAGCTATTTTGTGCACAATAATAGAAAAACCAAATAACTATGATTTGGAGGTAAAATAACCCTCTAGAGCTCCCGGGAAAGATTTCTTTGTTATAAATTTTGTCCAACAAATAGTATTTGTTGTTGGGAAGTATGCGTGCATTTTAAGGGCTGGGAGGGGAGGACACATTTTCTGCTAGGAGGATTGTTCACGAGAAGCTTCCACGGGGTGAATTTTTCATTGGAAGTTTTACACCAGATGAATTTCCCAGGATTCCTATATTGAATACCTTTATATGTCTTGCTTTCACTTTACTGATTCAATTTTACGCTTGGAGATGTTAAGGGTAATTGTCTGGGGTAAATTTTCTCCAGGATTGAACTTTCCAGAGAATATTTCTAAGGGGAGGGAGATTTTCCCATGGATGTGAGGCCAGACATCTTGGTGATATTTAAGAAAACGATCAGAAATAAAATAAAAATAAAGTTTTTCTCAACTGAAAATAAAGAGCAACATTGAAACTTAACACGAAAGGAAATTATTACGTATATGAGGGGGGTTGCCCTCTCCTCATTATCTTGCTGTTTATGTTAAAATGTAATTTCATCCAAATTTTCTTAAAACAACTTCTAAAACACAAAGTTTGTTTGGTTAGTCAATAGTTAATTTTTTCATTTTTTTTAAAAACTGTAGCGTGAAGAGTGCGGTTTTCAGGAGGGAGCAAACCCCTCGTTTACATAATGATTTTGGTTTGTTTTAAGTTTTAATGTTGCGTCATACTTTCAGTCGAAAAACTTGTTTTTTACTTTGTGAAGCCTAAAAACAAAAATTCTATAGATAAGAAAAAAATGCTTCATAACTGTAAACAATTTAATCTTTTGAAAGTGACAACTAGATAAATACAATCACTCCCAGGAAAGAAATAAATGATAATAAAACCCAAAACAACAAATCTTTCAGGGGAAAATACAGAAAATATCAGCTCATGGGTGTTCAAAAATTGACGGCATATTGATTAATAAATATTCCCTTATAAAGTTTTTTTCATTGTGTTTTGTATGATTATATGAACTTTCCTGTGTACTAATAACTGCACTAATTAAAACTTAACAAAAATTTGTCTCGGATCACCATAAGAAACTGATTCTTTGATTTAATGTTATCAATAGTTAGGATCTTATACTTTCGTTAATGACAAGGACCTTTAATTACTTATCATTCATTACTAGGAAGAATTTGATTTTTTTTTGTTACTCCAATCAAATCATATAAAATAAATGTTTAAGTAAAACTGGAAAGGTGTCGCTCAGTCACAAATTATACCTTATATTTATCTTACTAAGGATAAAATCGATTGGCAGGCAGCCAACAACGGGGAAATACACATTTCTTCCATGGTTTTCTCTATTCTGCACACTTTTCTTTGGTTTCCTTATGATTACTTTATAGTCCCAAATTTCCTGAAGGGCTTGCCCCCTTCCCCACCACTGGCATCCAAGCTCAGCACTTTTATACGACTATGACAGTTATTGTTATATTAAACAACAACACTGGTTTAACCGTAAGAAAAAAGAAAAATGAAAGAACTTCCGATGATATTGATGAATTTGACGATTTTTTTTCTTCTAGATCTTTTTTTGTATGATTATAAAGCTCTTAATATATTTTAAAGATAAGAAGTTGTACAAGCGCGGAGGGTCGAATGTCTAGGATACAGAAACGGGGCAGGTAAGTATTAATAGAAAACGGCCCTGACGCCAATAAGTGACAACAAAGACTATTTATGTTCTATCAAGAGTATCGAACAATTTTCCTTTTTTAACGTTATAAGCCTAAAGATTATATATTTCAGAAGACTGGAAAACAATTTTGCAGTTTTACGATGAGGGCCACTTTGATGAAGGCCTAAGCTGGATTTCCCCTTCCATTGCTATGATAGACTTTATTGCAGAGGCATTAAGACAGTTTGGTTTAACAAAAATCTCAAGCATTGGCTGTGGGGGTGGTTTGCTGGAATGGATGATTACGACTATTGCTGGTGAGTCGTTTAAGAATAACTTAACGTTAGTATCTCTTAAGCATTGTTTATTATTTGCAGATTATTTTGAATTGGTTAATTTTGAAGGTCCTTTTTAAGGAAGTTTTCTGCTCAAAATCATTGACTAAATGACTAAAATGTAAAACTATTCTTAGAAAAGATTGCAATTGAAATAACATTAAAGGATTGCAAGACAGCCGGTCAACCAATCCAGCTAGCAGTATTAGAAGTAATAAAAGTAGCTTTAGTATTAGTTTTGGGGACTCTGAAAATATGAATGTTATACTCTCAGTCGCTCATTAGATATTGCTAACACGCTCTTTGGAAGAAATACAGGTATGTAGTGTGTTTTAATTTAGTTGAGCATACTCCCCAACATATCCTTAAAGTTTCACCTTAACACCCTTAGCTATTCCACAGGTATTACATATTCGCCCTTTTAACAAAATTAATTAGTTAAAAATAACCCTCAGCACCTTTTGAGGTAAAATATATAATGTTCTTTGAAACATCTGAAGTTTTATCTAAAAGTCCCCTGGAAGTTTCACCTTAATGTCTACATTTTCCAGGATTATTATCGATACGCCCTTTCAGCAGCACTAATCAACTAGGAACCCCCCTCTACTTTCAATGAAAGCTTCAGTTTAAATGCCCTCAGCCGTCCGTGAGACTACACAAATACGCTTCTGTAACGAACATGGATGGGTATAGTGTTCTATTTTGTGTATTTTATGTGCAAAAGTGGTGGAAAGTCTGTATTTCCAGAGCTAGTAATAAAGTTGAGATAGATCGGAGAGATATTGAACTCGTACTTTTGGTCCCTCATTTCACAAGTGGAACTGAAAGACCAGTGAAAGGCCTGGTTTTTGGATGTGGTCTTTCAACATACAATGCCATTTGACTAAGGTGTTCCAAAGTATTTTATGTAATTGAATTTTTTTTTTTTTTTTTACTTTGAATATTGCTGTTTGAATCTTACTTTACTTAATCCTTGTGCTGAGATGGTGCTGAGTGTCGTCAGCCTTCTCCATGATAGGCATTGCTTCTGAGTCAGAGGCGAGGGCCTCTGCATCAGAATGTAAAATTCCAACCTGGTCTATAAGCCTTGAAGAGTCCAAGATGAAGTATCAGCAGGCAGTCACAAAAAATGTCTAAACGACCGAAGTGTCTGCTGGGTGGCCTGGTGTGACAAGGGTGACTGTTTGAATCAATAGCTGAAATATTTTGCCCATTGGGATTGGCCCCTACACCCTTCTCATTTTTGCACAGTCGGGGCTATTCCGGACACATCAGTGCCTACTGACTTTAGTAATACAAAAAGTTCATCTTGCTTCAGAAAATTCCACAAATTCACGCTAGAATGCAAAGTGTTTTTCTACCCTGTTTATAAAAGCCAAGTATATTAATTGAAAATAAGGCTTGTAGAAGAAATGGCGGAAATCAATCGAAACGGCCCTTTCTTCCATATTATGTGCTATCGGGATGTATACAAAGATAATTTTCAGGGGGAAAGGGATTTCTGGGCTGGGAGTGAGGTAACGTGGGAAGATTTTTCCATAAGGGAATTTTTTTGTGGGGGAGGGTGTTTTTAAAGGGGGAGCTGGATTTCCCGGCACAATTTAGAAAACGATCATAAATTAAATTTAAAGAAAATAATCTTTTTCAGCTGAAAGTAAGGTGCAAGATCAAACCTTAAAACCAACAGGAATCATTACGAATATGAGGAGGATTGCCCCCTCATCAATAGCTTGTTCTTTACGCCAAAGCTTTTTCTTAGAACTTTTAAAAGACGCTTAAACGCAAAACCCGACCCCCCCCCAAAAAAAAAGAAAATTATGCTAAACTTGTTGGAGCTATCTCCCGGCACTCAATGGTCAAAACCCACCCCGTGCTCCCCCCTAAAAAATATTAATGCCATTTTATTCCCAGACCTATGGGAACAAATCCTTGGCCATCCATGGTTTGAGCTCCCATTCCCCAAAAACTATTAAATACAATCTATTCCAAAAGTTATAAAAGCTGACCTTTGGCAAAGATTGGCTTGATCCCCCTAAAAAATTAACAATATTTTACTCAAAAACTTAAAGAATCTGACCCTAGGACCTCCATAGCCTGCCCAAACCCATAAAATTTTTAACGATATTTTATTCTGGAGTTAATAGGAGCTGACCCCTCACTCTCCATGGCCAATACTCACCCCTCCGAAAAAATTCCGAAATTTTACTCCAGATCTTATGGGAAGTGATCCCTAGCTTTCCATGGCCCAACCGACGGCCCAACTTTGGAAAATTGCTAGATTATGACAAAATTCACTCTTTTTTCATTTGTTATTTTATTTTAATACGGATAAATGCATATGAGGTAAGGGGGGAATTCTTCAGGGGTCTGTCTGGGTTTTTTTCAGGGGGGGATTAGTTTGGAAGATTTTTAAAGGGGTCAGAATTTGACGCAGGGGGTGGCAAGAATTTTCTGGGGGAGTCTTGTTGGGGGAATACGCCAAGCGCCATGAGATATTTTGGAAGATTTTGTATTGAACATTGGTATTGAACGTGTGGCTTGAACATTCTTAGAAAGAACTAATAAAGTTAAAATGAATATTTGATATAAGATAATATTAAATGCTAAAACTTCATCAGTTAAAGATTTTATTATTCTCTCAGCCATAATTAAAAGAAGGATAAAATAGCTATTTCGCACTAAATGTTAAATTAAATTTCGGGGATATGCAAATAAATGCAATAATGGTCAAATCCCAGTGAGCATCTCCCATCTTAGTCACAAATGAAAGAATTTGAAAACCGAAGTTGAAACACCTCTGTTATGTTTATTGTATCTCTTTTCTTGTTTCATTCAATAACAGGAAATAATTCAATTTAGTCCAGTTTTCACCTGCAAAATTTTTCGATCATGGGTACGTTCCAAAAGACTAAGGGCATTGAACTTTAGTGTAATGTAAGGGTATGAACTTTTTATACAATGTATCTCTTCACTGGAATACTATCGTGTCCTTTTAAATATCTGAATATATGGAAAAAAACTATTCATGAATTATGAGTTTCGAAAAACTTGAAACCATAGCAATAAAAAACGAACAGAAATTAATAAAAAAAAAACTTTCCAAGTAAGAAGTATTTCAAGGAAAATTACAATAGTTTAAATTCAAAACAACCAAACAATACTATTAAAGAATAAATAGAACCTAAAATGAACAGGAATAAAATAATCAATCATAGCAAACAAACATACAATAGGTGCTAATATAAACGAATAAATACACCTTAACAGTAGTAAACTTAAATTGAATATGCAAATCATGCTTGAAAACAAGAAAAATCATCTTTAATCGAACATGCATATTATGCTTAAAAAAAAATCACTCAAAAGAAGAATTTGGACACTGCCTCCTTCCCTATTTGTAAAAGCCTAAAACCTACTGAGTCATTGGTGCCTTATCAAAAATATATTACGTTACAAATATTTTCTCATGTACTTATTACAACACTCATAATAAAAACAAAAATTACAATGGAATTAAATTTCGTGACTGATAAGCTTTCAACTATTTATATCGTTATATACCAGATATTGCCTATTCAGTTTATTTTTTATTGTTTCTTTCCAAGAATATTCAAGAAAAACATCATTTCACTTCAAACAAGAGTTTAGTTATTCCTCCATTCCCTAAGAGTAGAAGTTCAAAGCCAATTGCGTCATTGGCGCTTCACTGAAAGCTGCTTGGATTGCAAATACTTTTTTTGCCAGTTTTGCATAAATGAAAAAAAAATTACAGTAAAATAAAACTTGAACTAATGACGTTTCAACGACTAATATTACTATATATCAAGTATTCTGTATGATTCTATTAGTTTTTTCCAAGACTTTTCAAGACAAACAAATTTTGGAGTTAAGTGCCAATGACGCAGAAGGTCTTAGACTTTCAAAATCCGGGAAGGAAGTAGTATCCATAATCTTCTTTGTAGTGATGTTTCTTCGTTTTAAATTTGATTTGCATGTTTACTTTGATTTTGACTCGTTATAAGATTTATTTATTCATCTATTTTAGTACCTTTTGTACTGTTGTACATTGGTTTGCTATAATACCTTATTGAATTTCTTTTCGTTTTGGGTTTTGTTTATTCTGTAGTTGTAATTTATGGTCGTTTTGAGTTTGAACTTGCTTAATTTTTTATTTCTTCTGATCTTAGGTTTAATATAGCCTTAACTTTTCTTTGAATACCTTTGTTTTCAAAATTCTTTTTTTAATTAATTTTAAAAAAGAGTTTGGAGTCATATTAAATCTGCGACAAAAAGATATAAAGTTCTATAATAATTGAAACGTAAAATCTAGTCTTGCGAGGGTTAACCTCATTTCGTTTTATTTTTGGTTATATTTAATAAATCTGTCACAGATAGATTTTGAAAGATTTTGCAAATATAAAACAAATACAATTTTACAACATTATCTTTTCGTAAAGAATAGTTGATTTATGATTGATTAATTGATTGAAAAGAGAAATTTAGATAAATAGAGCAAATAAGAAGGTTTAGTGCAGAGTTTATCTCTTTTATTTATCATTCTTTAATCATATTCAACCTTATTTCAACTTGTACGCATTTAAGGTTAGACAATTGAACCAGATTATTTTAATCTTGATTAATCCTACAAAATATAAATCTTCTGTTTTTAGGCATTGAAATAAGTGGTTATGAAGTAGATGAGCCATGGTGGACTAGTGAATATTCACCTCCCCGTTTTATTAAAACAAATTTTGTTGTAAATGAACTACCAGCTATTCCTGAAGACCATGCAATTATGTTTTGCTACTTCAATAGCGAAAAGATATTCGAGAAGTATATTGGAGCTTATGAAGGCCCATGCTTAATTATCATTGGTCCAGCAGGAATTCCAGGAAGATATTCAGAGCCTGAGCCACTCCAACTTCAAGATCATCCTGATTGGAAACTCGACTCATGGCACAACATTCGAGATGACGACGATGTGGTTGCAATATATAAACGAAGAAATTAATAAACTGACCTAAAGATGTGTCTACAAACTCAATTTTAATACCTAATCATGCTTTTCTAAATAGAAACTAATTTTCAATACAATATTTTTGGTTTAATTTATGCCTTCAAAATGTGCAGCAACTTCAAGACGATCTACTATAAACAAATAAGACATTTCTAGACATTACAACAATTAAACAGCAACAATAATTCTAGTAAATAAAAATATTTCTAGTAAATAACAAAGGAAACGCAAGTACCATCCAATCATAAGAAATAGAGGGGATTTAACCTGGGGCAACAGGTAATAATCCCAATGTCCTTGTGACATTATTTAAACTCCTTAACAAATATACAATGTATTTCCAGCTCCTTGTCCCTATTACCAGCCATTAAAGGGTTTGTCTTTCTTCCAAGCAACTATGTGGAACACCTTGAAGATAAGACGTTAAATTCGTATTTTTCTATTCAACCTTATGAGGGATCCTACATTAAATCATGTCATATCGATTTTGAATCACGAGGCCTATGAATTCATGGGCATTTTAGATCGGCTTGAAAAACAGGATAAAACTTGCAGTTTACTCAATTAACTGAAAATGTTATTAAAGTAACAGTCTAAGAGATCTTGTCTATAGTGATAAAGTAAATTTTATACACTATAGAAATTCCACATTAATTGACACATCTATACGTTATTTCTATTCATCTCGGATAAACTGAAATAAATTTTGAAAGTTGACCTGATGACAGCACCTTCAGCATTTGCTCAAAATTTTATATCCAAGACATTTAGATTTTATTTGAGGGATTTTGTTCGAAAAGGTTACTGAATCCATTTGTTAACGATGGAATTGTTTATTGATTCAAAGAAATTCACTTAAAATCAAAAACGTCTTATTAAGTTGTTTTATTAAAAACCATCAATATGGTTTATCTTTCCAGTGCTCCAAAATTTACCGTAACAACAACAAAAAGCACGAAAAAGGTAATTTTATCCATTTTACACGTTTCTCGACAAAAGAATTTTGTCATATGCTACGTGACCACGAACGTTAATATATTAGTAATCTCCATCAAATAGATCCAGATGCCAAGCTAGTTTTCTTTTCAACGGTAAATAGCTGATTTTCAGGGATAACGGTGGTACACCTTGTTATTACTTTTATCTTCGTCGGCGTGCCAATAGAAAATGCCAATTTTTCTTATTAAGAAGGAGGTTTGAATCTCTTCAAAACGCCTTGGATGATTTATCAATCAAATTAAACCAAAAAAATCGTCTTTTAACCCTTTTGATCACGAATTTTATTGGAGAAGAATGAAATTGCGTAACTACTGTTTCTAAGGCTTTTGACATACTGAGAAGATATTGAATTTTTTTTCAAAACTTTGACATCTATTGGTGCATCTGATCTTGAATTTACTTGTCTGAAGACTAAATAACACCGTTTATGTATTCAAATATAATATCTACAATTTTTTTTGTGAAATCAAGTTTACCGAATAAGCTCTTATTGCGTTCTTATCTCAATTAAATTTGTTTGTATCTATTTCACATTTTTATTTGCGAAATTTTGAAAAGCCCTTTTTGGCTTCTTTCAGGCAGAGCCAGTCTTTGTATTGGGTGCAGCTCGAGTAGGTTTTCATGACTCATGGCTATTTCTTCACCTGTTTTAAAGTTAATTTTTTCGGGCAATGAGTCACTTTCTATTGCAGAGCGTGATTCTTAGAATTTTACCCTCCTTTTCCTTGTTGTCAGTTGAGGGGACAAACAGTGGCCTCCTTCTTCTCTTTGGCGTCCCCTCTTTGCTCATAATCTGAGATTCAGGCACTTTTCTACGGAAATCAGGCAAATCCATAGTAGTTAATGAACTTATCGGCCTTTTTGAATTTGATATAATCTGACTATTGACAACTGCAAAGTCGATCTCATGGAACACGAGCCGTATATTCTACTTCTTTGACCGAATACAGACTCGACTATACAAAACCATATTCTTGATATTCTAGGCTCCACCAAAAGACCGGCTAGACTCTACAACAGCTTTTGGTTGCCTTATCAGTGCTTCAGAATTGTTTAGTTTGCATCCCATCTTCTCTTGTTTCACTTCTCCATTTTGTATCATATATGAGGCAATAATGTCTGACCAATAGTCCATCTATTTCACAATATGTAAGAAGCCACTTACTTTTTCAAAGTAAATTCCTCTGCCTCTTTTCTAGAGGTTTAAATTAGAATTGAACTTTGCACCATTTACCCTCTTCACTCTTATAATACCTGTACTGTAAATTCCCTTCTTTCACATTACGATTAGTGGAGGGAGGCTTGTAAAAAGTGTAAAAAGGCTAAAAAAGAAAGTTTTCGTATAATAAAGCGCTCCACACGACTTGCCAAGGCTAGAACCATGCCTGGGTCCTTCGGTCCGTCTGTAAGGATGCTCTTCTTCTCCTGATAGATATTGAAGGTCAAGGTTACATCGTTACTTTTGTAGAGCATGCAGATCTTTATACCCTGTGGGATTGGTTTTCAATGTATATACTGCTTTATACAAAAAGCTCCAGTATAAGAAACCGTTTGCTCATCAACTAAAATTTGTTCAGAAACCCTGACACTCTCTATTTTTCACAGGACTTGGTACATGATAGGTCAGACCTTTCACCACCGATTTTGGTTCTGAGGATCCTTGGAATTTTTGTCAACCAAGTAAAAGTAGTTCTGAAGTAGAAAATTTCTGTTCAGATTTAAGGTATCGGCTATAAGCGGAAAGCGACTTTGGCTGCTCGAGTGTATCAATATGTAAGATACTTGAAAGAGCTCATAGTAATGCCAATTCCAATGAATTACTTTATTTCCATAGCTGTAGTACCTATAATCGTTCATGTCTTTTGGACAAAGAGTAGGCTTATTTGCTCTGCGGCAAGTTCATTAGGTTGAAATAAACACTCATTGAATTATTCCAAAAGTTCTTCTCGTCCAACTGGTTCTGACTTATTCTGCAATCATTGAAATCTCTTATGGATTTAGCTTTTTATCCAGATCAAGTGATACGGCTTTGGATTTGATATTACTGTTGCTTTGGATACCACAACTTCTTCTTCAGAACTTTCTGCTGATGTATCAGTCTAATCCCTCTGGTTTTTCTCGTTTGGCGGTGTCCAATCCTTCTCTTCATCATCCAATTTCGGGTAGTCAAAAATCTTAAACAAATTGGAATCTATCTTGTCTAACAAGTTCACAATATCCGCTCCGCATACACCGATATTCCCTTGTTGACTCCATACCAGATGAACAAGGAGAAAAAGTCTAAAAGGTATGTACTAAGACAGGAAACAAAATAATAAAAAACGAACAAAGAAAAAAGTAAAACACAAAGAAGATTTCTTTAAAATAACATGACCAGAAACTGCTGAAATTTGATGAAAAAAGAGCGCAAATCACATTGTTCTCAGTCAAGAAAATCAGACTGTCGAAAAAAGTGATTTCTGTCTGTACGGTTTATTGACGAAAGCAAGTGCCATCAGATGGCTGTGGACGTAAAGAACCAGAAATCAGTTGCTTTATACAGAATTCTTTGCTTAAAACTGCAGTAGAAATAGAATATATATACCTGGCACGTCTATTGCCTGACACACAATTGGAGATAAGCTTAAAAACACAAAAACATTTCAATTTAGCATAATAATGGTGAAAATTTGATCTAGTATTTTTTCAACATTAGAGAGTATATAAAGCAAACTTACGAAGTCGTACTATATTACAGCTCATAGAAAATTGGGCAATTAAAGTGTGTCCTTAGGTTGAGGACACCGTGACTGAAAGGATCTGTTAAAATCCTTAAAAAATAAGAGGGCATGTACTACATAACGAAACACGTAAATCAAACAGTCTATGGTTACGAACTGTAAGTAAGGAGCGGTCTAGCTCAATATTAACTAAAACTGTAGAAACCAGAATTTTGATACTTAATGACACATCAAAAGAATCTGATTATTATGCTGAGTTTATATTAAGTTGCAGCAAGTTTAGTCATACAAATCAAAAGTCACGAGTTGAGAAATAGCCTTATTTTCAAAAAGGGGGGAAACAGCTCCTGAAAGTCATAAAATGTTAATAAAAATCACAAAATCATAACACACATAGTATAATAATAATATTTATTTTCAAAAAGCTATCACAAGCTCTGATAGAGCCGAACTCGCTTCATATGTCTAAAAAGAAAAAGCGAAACAGAAAAAAAAACTAATAAAGCAGAACAAAAGTAGAAGAAATACTAATCAAGCATAAAAATGGTCAAACAAAATTTAACGCAAATGAAAAAGAAAAAGCTTCAAGAAGAAGAAATAAAATGAACTTTATGTGATTATGGCAAAAACGAAAATAGAATGGGTGGGGCATTAAAAAAATCACAGCCTAAAAGAAAAAAAAATTGCCTATTTTGTATTCTGTCAAATACTGTAAAATACCAAAAAAAAATATACATAAAATCTAGTCAAATTAGCTGTTAAATTGAAATATATACAATAAATGAAAGGATTTTGCCGAAGACAAGGTCAAAAGTGAAATGGAATGGGAGGGGCTATTGATTTAAAATTTCAAATCTGTGAGGGACGAACGTTCTTCTTTATCTTTTAGTGGAAACTCTTATTCGGACAAGGAAGGAGATTTTTCTTGAAAGAGAATTTGGGGGGCGAGCACGAGAGGAGGGTAAATGATCACTAGGGAAAATGGAAGTAGTACCAGGGTTATGCAAGCCATTGTGGGTAAAACGCACGAATATTTGTGCTCTCCTTTCCTTAAGTATGAATAGATTTGCTGTCCGAAAAAGGGAAATGTAAGGCACTTTACTCTCATTGAAGATAATTCCTAGGCACCTTCTTTTTGAATTGCTTCTATTATATCCGAGAATTCGTTGGAGATGCAAGGATACCAAACAGGACAACCGTATTCGAGTGGTAGGAAGTACAAAAGAGAGAATAATCCTCAAACAATGTAATTTAGGACATTTAAATTTATTAAGGAGTTTGAAGAGAGAAAATGCAGCTTTCGTACGTTTTAAGAAACCATTAAAAAGGGCAATCCCATGTTTAGTCGCTGAAGATGGGAACACACAGTAATTTCATAGTATTAACAGACATATCAGAGGGAAAAGGACAGGAGAAAGAAAGAGATTCTTTTAGGAAACCAATTGTTAAAACTGTTTACTATAAGGCAGGACGGCCTCTCAAGGAGTCTTCCTATACCTCCCTTGTTAATTATTTAGAGTTTGCCTGACATTCCTGACTTTGTAATCTCAGCGATTTTTATTTTAACTGATAGAAAAAAATCTGGTGAATATTTTGATCTACTCAAATCTTAAGGCCGACTTTTTTTTTTGTTTTACAGTTCCAAAATAATTATATAGCCTCTTTCGGGTTTGCATTCTAGATTGCTACACTTGACATTGTTGTTGTGTGGTATAAAAAATAGAGAAAAAATATTTTATTCAACAATCAGACACTTATTTCTATAATATATACTTGCTGGCTGCAGTCCCTTTAAACACTTTACATATTTGTTTTCCGAAGTCAGAAATTTCCCTCAAAAGACTTAGATGCAGCTGTTATCGGAGCACACAAGAATACATGAATTAGACCAAGGGACTAACGACTCGAATTGTTCTTGAGCAATTCAGTGAAGTATTAGGTAGTTGTAGCTGCTGTTACCAGAAATTGTTGACGGAAGGTTGCCAAGAAGTATGGAGATACGGGAACCGTTTACATGAATCCAATTATGCTAGGTTTAGGTAGTTGTCATGTGTAATTACTGTCTTATCCAAATACTAATTCAGATATAAAATTACAAAAGCAGCCCTCAAGCCTTATAATTTTTTTATGGACCCGTATAGATAAATAAAATAAAGCAAATTGTTCATTTCGCTGCAAGCAATTATTTTTAATTTTATTTGTGTAAATAGTTCTGCATGAAGTAAAAATCCAAAAAATTTTTATTTTTATTTGTATTTTCCATAAGTTTTTACCGCACCTAGGCAAATAATGATTACCAGACCACCGGCACGCATGCAGGGGTTGGATTATTCCCCCTCCCCCAAAATTTGCAAAATGCTTAATTATCCCATTGAAATGTTTAATTTTCCTGTGTTTTCCTGGTATTTCTTGCATAAGAGTTGAACCCCCTCCAACAAAAATCTCCTCGAATAATAATTTCTCTAATTTTCCCCTGGAATAATAGTTCTTTTACAAATAAATCTTCCTATTTACTTGCCAAATTACGAAGAATGGCAATGTAATTATCGTAATTTTGAGTGTGAAACCCTTCAAGTTCAACCTTCTCATATTTGTTTAGTCGAAGCGGCAAAGAAAACTGATAACTTTGTCTTTAACTGATTTGCCACATCTGAAAAAGAATTGACTAGGGATTAAAATGTCTGGACTTTGACTAGGCCTTAAAGGGTTGACTCTCATATCACTAGCAACAGCTTCGTCTGATATTGACTCCAAAATATCCATTGGGTTACTTCTTAGATTTTTGAAACATGTTTTTAAGACAGCAAAATCTTCAACAAATATCCATCCCAGGGAAGCCTAAGAGGATTCCCTGGGGTACACCATTATAAATTGGAAGGGTATCAGAGCACAAATTCAGGCATTCGACGACTTGCTTTCTATTAAAAGGAAAGGACGAAATTATTCTTATTAAATAAGGGTCGACTAGGAAGTCATTGATTTTTTTTTACTATTGTATTGTGGTTAATTACATAAAAATCTCTTTGTAAGTCAACAGCGATAAAATTAAGCCAGCTATTGAGTTTTTCGATTTTAGTACATATAGTGTCCAAAAGGTGAACCAGATAGAGTGAGGTGGAGGTTGAGTGCAAATTTCCGAATTGCTTTTGGTCAACACTTGGGATTATTTTTGCTTTCAACCAATCAGCTAAAAGCTTTCATATAACTTGGGAAAATCTGGAGTAAGACTAATGGGCCGGGCACCAGTAAAATCTTGTTTGGTACCCATCTTTTTCATGGGAGTATTAAAACCTAATTTCCAACAATCAGTTAACTTACCAGTAGAGATAGTTTCATTATAAATTACTGACAAAGTTTCTGAAAGAATGTCTCCAAAGACCTTAGTTAGTACAAACTGGATGTCTATTGGATAGGTGCTGCACTTTTTAATGTTTTAAATTTTTGTTGTAACACTGAGGGCAAAATATTTGGCAAATTGGGAAAGTGCAGATCATACTCGGTATTCATAGAGAGGAAAGGGTGGCTTTGAACTACGAGAGAAAGAAATTTATTCAGATCTTTTGCTGTAACAAGGAACTTTTCTTTTAAATGGAAATGAATATTATTACGTTTTTCCCCCATTTTTTTATACTGTTTTACCACTGTTTTGGTTTAGTACAAAACATATCTTTGACTCTAAATTTGTAATACGCAGAAGCAGCTTTATATGTTTCAATTTGCATATGTTGACGCAGTGACTTAGCTTCAGATTTTTACCATTCTGAAAAAAACTAATTTTAAGCATAATTAGCTCTTTTTAATTACTATTATTGTTAGGTTTGTCATCAGGATACGATTTTACTTTTTACTAGCTGTTGGGGTGGCGCTTTGCGCCACCCCAACACCTAGTTGGTGGGGCGCTTCGCGCCCCCCAAGCCCCCCCGCGCGCGTAAGTCGTTACGCGCCATATTAGTTACGCGCCATTGCAGTTATGTCCCTGTGTCCCACCTGTGAATATAGATAGATTTATATATGTGTTTCAAACTACGTAAAAATTGCGAATATACAACATTTTTGGCTTTCCCACTACTGGGAGCTTTCCGTTTCCAATTGCCAGCAATTGATCTGAAAATGTTTGACCAGAGTCATCGTTTTGCAATCGGACACGCATATTTGTAGTTAATTTTAATATTTTTACGTGTGCCCATAAATTAGAATTTTTCAGGCAAGCATTCATTTCGTTTGCAGGAGTTAAACTACGTAAAAATTGCGAATATACAACATTCTTGGCTTTCCCATTGTCTCTGCATATACAAAGCCGTATGAACTAATAATGACGTCATATGCAAACGCTCTTTTTACAAACAAACAAACATGCATACACACAACTCGTTTTTATATAGATAGATAGATAGATATATAGATACAATACAAATTAACTGCGTAAAACTTGCGAATATACAACATTCTTCGCTGTTCAATTGTCGCTGCATATAAATAGATTGTCAGGTTTACCGACTCTCGAACATGCAACGTACAATTGTCCATGGGAAAAACAATCAGTATTAAGATCTATACCACATTTTTCTAATGATTGACCTTGAGCTTTGTTAATGGTGATTGCAAATGCTAATCGAATTGGGAATTGCAATCTTTTAAATTGAAAAGGCAGATCCGTTGGAATCATGGGAATGCAAGGAATAAGAACAGCCTCGCCCTCAAAAGGCCCTGTCAAGATTGTGGCCTCTATTAGGTTTTCCATTGTTTTTTTACGGCAAGTCGCGTGCCATTGCAAAGCTTTGGTTGGTTGATATTTCTTAAAAGTATTATTGGTACGCCTATTTTTAGTTGAAGCACGTGTGGTGGAAACCCTGAAAGATCTATGGAATTTTAAAATTCAGATGGATAATTAACCGTTTCATTTGGTTCCAAAACTGTGTCGACTGACTTGCAAAGGACTGCCTGGTCTCGAATCTTGGTCAAAACAATATTGTTGATTTCGTGGACGTCTATATTTTTGGGTGCGAGAATCGCTCTTTCACTTAGCGATTTATTATTTTTATAATTTCTTAGAATATTCGGAAATACTTTTTCAATCAATTCATTTTTGGACGTCACTAAATTACAGAAATCAGCAGGTATTGTATACGTCCTGAAATTGAGTCTATCGTATCATAAATGTCTTTTTGTTCCGACGTTAACATGGAAATGTTATTTTGTACATACGACAATAGATCACTCGTACTGTATTTTTGTTCACGATCCAATTCTACACATGTCGAAACAGCAGCGATACGGTTAGGTGAAGGCATTCCCAAATCCTGAAGAGGTTTGTTTGCAATACGTACGCACAAATCTTCTATAATAACTAAAGTGTAGTTATAAATTTCTGATGTAAAATCAAAAGTCATATCTGATGTCTCTAACTGTTTTCGATGGAGTATATCTTCGGACATTTTTGACTTATATTTTTTCCATAACTCTGTAGGAGCTGATGGAGAGCAAGTGCACGAATTTGATTTGGGGTTGACGTTTCGCACGCGTCATTGATGCAGTTATTTCAGTGTTGGTCATTCTTCAATAAATTCAGAGCTTGGCATGCACTACGGTAAGTGTCATGTATAGTACCGTTTACAGTTCTCAAATACTCAAAGGATGTCGGACCGGGTACATTCACCAAAAGCAGGCGTAAAAAGAAGCATTCATGTTGATTGGGGTGAACGGTGTAGAGTTTCCTATCGTGGTGTCTTAGAAGATGGTAGGTTGGCCGTAAACCCACTGGTTATCTACTTCGATGGTGGTACCGTTGCCATTGTAGGTTCTTCAGTCATTTTACAATTAGAAATTTCTCTTTCAACGGTCTTCTTACAATTAAAAATTTGTCTTTGAACGATATTCTTAAATACCTGTGTCCTGGTCGTCATTTATATTCCCTGTGTCCCGGTCGTCATTTGTGTCCCGGTATCCCAGTCTGTAATTTCTCTTTGAGTGTCTCAGTTGTTATTTATATTCCCTCTGTACTGGTCGTCATTTGTGTCCCGGTCTGTAATTTCTCTTTGAGTGTTTTTTCTTTTTAGTATTTTTTAGTACATATCGCCGAACCTTTGTTTTTTTAACTAAAATCTGGTAGGCATTGATGACCTTATCCAAGTCAAAATCCCAAACCCAATCATCATCGCTATCATTTCCAGTTTTGATATGTTTTGACTCTTGCTGTCCAGGTTGATCTTCATCTAACTGCGCGGTTTTGCGTTCTTTAGCCTCAAGCCTGTTTCCTTGCTGTTCTTTTGATTCCTCGGCACGCTTTCTTTTCTGACTTTCTCTATCAGCTGCAAGTTTTTTGGCATAGACTCTTTGAGCATCTTCATTGGCTTTTGCCATTGCAAGTTCATCAGTCATTTTAAACTTAAACATTAATAGATTTCTACGTGAACATATATGTCTTAAATATCTTTAAAGACGTCACCGTCAAAGCAAAAATGACGACAACTAACTTCATGACGTCAGTCAACATAGAAACATGACGTCACCTGATCCACAGACAGACACACAGACAGACAACTTATTTTTATATATATAGATTAGGGAAGGATTCTAAGTATTTAGTCTTTTTTCAGATTTTGGAAATAAGACACTTTAAGATTAATGTCATTATTCCCTTAAAGACTGGCCATTTTTCATTTGTAATCCAAGATCCAAACTTGAACAGGCCTTCATTGGAAATTGGACGATAATAAAATTGCATAATAGAAAATCTATGATTAAACTTGGAAAGAGGCTTCATTAATAGACAGAAATGGTAGCATCGTCTCAAGGGAGCAAAGGAACAAGTGACCTATAAAAAGTGAACATATTCGTACAAATCAGATCAAGAGTAGTATTTCCTTTGATTGTCGGTATTTTTATTTTTTTAAATTAAGGGAACTACAAAAGGAATTTATCTTTAGGTCGTTGGCATCACCTAATAGGAAAATACCGGCGTTTTGGAATTTGCGGAAGTTAAAGTCGACACTACTATCTAGTCGCTGGAGAAACTTCTGTCTTTGTGCAGCATTTTGATTTGGGGAGTAATATAAGCAGCAAAAAACAATCAGATTAAATGGGCAAGGCAAGCCTTTGGGTCTCACATTTACCCGGATTATTTCATTGTAATCTGAAAGTCTTTACCTAGGAGGTGGTCATCAGGACGAGGTTTTATAAATTGGGAGCAGTTATTGATTTTTTGAATTTTGTGTAATTTGGAGAGGGCCGCTAGTTCGGTCACTTTTCAGACTTTTAGCGTTCGTAACAAGGAACTTAGGAAAAGTAAAACGGTTACTGAAGCTAGCAGTTGTTTTTTTGCTAATTTTCGGAGTTAGAAGGGAGTTAGAGGAGTGTGGGTTTTGGGGGAAGGAGAGCACTCTTTTTCAATGGGTATATTGTTAGCTTTAGCTTTTAGCATATTGGAGATGATCTGTTAAACGGCCTTTACTTGGTAATTGCCATAGTAAGGATGGGGATTCATGTCTGTCAAGAAAATGTTGGTTTGCAGCATAGTAGGGAGGGTATAGGGTAGCATTTTGTAAGGGGGAGGAAATAGGACAACTGTATGCGGGATTGGGGAGGAGTACACAAGAAGTAAGGAGGGAAGTTCGTAATCGGGAAGGGTTTATTAATTATTGATTTGAAAATGCAGGGGAATAAGACTGGACATCGACTTGAACCTGACCCAGGTGAGGAGGGTTCGTGATTGCTTTCGGTGCTGCCTTATAAAAGATTGGGTTTTAAACCTACCCTCGGCCTATGATGATACATAAGCAAAATTACACGACTTAAAATGCTTGCTAAAATTAGCAAAATTAAGGTGGCTTCTAGGCAGCCCAGTTTCTTGGAGCTTACTACGACCCCTAATGGGCAATTTAATATGAGCTTTAACACAGCCAAGCTTTTACAAATATCAACATGGGGGTATTTACTCTGATTATTTTTACAATCGCTAAAAACGTTAAATTATCAGAAATGTGTAGATATTTACAATTACTAGACATACATCTACTATCTAATAAGCTAAAGCACACATTAGGTTGATTACACGTAAAATCAGCGAGCACATTTTTTTAAATATTTGATTGCATTGGCTGGGAATCTTCGTTTGTCAGTTCAACTGTATTTTCACATTTTAAACATGTGTCATTGCCACTGGATTTCACCAATAAATTATCTTTGGTTGAATAATTATGTAAGATTAGTTTGCGTAGCCTTTTTAATCCATTTAAAAACTCTGGCGAAGGGAGTTCACCAGTACTTGCTTGATAATTTTAAAGTATGTATAGCTTCAACAATTGCAAGCTGAAACCCGACTTTCAACATTTTATTTCTTTGTCCTTGAAGAAATCACTATTCTAGCGCTTGTAAAGATCAGACAAGCTATCATAAAGAAATTCGAGATTAATAATGCGTTTCTTAAGATTGACGATTTCGACATCTTTTTTTAAGCAATCTTAACAAGTATGGGGCTCTAACACACTAGCTATTCTTACATTGCGCGTCAATTCATCTTTACTGGAGCAAGAAATTTGTGGGGTAATTTGCGATTTATGGTAGGTGGTTATTTTTGCAGAATCAATCGATCCGAGATAACTATTTTTGTCATTATCTGGAACACAAGGCACACGTGGGTAATTTAAACTATCAGTTGGAACAATCATTTCAAGTTGATTATCTTTGGAATTAGTTGGATTAACATTGGAATGGTTTTTTCATTAAGAATAAGGTGGGATTTTTCAGCTTCGAGTGGTTAGACTACTTCCGGCTGATTATCGATGGTATTAATCTCGTCATTTAGAGATAAGATAATATTTATTTTCAAAAGGCTATCACAAGCTCTATAGAGCCGAATTTGCTTATATGTCAGTAAAAATTAAGAAAAAAATCAGTACATTAAGTCAAACACTTAGAATTAAAAAAGATTAAAAAGGCAACATCATCAAAGATAAAGAGCCGATCGACACTGTATCCTCAAAGATAACCGTTTACGATCGACACTGTACGCATGACCATTTAGGGTTTAAGGCAATTACTTTTTATGATGCCGGCACAAGCTGGGTGCAACGAAGCATTGCATTTACATTGCAACACTGGAATGACCTGGCTCCACATTTCCACAGGTTGTGAACGTTGCCCATTTTTTACATATAGTATTGGCTATTGGTAAACATACAGATATTTTCAGGGTAAGTTTTTTTCTGGTGGGGGGAGGGGAGGCTACGTGATAAATTTTTTTCATTAAGAAATTTTCATGATGGAAGGTAATTCCTATGAAGGGAGCACTGGATATCCCAGCATAATTTAAAAAACAATAAGAAATTATATTTAAAAAACAATTTTTCAACTGAAAGTTTGAAGTAACATTAAAAAAAAAAAAAAGAATGGAAATTATTAGTATATGAAGGGGTTCGTCCAATCGTCAATACATTGCTGTTTAAACTAAAGTATTTTTTGTAGTTTAAAAAGAGCTATTTATTCTAATTAAACAGCCTTTGTGATTAAGGGGTCATTCTTAAAGAATGGAAATGAATATTGAACTTTGGAGTAAGTTACAAAGTTTTGACGAGGAACTAAACCCCTCCCCCATATTATGTATATGAGGAAGTTAACCTCCTCGTCAATCCCTCGTTCTTTACACTAAAGTTCGAATTTAGTAAAATAATTACCAATATAAGCAATAATTGTTTTTTTAATCTTATCAATTAATTTTATCTGAAGTAGCTTCATGGCTATGATTTTAAGTGGAAATTGACCAAATATATGATATTTCTTTGGCTTGTGATTGTTATTAAATATAAGAAAAAACAAGTTTTTTCTAACTGAAAATAACGAATAAAATTACAGCTTAAAACGAACACAACTCTTATATATTTTTGTTTAAAGATCTTTTCTTTCATGCATTTCATGCAATTAAAATTGAGACCGATAAAATTATATTCGTCTGACAATATACGAAAGTTTTCTTCAATCCCTGCTTGTGTTCTACTTACATTCAATACGTCATCTGCAAAAATCACTAATAAAACGTTTATTCCTCTAAAAAAAACATGTCGTGAGGGCTTTTTGCTGGGGCTCGATTACATTATTATTCAACAGGGGTGGGGAGGTCAGAGCTCCTTTTGTAATACCTTTTTTAATGGTATTGGCCAGTTAAAATCTACAATACCAGGTAAAATAGGGACCTTTACTCTAGCTCTCAGTTTTCAATACATGTCGCGCATATCCCTAGCTACCGAAGGAACTGTACCGTGTTTGTATGCTATCAACAGTATCTGCGCGTTTAAGCCGGAGTCAAACGCTGTAGAAACGCCCAGGCAAGCAAAAATAGTGCTTCATCATTTTCAGCGGTATGAAGTAACAAATTTGCAATAAGATGATGAGCATGTTCACTACCTACAACTTTCTTAAAACCAAATTGGTTCTCTGGCGTGTACAGTTCCTAGAAATTTTTTCAACAGCCAATTTCTCGAATCCTTTGCATATAACGAGAGAAACATTAATTGGCCTAAAGGAGGAACAACAGCCAGCTTGCTTTCCTTTTTTCAAAATAGGACTAATTAAACCAGTACTGAATGAACTGGAGACAATACCAGTAACAAAAATCATTTGGAAAAGTAGTGATAAATGTTCAACTAAGACATAAGAACTGAATTCCAAGTGCTTCGCACAAATCGAATCCGCACCACGGGAAGTCTTTTCTCGTAGTTTCAGGATCCATTTCATGACCATGGATGGTGTTACGACATAACCGAGGTCATTAGCAAACTCGAACAGGAGACCGTCATGTATTTTCTCAAACTTAGTCTCGAGCAATGGATCGGGACTGGAGAATTCACCTTTAAGGTAGTTGTACCACTGTCGGTACTGATTGGAACATCACTACAAGATTTAGACTTATCATGCCTTAGAACTTTCCATATAAAATTTTGATCACTTTTAGCCTTGCTAGACATTTCGGCTATCGACTTTGCCTGGTGACGTTCTAATTAAATTGCAAAATAGCGCTTTGTCTAGAGACGGATTTCAACACCACTCCATTACGCGGCCTGCATTACTCGCTCCAGATATGGAACCAGAATTTTGACTTTACACAGGAATCGACGAAATCTGGATTACCCGACCAGCCAGGTCCTTTGGCTCCGACTGGAAACCTCTGGAAAGGGACACTCGCATGCTTAGTGACACCTTAGGCAGGGACAATTTCGGCATAGTAAATATTTAGCAGAATTTACTGCTCATGCACACTAATAGACGATTTCTGAGAAAGAAGCTGAAAAGACGCTTCGATTTTAGTAAGGATAACATCACTTACACCCTAACATGTGAGCAAATAAGTTTTTCTCCAGTCACTTATTTTACGCCACTTGCTACAGCTGCTTGACTGGGTAGGCTCGGGAGGCATCAGACTAATAGGAAATATGTTACTGATCGACAAATGGTTAGAGGTCTGGAACGAAGTGATAACTGCAGTTTTTGAGTCCAGTTTTATTTCAGGAGCGCAAAACATTAGATCAAGAAATGAAGTGCTTCCTGAGGGGTGGATGTGTGTAAGGTCTTCGTCATTTTCTACCGGCACAAGCTGGGGGCACAAACTACTTAGAATATTAGTTCGACTACTACAGTCGTCAAGGATAGTCCAGTTCGTGTCGCCAGCCAAAATTACTGAAAGATTAAGAGACTCACAATCTGAGGTGAGAGTGTTGAGAGCTCGACACGCCTATTCAAAGAGCACTTCGCAGCCAGTATTACGGCAGTCAGTAGGTAAGTAAACAGATGCAATCACAAGAATCTGAATTTCAACCGCATTGAAATAGTCACTCTCACGAAAGAGCTCAGGCATTAGTTTGTTTCCTGCGAGCAAAGCAGTGCCGCCACTCGGTCTACCCATATCTCTATATTTAGCAGAATGACAGCAAGTGATAATAGTAGCGTCAACATTAAAGGAAAGGGAGGCTATCTGAGGTAAGTAGGTGCTCCTGCACACAAATCACATCATTTGTTTTGCATAGAGTCTGAATAATTGGCAGCTTTAGCTGGACACCACCGTTAATATTCCATGATGTGACTTGTGACCCAGGATTCATTTTGACGGATGCTTGACTTTCTGTGCAACTGGGTACTTGGAGAAATAATACGGATGATCAGTCTGGGAGCAAAGGGCACACTTGACATTTTATAGCCAGGGAGAATAACATCTAATGGAGTGTCCTTCTTGTCCTAAGAGTGAACAAAGGGCAGTAGCCTTACAGGTGGCAGATATATGACCAAACGCCTGACAGTTATAGAAGCGGGATGGGAGGGGCGCGTTTTCCTCCACATGGACCCGCTCATATTCGATGGTAACAGGAGCTGACATGGCGGCAGTGAGATCATCACGGCAGTAAAATTGCAGCTTGTAAAACCTATTGCTGCCAATACTCGAGGCTTTGATGCAGTTGGTCACTAAATAACAAAGCTCGTCTTCAGTAACGTTTTCAGAGACGAAGCTAGCTATTCAATTGAACATGGGAATTTTCAACTTGGGCTTTGGAAATTCATCTTTGGCCTTAATAAGAATAGCCATTGCGGATGTTGTGTTTCTGTCACTGACGACATGGCACCATGTCTCTCTACTGGGTCTTGGCTCGGCTATTGCTATTTTCGAATCACCACAAAGATTGTCTTTAAGCGCTCTACGCTCCTTGGGATCAACCAACTTTTTTCCAGGTATTTCAGGACGATGGCATAGGTCAGCTTACAAGGTGGCTTCAGAGATGGTTCTGGAGAGAGCATGGTGCTACGTTGTGTCTGCACAAAATTGTCCACTTTCAAGCACAATTTATTAACTTTGCGGGTTAGGGTTGCACTCATCTCGCTGGGGGTAACAAGAACTTTGTCAGACTCGTAGATCACAAAATGTTTCTAAAGTATTTTGCGGTCGGCACACTTTTCTAGAATTTTCAGCATGTCAAGACAGTTTTCCGATAATTTCTACCTGTCATTAGGACGATTACTGCAGTTCGCATAACCCCCAAGTTTTTTATTAGCTTCCAATATCTTTTAACTTTTGAAAAAATATGAGGCAGCTTTTGCTATATCGACATGAATATTTCCAATCGCCCAATCTCGAAACAGAAAGTTCAAAATAGGTTACCATAAGAGTTGATCGTAATGCATCTTGGATGCAATTAAATCATACCTTAGTCAAAGAAATGTTTTCACAAGGTTCTTATCTTAAGAAACAATCATAGAGCGTATTTAACTATATTTTGGCGATAATAAACATATTTTCTAGCTACCTGATCCCCACAGTTTAAAGAAGAAACCACTCCCGGCAGGTACAACGGCCCTTACGGCAAAAAAACTCCCCTCTTCTGGTCGCTTATTAATAAAATTGAAATATATTCAAGTTCTTAAGTCTTTTTATGAAAATCTCTCTACTTAATAAATAACTAAATTTCAAAGGAATTTGCACTCAAATATCAAAACCATCTATTATCCAACAAATGAAAATAATCCGATTTGAATGAAGTTTCAATTAATGTCTATAGGGAAATCACGCCAGCTTGAGCTGTCTGTATTAATAGGTTACATCCGGAATAAGCTGTTTAACGAGCAAACTCTAAGATAAGACAGAGAATCCAATAAGACAGAATTAATAAACAAATAGTTTTTTCTTTGCTACTTTAATTATCTTATTACCTTTCTTTTTATTAAGATCTTCATTATACGATTGAAAATTAGCTATAATACAGTAAGTTACTTTAATTTTCTTAGCTTTACTTTTAAATTCAATTTAGGTCCTACATGTTTTAATTTAGAACCATCTAGAATTTTAGGTGGTTTTGACATATCCATATCAAGATCTTCACAATTTTCTTTTTTGTTATGCTTTTCAATTTTACTTGTTTATTAAAGTGTCTTCCACAGAAATGTTCATCGGTAATTTTATTTTTAGTTTTGAAATCTGTGATGATAACCATCTACTTAAATCTTTAATCAAAACTTATTCTGCTAACTAGGTGTTAATTACGTGAAAAGGAAAGTTTACTTTTAGCACGTTTCGTAATAAAGTTTTTTAGAGCCCGTTACTCAAGTAGGGAAGTCCCGATTGTAACTAAGTGGGACACACACGTGGTTTTGACGTAATGACGTAAACACGTGGTATGTTACGTAATGGCATTACAGGCGTGGGTGTTACGTAATGACAGCACATATGTGGGATATTATGTAATCAGAGATCACACTTGGGGTGTTACTTAATGGTGGTCCACACTTCAGTTGTTATATAATACTTTGAAATTTCTCCTCAGGATTCCGTTATTCTTAAAGATTTATTTTCTTTCGAGGTGTTTTTTTTTCATGTGTTTTTTCCTCAGGACTTTATTTTTTTCAAGACAATTCTTCTTTTTTTCAAGGTATTTTCTTAAATTTCATTTTCTTTCCCAATGTTTTGCTCGACGATTATTAAGTGAATTACATGGTCCCATATAGTTTCACTAATTGATACACAGAAGGGAAAATTAATTACAAAAATTGCTTATATTTTGTGTCCAACAGCAAGTTAAGTGATGCTTTAGAGAGTATTATCAGATAATATAGCAGGTTACTCTTAGCGAATATTTACAGTAATACAGTCTATTAATCAATTGGAAATTGAATGTGCTATCTTTGATGAGAAAAAAACAAGAGTATCATTATGCTAGAATACGGTGCACCGTCATAAATGATTAAAAAATACATGTCAAAATATAAAAAAAAACTGATACAGGATAAAATATAAGCAGAAGGAACCATGAATCAAAGAAGGGTGAGGGTCCTAGCAACCAGTTCCAAAGGAAAGGGTTAATATAAGAGATGAATTTTAACCATAGTAAGAGGTATATCTGATAAATAATAGTGATACCTCGTTTCTCTTTCTCTATTGGATACGCCTGCTTGTTAAATTCCATTAATTTATCTCTTTTTATATTTTGAAAAATGAAAAATGCAAACGATAAAAAAAAACAAATTTTTGAATTCTGTTAATTTTGAGAGTTTTTAATGAAAACACAACGTTTTTTGGCCAAGGCTAAGCATATTTACTTCACCATCAAAACATGTGATTATCTCACCCTAGCAAGCAATTCCAGAGGTAGACAATAGTTATTAAAGATAAATTTAAACCATATCAGGAGTCATTTCTGAGGAATGTTAACCAAAATCCTTCTTTTCTTTGACTGTTTGTTCGATTTTACCCCCCCCCCCGTACTGCCAAAAAATTCATTTAATATCTACCAGCTTATTTCGAAACTGTAGATCATGTTAAAAGAACCATGACAATAAATGGCTCGCCTATGCCAACCGTTGATACATATTATCATTGCTAAGACATTTTTTTCTAGATATTTTCAGGGTAAAAATATGATTTAGATCCAATGGTCCACGTTTTCACAACCGAACTCTCTTTGATGCACCCTTTCACCTCAAGCCACCATGCTGTATTATGACTGAACTCTTGGCACCCACTTGTCATTTCTAAGAATTCTTCCAAATATTTAAGGATTAAGAAAACTCAAGATATTTCGCATTAAGAATCATGTATTTAATCCATTCGTTCATATTCTCGCGGGAATACCCTCAGTGATAAAATATATTAATTTTAACCCTTATTTCACGTTATTAGTGCCCTCTGGCATCCCCTAACAATCCCTCACAATTACTAAAACATTTTCCTGATTTTTTTTCATGTTTCTGCAAGCCAACCCTGCGTTATGCACTATGAAAGTTCTGATGCCTAACTGGCCTGAGTCGACAATAAACAACAAAAGTAGACAAAATTCAATGAAAAGACATCAGACGAGACTGTGACCAGTAGAGAGAAAATATGAAAAACCAAAACAAGGTGGATATTTCACCTAATTGCTTAATGGGCGACTTCAGTGCAAGATAAACAAAGATAAAAAGTAACTAATTCACACCGCCGTGTGACACTTTAGCTCGCTCCCCGGTATCCCCTCATCATTTCTATGAAATTTTCCAGATATTTTCCTGTTAAAAATCATGCAGTAAATCCAATGATTAATGTTTTCGCAGGCCAACTCTCCGTGATACACCATATCAACCTAAACCGCCAATTCACGCTATGACTACCCCCTGGCAGCATCTAGCAACTTCTCATCATTCCTGAGACATTTTCCAGATTTTTCTATTAAAAATCATGCATTCAATCTAGTGCTTCATGCCACCCATTCGCTATAGACCATGAAAGTTCTGAAGCCAAAAGGGCCAGTCATGACTATAAACAATAAAGATAGATAAAAATCAATGAAAAGACATCAAATGAGACTGCCACCAGTAGATAGAAAAGATTAAAAACTAAAACAAATTGGATATTTCGCCTAACTGTTTACTAAGCGTCCTCAGCACAAGATAAGCAAATATAAAAAGTAAAAACACTGGAATAAAATTTAATAAAACCACCACCAACATTAATAAATACAAATGTTGTAACTAATCCACGTAGGGAAAACAGGCTATAAGAAGTATTTCAATGAGAAAATCGAAGCAACTGAAAAAAAAAATTAAAAAATTGAAACTAAGTTAACTATTCGGTTGCAAAATACTCCTCTTGTTAGTTAATATTGAAGCAATTCTTTTTTGTGCAGTAAGTACTCTAGTCCCTGGTGATTATGTAAAATCTTAATTCAATTATTGACTATTGGTTCATTTTTCAAAATACTAACGTAAATTGGATGATTATTCAAATTTTCCGTCTTGCTCTCCATTGACATAATAGCAAACATTTTTTGTTAATTTCTATAGCCTCCCTCGTCCACTTATTGTTAGAAATAACCGTGTTGTTATCGATACCGTATCGTCCCTTATCGTTAGAAATAGCCTTAGCCTCATCAAATTGTACAAAATGTTCAGGATGAAAGAATGTTTGTTCGCCCAGATCCGAAATGAAAGTTTCTGGAGGCTTGCTTAATAGTGTTTCTTCTATTGAGATGAGATGATCAATAAATTATTCAATAAATTGTCAGTTTGTTCTACCAATATAAGACTTTGGACAAGAACAAGGGATTTTATACACCCCACTAACTAAATCTCCCCTGGTCAAATCCTACGCAAAATTAAGGAAACTACCTAATGATCTCACCGAAAGGAGACACGTATCAATGTTATGCTTACGCACAATTTCTTTAAGCATCTTCCAGAAAATAGGTACATAAGGCAAAGAAACGACACTTTTAAGCATATTTAATTCGGGGCACTCCAATCTAATTCGGGATATTCTAATAGCCCTATTTTTCTGTTTAATGTGTTTTTCTTAATATTTTATCAATTAATTTATCGGACAACTATTACAGAATAAAATATCCCTCAAATACAATAATTTAGAATCTAATAACTCCTGAGAATAAATTCTGAAAGCTCTAGCCACCAGTGCAATCACAACCCGTCCTTTAATGAAATAGGGTGACACAAATGAAATTTCAAATACCTTTCATTGTGTGTAGGCTATCCATACATTGAGAACAGTAATTTAAAATCATTTTTAATCAATAAGATATCAAGAAAAGGTAGTTTGTCGTTTTCTTAAAACTCCACAGTAAATTCTACATTTTTATCTAAACTATTATAATGTTTATGGAGAATGCCCCCATAGCCAAACGAAGGACCTGTTTGTAAAATTCCCCTTTAAAAACAAAAAAGAGAATATTCATTTACAAGGATAACCAACTTTATAATGACACCCATCTACAAATTAGTCATAGTCACATCTTGAATAAGATCAAAGCGCTTTTTTAATTTAATCCTTAATGCATCTTTTCACTTTTTTACTTTGTAATTTTTACATTGTAATTTTCAATCGAAACCACAATAAAACTACAGAGAATTGAATTATTCTGAATTCGTCCGAATCCGATTCCCCAAACCAAACGATGAATATCAAAACCAAGGTATAGAAATCCAGGCAAATTTATATAGAGAACAGAGAAAAGGGATGGGTGTGTGAAATATCAAGAAAAATCACAATCTAACAACAAAATGGTACGTTTCCACTGCTCAAATGGATATGATGGTCTTGTTTAGTATATAATGTATTTTTACGGGGAAAATGTTGAAAAACCCTTAGGTATGATAATATCTATTACAAGGATGAGATATTCTTGTCATTGTGTGCCACATTGGCGTGAATTGTCAGGAGTCGTTTAAAGAAACACTTATTGGGAATTGTCCTAAAGGTTTAAATGATTGATTCAGTGAAAACATTTATTTTTCTAGAAAAATGTCTGATTTTCAAATTTTTCAAATTCAAATTCAAATTCAAATTTTCAAATTCAAAATGTCATTTTTCAAACTTACTAGGTTCGATAATGCACGCTAGAGAGTGCCCTATTTTTGCCATCTTATTCCAAGCTGGTGGCAATTGCTAGGAATCATCAGAAGAAACGCTATCGGGAATTTTCCTTTAAGTACAATTGATCGATTCTAATATCAACGTTTATTTTTGAAGAAAATATCTGAAAATGCTTAAGGGGTGATAATGGACGCTAGAGTGTGACAAATCCTAGCTATTCAGCGCCAAAGACTTGCAATTACCATCGAACATTGCTATCTAGCAATGAAATGGCTAGTTTCCACTGTTCAAATAAAAATAATCTTAATTTTTAGATTGGAAAGTTAATTTTGTGAGGAAAAGGTTAAAAAACTCATGGTATGATGATTGTCGCTAGTAAGGCAGTTACAGTGTGGTAGAGTGACATGAATGGGCATGGTATATTACGTTTAAGACGGCTTTTAAAAATATGAGCTAATGGATTTATCTGGAAAATATTTCGAAATTACTAGAGTAAGGTAAGAGTGTAGTTAAGTTGCGAAAAAACGAAAACACGTTGGATTAGTGTATGAATGTAACATGGAAATATCTGCAAAATGTCTTAGGAATGACTAAGGCTACCACAGGGTGCTAAAAGAGCGTAGTTGTGTGAAAAGTGGGTGCTAAAAGAGCGGTGGTGTGAATTTACATAGTGTATCACAATTGTTAGCTTGCGAAAAGATGAAGCATTGGATGTAATGCGCGATTTTTAACATTAAAATACCAGAAAAAAGTTTTAGAAATAGTAAGAGGGTGTTAAGGGGTGCTAAGGGTACATAGTGTGACTCAGCGGTGTGGATTTACATGGTGTATCATGGAAGGTTGGGTTGCGAAAGCATGAACCATTGGATTTAAATGATAACTTTATCTCGAAAATATTTGAAAAAATGTTTTATGAGTGATAATATGTATCATTGGGATGCCAGGGGCCAACCCAATGCTGCCACAGTGGCTTCAATCGCTTGGACTAATATGTTGTACAGCTTAAAGTTAAGTTGGCAGGTTTTGAATGCATTTTCAGCGGTGAGGGGGGGGACTGAAATCTAACTTCCTGTCAAAGAAATGAGGGAATTTCTTTAAGACCCTTCACATAAGACTCTTAATAAGGATATAATTTATATCTAATAGCTACACTCCCCTTCGGGAATTGCTTGCTAGCGTGGGATAGTCAAGCATTGTCACGGTGGTATGAATATGCATTGCTTTGGCTAAAAAAACGTGGTTATTTTCAATAAATCCCCCAGAAATAACCAAACAAAAAATATATCTCTTTCTCGTTCGTTTGCATGTGTCATTTCAAATTTGATAGTACAAAGATTTAAATTAATGGAATTCAAAGGCAGGCGCATCCAATAGAGCAATGGAAACGAGACATTTTCGCCCAGATCTCTCAGAAACACCTCTTAATATAGCTTAAACTTATTTCTAATAATAACCCTTGCCACTGGAATTGCTTGCTAGGATAGATTTGCTACATATTGTCACGGTGGCTTGAATATGCCTAGTCTTGGCTCAAAGAGACATGGATTTTGAATTAAAACCTCTCAAAAATAACTGAATACAAAATATGTGTCTTTATTGTTCGTTTGCATGTTTAATTTTTAAAAATTTGATTTTTTAATATCAAGATTTAAATCAATGGAAAATAACAGGATGGCCAATCCCATTGAACAATAGAAACGAGCCATTTTCACTAATATCCCCCTGGAAAACCTTTCAATACGGCTGAAATATACCTATATTATCAACTCTACCCTGTGGAATTGGTTGCTCTGATTCCCACCTTTTCTTTTATTCATGGTTATTTTTGCTTATATTTCATCCAATGTAAGATTTTAATTCATATTTTATTTTTTTTTGCTTGGTTAAGCCTTAGCTGTATTTTATGTGTTTTAATAATGCTTGTAAATTTGGTTTTTTAATGAAATTTGTATTTAGAAAAGTATGTTTCCTTTAGATTTCTTTTTATAAAATGAAACTTTGATATATATTTCCCCAATGTAATTTATGCATTTGGTAGCCCAGATACATTGGTAAGCTCATTCAAAATTTACCTCTAATATAATTGTTAAATTATGTGCAGTAAAGAAGAAAAGAAAGACTTCTGATAATATAAAGGGGTGTACTATACTCTAGACGGAATGATACTCTTGCTTTTATTTAATATCTGATACCACATTCAAGTTCTATTTGAGTAATAGACTCTCTTACTAAGAAAATGTTCGAAGAACCACCCACAATATTATCTGACAATATTCTCTAAAGTATTCCTTAACATTGAGGTGCAAACCAAATGTAATCAATTTCTTGTGATCTATTTTCCCCTCTGTGTGTCAATTATTGCAGCCATATGGGAGGACACAATTCATTTAATCATTCAAGTATACGCGAGCAGGGTTTCTCTTTTTGTGTAATAGGTTATCTTGTAGAATGTATTAGCCAAATCATAATATTGGAAAGACTTTCATTGTCCAGATGTTTAAAGGACTTGTCTGGTCATTGAGGAAATATCTAGTCTTATCTATGAGTCCAAAATAGACCAAAATCTTTAGTTAATAAATATTTTTTGAAGAAAACGTTGTGAAACAAAATAAAATCTCAAAAGTCCAATTTGAAAAAAAAAAATCTAGAAAAAAGAGATCCTGAGGAAAAATTATATTAAAAGAAACAAATAGCTTGAAAGAAAATAAAATCCTTAAGACAATTGAAATCCAAAAGAAAAAATACCTTAGAGTATTTTGTAACAGCCCACATGTGTACTGTTATTACGTAACATCTAACGTGTACGTCACTATTACGTAACAGTCACGTGCATATTTTCATTACGTAGTAATAGCTACCTTTATGCAAAAGTTAAATTAACACGATTGGGTGAAATAAATATGCGAAATAATGATGAAAATACCTTAATAAATAATAGGTTTAATTTGTTCAGAAAGACT
Source organism: Artemia franciscana (assembly GCF_032884065.1). Classification (NCBI taxonomy): domain Eukaryota; kingdom Metazoa; phylum Arthropoda; class Branchiopoda; order Anostraca; family Artemiidae; genus Artemia; species Artemia franciscana. The sequence continues at coordinate 64,840,453 of NC_088863.1, read as the reverse complement.
GAATATATTTCAAAGGAAAATGTTTTGAAAGTATTGATTATGTAGGTCTAAAGACTACTTTTAAAAATTTATTAGATTTGTCAGAATACGATAGTCATAGTGCAGCTACTAATATGTTCTGGTATGAACATGAAACCCAATCTGTTGATTGCTTGAGAGCAAAAACTATTTTATACCTGTTGTAAGCTTTTACGCCTGTGGCAGCAAACTAAAACCCCTTTTAAACCTGTTTTAGCAGGTGGTGGATCAATTACAACAAAATGAAATAACACTGATATTATTGGCTTATTAAAAAGATTGACTAAACTGAAAGAAATTCATGTGGTTAGTATGTATTTAGAATTATCACGGTTATTTGGATTTTGTCAATCAATCAATCAATCAATCAATTTATTGATACTAAAAGAAAAAAACTATTACAAAAGTAAAGTGGCTACTAGGCCCAAGAAGCTTTGCTTGTAATGGACCACAGAGAACAAGAATAAAACACTATTATAAAATATATACAAAAAAAAACAAAAAAAAACAAAAAAACAAAAAAACACTGGAACAAGACAAGGACATTGAATAGATAGGATATTTAACAGATAGAAGATTTAGAAGGAGATTTAACATATAGCTGAAAATGATTTTAAAAGAAGAGAAGAGACATACAAATTAGGAAAGGATTAATAAAGAGAGAAAAATTATTGAATTGGAAATACCCGACGAAATAATGCCTTTGCAGAAAGAAAAAGAGGGACATCCGAAGGGATGGAGTTCCATAATAGAATTGATTGATATACTGGAGACCTCTGGCCTGCTGTAGAAGATCGTTTTGGTAAAATAAATCGTCGAGAAGAATTACGTAAAGAAGAAAAGTACCTACCTGAGCCTGTCCGTGAGAAAAACTGCTGTAGGGGCGGTGGGAGAGTACCTAGAAAATCAGAATGCGCAAAATAAAGGGTACTTTTACCTATAATATGATCCAGCGGAGCTATTCCAGTATCATTATAAAGATCAGAGGAAGGGTAAAGCCGAGGGAGAAGAAAAGTAGCCTTTACTGCCCTATTTTGGGCTCTTTGAAGTGAGCAGAGAAGAGATTTATTAGTATTACCCAAGACAGAGCAGCAATAAGAAAGGTAAGGATAAATAAAAGCATAATAAAGAGAAACCATAATATCAGGAGGAAGAAATGAGTTAATCCGGTGCAACATTGAAGACTGGCGGAGGATTAAGGAACGGGTGTGAGTTATATGTGGTTTGAAAGAAAGAAAACAGTCAAGATACACACCAAGAAATTTCACCACAGTAGATTGTGGTATAATATCATTCCCAAAAGTCAGGGTGATTAGCTCCTGTACGTCTCGCATACGGTAAGGGGTCCTGAAGTTGACAATGTCACTCTTTCGGCTGTTAAGAGCCATACCATTTGACCAGCACCAATCCTTTACTTTATCAAGAAGACCTTGAGCCATAGAAGTGGCAGATGGCAGGTCCACCGCAGCAATGAAAAAGTTACTGTCATCAGCAAAAAGAACAGGGTGAACATGGGGATGAAGACCATCAATAAGATCATTGATGTAAATTAGAAATAAAAGTGGACCAAGCACAGAGCCTTGTGGGACACCTTTCAATACAGGCAAAGTAGAGGAAGAAGTACAGTAAACCAAAACATACTGAGATCTCTCTGAGAGGTAGGACCTAAACCATTCTAGTGGGACTCCATGCACTCCAAATAAAGATAGTTTAGACAGAAGAACATTGTGGTCAACCATATCAAAGGCCTTAGAAAAGTTCGAGAAATAGACCCAAAACACACAAGATTTTTGATTTAGTTCACCATTGTTTCAACATTCCCTAAAATTTTCGCCTTAATACCAATTGTATAAGTAGCAGTTGTAGAGGCAGTAGAATTAGTGGTAATCTTAGGAACATTAGTAATAGCAGTAGCGGTAGTAGTATTAGAAGCAATAGAAGTAGTAGAATGCAAATATTTCCTTCTGATTGGTCCAGCATCTGTAACAAATAGATCAACTATGTAAAATTGTCAAATAAAATATTAAATTGAACACTAGTTTGGAAATCCGAAAAAACCGAACATTTGCATCAGGTAAGAACAATACAAGAAGTACTTGTTTAAGATTGTCACTACAAACAGAACATTTACATCAGATAAGATAAAAAAAAATACAGGAAAGGTGGTGTAAGATATATTGCTTAGCTGATTTGATTTCAAATAAGAATCGCTTTTTTAAGCTTTGCGTCACTTAATGGTGCAAAAAGTCTTTTCCATTATTAAATACCTAACTTTTTTCGTCCATAGCCATCACAAAATTTAACAGGTTTTAATTAAATGTAAAACCAAGGAAGAAGACTGGTTGTTGTTGGCAAACCACTAGTACAGCGGAAAACCATTAAGTTTGAAGTGGAGTGTCAAAATCTGTTTTGGGGTTTTTATTAAGATGTGGCATTAAAATCACAAAAAAAAAAAAAAAAAATCAGATAAATTTTGGTTTATGATAAAAGAGTGAAAGGAGTGCAACTAGCTATTTTAGAAGTAAAGGAGGACTAAACATTACTAATTCTTAACAAAATTGAGCCAAAAGACAAATTTCAAACTAGGGGTAGATAATGTTGACGTGTACAATTTGTAGACAACATTGTAAGTTTTGCTTCAGAGTTCAATGTACAAACATCTTTAAACCGGATATCCCATGAACATTATTAAATTAGTGAAGTTTTCAAATATGAACTGATTTATCATTCCGCAACAGTGAAATATAATCCTGACCTAATTTTATCTATTACTTCAGTGACCTTCAAAAATATATACCTGCTAGTGATAACAAACTTGGCTCAGAGCCTGAATTGATTACTGGATTTTCCTTTGACTAGCATGATGAACTTATTTTAAAAGCGGTATTGAATTTCTGTTCTCGTGCAGGTTGTCAGATATAGACTGTGAAGAAGGAAGCAATAGTAACCATTAAGGGCTGTAGTACTGGCTGAATTTTTTAAATCCTTAAACTGCTGGGGATAGGAGATTCGAGTATACGCACTTTCCATAGATTCCATATACTGTGGGATCTTCGTTACGGGATCAGAATTCAAAGATATTCGGTTGCGCAATGATTGATTCTATTTACGTGTGCCTTGTGCTTAACTTTTTACACTGGGAAATAGTGAAGGACAAAGACACAGTGATAAAAATAGCTGCAAGGATTTTTGGGAAAGAGGCGATCAGAGAGGCGATAGAAGTGTAAAAAACTACTTTGGACCTTAATGTCCTTGATAAACACAGGAATATGGCATGCTGTTAATACTTTTTTAATTATTCTTTTGATTTGATCAATAGCCCGGTAGAGTGTGGTATCCAGTTGCCGCTTTTCATGATTGTAGCCCTATCTGATGTACCTCTCTATGTAATCCTATGTAAATAATCTATGTACCTCCTGATGTAAGGTCTGTACGACCTGCTTTCCGTGTAGCCCCAGACGGCTGGCCAAAAAGAACAATATTTGGCAATCTGTCATCCTTCATCCGTAGAACTTGGCCTAGCCATCTCAACCTTTCTTTCATTATAGCCCTAGAAAGCGGGATTGAACCACATTTTTCTTACAACCTACTGTTTGAAATAAGGTCAGTCAGCCGGGCACCCAAAACAATCCGCAGGGAATTTTTCTGGAAAACGGCTAGTAAATTCTTATCTGCTTTTCTGAGCGCCCATACTTCAGGGCCATATTTGACAACTGTCATCACTATAGCTTCCAATATTCTAATCTTGGTTTGCAGACTTATCTTTCTATTCTTCCAAACTTTTTTTTATCTATGAAAAAACACCCTAAGCCTTAGCTATTCTACTTCAGTGCTCCCACCGTCTTTACTAATAATACTACCAAGGTAAATGAAGCTGCCAACCTGATCAATCTTTTCGTTACCCAACGTCACCTTTTCATCTTCACTTATTCCTAGCCTTGGTGACTTAGTCTTTTTCACATGAATTTTCAAGCCTCTTCTAGCATCCTGAACTCGCAAAACCTCTAAAAAATCATTCCTTTTGCTCACACTTTCACCTAATATGCTTAAATAGTCAGCATAATCTAAGTCCAGGAACGTTTTTCCTCCCCATTTGATTCCATGGTCTCCAATTGCCATTTCTGTGCTTCTTAAGACGAAGTCTGTCAAAATAATCCATATAAAGGAGGATAGAACACAGCCCTGCTTAACTCCTTATTTAATACAAAACCAGTTGCTAACCTCATTTCCTACCTTAATCCCAGCAGTATTATTCTCATGCATAGCACAAATCACTTTAATGTATTTTTCTGGTATACCATACAAGGATAAAACTTTTGCTAACACTCTTCAATCAAGAGAATCAAAAGCTTGCTCAAAATCGATAAAACTGAGGACCAAAGGTGCTTGACAACGAAGGGACTTCTCAATTATTAACCTAAGAGTGAAAACTTAGTCGACACATCCTCTACCTTTTCTAATACCGCACTGTTCTTCTTGCATAGAAAAAAAGAAGTATGATTTTAAATAGAAGCATTGCTGCTTGAATTGCTATTTTAGAAATTGCAAAAAAGATAATGTTGGAAATAATTTGTGTAAAGAGAGAGAGAGAGAGAGTGATAGGTTTATTTAAAACAATATCGTAGCTAACAGCTAATTTGCGTTGCTTCACTATGCTAAATAACAAACTGACACAAAAAAAGGTACAAGCGAATTTGCGTGGCGGTTCGTGCGTAGAAGTAGCTCTACTGTGAACAGTGCTGACATCTAAAAAAGGGACGGTAGCAGCATCTGGTGGCTTCGTCAGAAGATTAAAAATCACCAAGTTCGAAAAAGTAGATGGCGCCACCGTATAGGGGTGAAGAAAGGTCAAATAAAGTATCTTTCCTGTACTTAATTTGCATATTGATGGCACAGAAAACTGTCAAGATAGTCACTGCTTTAACTGGTGACGCCATTGACGAGCCAGCACACATATATTGGGCACTATTGAGCTAAACTTGGTAGATGGGCTCTGCAGCTGTGCTAGCGCAACAGCACCATCTACCGAAATCACTAGTAATAACAGGTAATAACAGTAAGCTTCAATAACAGGGGGAGAGGCAAGTTTAAGTGTATTATAGAGATAATGACTCGCTCCAGTTAAACGCTAAGACAGACAAGCTGTTGGACGATTTAGAAAATGATGAGCACATTAGCTCTCAAATGGACTAGACAAATTGGAATGAGTCTATTTATCCTGAGATAGTGAAGTGCCAGGCCCCAAATAAGATATTATTACTAAATAATAAGAATGGAAGCGACTTAGAATGGACGCAGGTCCGCATGCATATAGTATGCAAAGTCACCAAGAGGAAATCAGAATTGTGTGCAAGAGGGCTCCTACACACTAAGTGAAGAAAAATTTCAATATTAGTGCCTAAAAGAAATTTGTTGAGAATAATTTAATTTCAAAAGTGAAGGTCATGGCGATTCGCCTTCTAAAATATAAAAAACCTACAGTTAGAGTTAAAAAAAAAACCATGTCAGCCATACTGGACAAAGGTCTCTGTGTGCTATGTGAAAGCACATTAATATATTATCATTTAATAGGATTTAACATTTAGTGGATATTTCGATACCAATATCGAAATAATTGTTATTATCCTTATGTACTACCTATCTATCTATATATATAAAAACAAGTTGTCTGTGTGTGTGTGTCGAGTGACGTCATGTTTGTGTGTCGACTGACGTCATGTTTGTCGACTGACGTCATTATAAGGATTGAGCTGTATGCGTCATGAAGTTGTTTGTCGACTGACGTCATGTTTGTCAACTGATGAAATTACATGCCGGGACACAAATGACGACAGGGACACAGGGAATATAAATGACGACCGGGAACCTCAAAGAGAAATTACAGACTGGGACACCCGGACACAAATCACGACCAGGACACAGGGAATATAAATGACGACCGGGACATAGGGACACAACTACAACGGGGACGCCAGGGGCATAGGCCGGATATATAAATGACGACCGGGACACAGGGATTGTTCGAATATAAATTACAGACCGGGACACAAATGACGACCGGGACACAAGGACACAGGGAATATAAATGACGACCGGGACACTCAAAGAGAAATTTCAAACTGGTATACCGGGACACAAATGACGACCGGGACACAGGGAATATAAATGACGACCCGGACACAGGGACACATCATTAGGATAATGAGGTATAGATCTGAATACGGATTGTTTTTCCCATGGACAATTATAAGTTGCATGTTCAAGAGTCAGTGACAATCTATTTATATGCACAGATAATGGGACAGCGAAGAATGTTGTATATTCGCATGTTTTACGTAGTTAAAAACATATATATATATATATATATATATATATATATATATATATATATCTATCTCTATTCACAGGTGGGACACAGGGACACAACTACAATGGCGCGTAACTAATATTGCGTGTAACGACTTACGCGCGCGGGGGGGCTTGGGGGGCGCGAAGCGCCCCAACAGCTAGTATAGTATATAAAACATATGTTTTGGACTATATCATTAATAAATCCGATTTACTCCATTTTCGATTGAATGCAAGCCGTTTTCAATGAAAATTTCCAACATTTTTACAATTTCACGTCATGATCCTTAAGATCAAAACAGGGACGGTGAAATAAGAATTTAATGCATATTTTACATATATTCAATGCTTCATATATTATACTGAAAAAAGTAGTAGTTTAATATGATTTAATATTTAACAGATAATTCGATACCAATACCTAAATAATTGTTATTATCTTTCCCTTTTCTTTCAATAACCCTTGAAATCGTACCTTTGTCTAGTTTTTTTTTTATACTTCTCGTCAAGATTAGCTACTATAGAATCAAAACGCTTAGGTGCAAATAGATCAACCATTTCGTCTTATAAATAAATAATGATAACGATTTTATTTCCATGTATAGTTTTAACAGATTACATTGCTTCTGAGTATTTAATTCTAATGTCTAAATCTTCCTTTCTTATGCTTTGATTATATTTACCTTTCGTTTTTTTTTTAGCTTATAAATTTCTTAATTTATTAATTAAAAGTTTTATTAAACAAAGTTTTTTGAATCCGATATAATTCTTACTTCTTTAATAGACTTTAACTTTCTTCCCAGAAATTATTCACCAGTGAAAGGTTTCTGGGAAGAAATCAAAACAGGGGTCAGAAACAATTTTCAGAGCTTATATGTAATTAAGTAACAAAAAAAAACAAGTTTTCTTAAGGAAACTAAGGAGCGACATTAAAACTTAAAAAGAACAGAAATTAGATTAGTTAAGAGAAAGAGTCGCTCCTTACTTTCCGTTAAAAAAACTTTTTTTTTTTATTGTTTAATTTCTGAACGTTTTTGAATCAATGCATGTTTTGATTTTGGCTCTCCGCAGATGAATAATTGAAACGAAATTTGCATATTTAATGTTTTGTCTAAATGCCTTTCGCATAGTTTTGATTGAGTGATTTTGAGAATTAAAGGAGCGGGGGAGTAGTTGCCTTCCGATTTTTTGGTTACTTAGAACCGCTGAATAAATAGTTGAAATTACTAAAAATACTTTAGCGTAAAGAGCGAGGTATTAGGAGGAGGTGAGCCCCTCATATAGGTAATAATTTCTGTTCGTTTTAAGTTTTAAATCTGCTCCTTACTTTCTGTTGAAAAAACTTTTTCATATTCATTTTTTCATTGTTTTTTTAATTAAATAATGCTAGAAAATCCTGGGCTCCCTTTATTGAAATTTTCTACCCCCATGATAAATTCCTCCAAGGAAAGCTCCCCCAACATATCCCCCTCTTCTCAACCCCCCAATCAATCAAAAAATCCCCCTTAAAATATCTGTACACTTCCAAATAACCATTACTATATGTAAGCACTGGTCAAAGTTTGTAACTTGTAGCCCCTCCCGCGGGGACTATGGGGGAGTAAGTCGTCCCCCGAGACATAGTTATAAGGTTTTTCGACTATGCTAAATAAATGGCTACCTCAGAATTTTAATCCGGTGACCTTGGGAAAATCATTTGCGTCGGAGGGGGCCTTGGTGACCTCCAATTTTTTTGGTCACTTAAAAAGGGCACTAGAACTTTTCATTTCCGTTAGAATGAGCCCTCTTGCAAGATTCTAGGACCACTGGGGTGATACGATCACCCCTGGGAAAAAAACAAAAAAAAAACAAATAAACACGCATCCGTGATCTGCCTTCTGGCAAAAAATACAAAATTCCACATGTTTGTAGATTGACACTTCTACAATAGTGTTCTCCGATACGCTTAATCTGATGGTGTGATTTTCATTAAGATTCTATTACTTTTAGGGGTTGTTTCCCCCTATTTTATTAAATAAGGCAAATTTTCTCAGACTTGTAACTTCCGATAGGTAAGACTAAACTCGATGAAACTTGTATATTTAAAATCAGCATTAAAATGCAATTCTTTTGATGTAGCTATTGGTATCAAAATTCCATTTTTAGAGTTTTGGTTACTATTGAGCCGGGTCGCTCCTTACTACAGTTTGTTAACACGAACGGTTTGATCACGTCCGAGTTGTCTAATAGAGATCTACTTCAGAAGTTTGTTTCGCAACTATTCATTTGAAAAGAATTGTCACCTACTGAAGTCAAACATTTGAACAATGACGCGTTGTTTGGCTAGATTGTGCGCATAACCTTATCATTCTAGAAAAAGACAATCTGTATTTTTAAATTTTTTGAAAATTCGGTATGGAGAGAAAAAAAGGTTTTACTTATGTATTAGGCCTTACAGACTTTAAGCATATTTATAGCAATTTATTTTCACGTTTTTCATTTATTTTTTGCAAAGTAAAAACTGTAATGTTTGTAACTCATTTTCTTGTTTAACCATTTCTTCATTAGTGTATTCACCCAATTTATATATTGCAAGTAATTATAAATACAATGAATAGGCAGTTTTATACTCACTCTTTTTTATACTTTCTTAGATTTTTCAAATATTTTAATTACAATTGGCCGAAGACTTAAAGAAGCAAGGGATAACATACCAAGTTTCGACAAGCACGAAGCACTAAATATAAATTTAGATACTATGAAAGCATGACTAGCATTTCCATAATATTTAAAACTTATAAAATAAACAAATAATCTAATTTATAGCATTTCTTCCATTTATATTTAAAAAAAAACTTTAAATAAAATTCTGTGAATCCATTCCCTTAAATTTTCTTATTTTACATTCAACACACATATGACCACAATTCATATGGCTAAAATTTCGGAATTGAGTAGAATGATAGACAATATCCTTATTTGAAGTCAATAAGAAGTTAAAAATTTCATTTTTTTATAATTTTTATAATTTTTTATTTTTTATAATTTTTTATATAATTTTATTTTATAATTCAAATTATTTTTATAATTTGAGTATAAAATATGGAGCTAAGAAATTTAAAGTAGATTTAACGCATTTATCATAGATTGTACCTGTATTGCATTCCAAATTACCCATAGTAACCCAATTAGAAGCTTCATTAACGAAGAAGGTCAAGCTAGATTTGAAAGAGCAGCTCATTTGAATTAGGTTGGGAATTGTGTAATACCAATAAAAGTGATAATAAAACGGATAAAGATTTAACATGGAGGATAACTAGTAAACGCTGTAATACAACTAAAGTTGTTATTGTGTTTTAGATTTCTAAAAAACATAACAGCTATACGCAAAAACATATGTTGCTTGACTATATGAATACTAATAGAATTGGAGTGAGAGTTTATGAGCACAAATACCCATAAGCCAGTTTTAACTGTAATTTCAATGATGGTAATGAAGATTATTCTATTGCTTACCAACAATATTTACAGTTAAAATATGTTCATAAAATTACTAATACTGGAACAACTGTAAGTTTCAATGATTTTACAACAGTATGTCCTTTATTTATTTTTATTTATTTTTTTTTATTTTGCAAAGCATGAATCGAATATTATCAAATTGGATCAACTGCTGATATAAAAATAAAACTTTTATCAGATAAATTATCAGCTAGTCCATACAGAATTTACTGCTTTATATTTCCAGATACAAAAGCAATCATGGAAGTCATTGCAGTTAAATGATGTGTTAATATACACATTATTTTTGATATGGAAAATTTTTTTTTAATTTTAAATTTTTTTTTATAATACGATATTTTACTAATAAATGAACAAACTCTTCAAAAATATCGCATTTCCTAGGAAACATGGAAGATCCTAAAACTTATTGATACCACAATCTAATTTCCTTATCCAAAAAACGAGAAAAATATGAAAAACAGGCAAATGATAACCCTTACAAAATTTTTTATAACTGCTGAACTACACCATATTACTTAATTAGAGGCGTTTTTTCTCTTGATAACCAGCTAGACACACACAGCTAGATAGGGAAAAAAGATTGCATTGTAATCAAAAATGAATGCATTCGCTCACCAGGGATCCATAGGACTTGTTATTTCGGTGATCACAATAAATTAGTTTTATAATTTTATGATTCTTTCGAAATCCAGCCTGGAAATGAAATTTTTAACTACTTATTGACTTCAAATAAGGATATTGTCTATCATTCTACTCAATTCCGAAATTTTAGCCATATGAATTGTGGTCATATGTGTGTTGAATGTAAAATAAGAAAATTTAAGGGAATGGATTCACAGAATTTTATTTAAAGTTTTTTTTTTAAATATAAATGGAAGAAATGCTATAAATTAGATTATTTGTTTATTTTATAAGTTTTAAATATTATGGAAATGCTAGTGATGCTTTCATAGTATCTAAATTTATATTTAGTGCTTCGGGCTTGTCGAAACTTGGTATGTTATCCCTTGCTTCGTTAAGTCTTCGGCCAATTGTAATTAAAATATTTGAAAAATCTAAGAAAGTATAAAAAAGAGTGAGTATAAAACTGCCTATTCATTGTATTTAGAATTACTTGCAATATATAAATTGGGTGAATACACTAATGAAGAAATGGTTAAACAAGAAAATGAGTTACAAACATTACAGTTTTTACTTTGCAAAAAATAAATGAAAAACGTGAAAATAAATTGCTATAAATATGCTTAAAGTCTGTAAGGCCTAATACATAAGTAAAACCTTTTTTTCTCTCCATACCGAATTTTCAAAAAATTTAAAAATACAGATTGTCTTTTTCTAGAATGATAAGGTTATGCGCACCATCTACCCAAACAACGCATCATTGTTCAAATGTTTGACTTCAGTAGGTGACAATTCTTTTCAAATGAATAGTTGCGAAACAAACTTCTAAAGTAGATCTCTATTAGACAACTCGGACGTGATCAAACCGTTCGTGTTAACAAACTGTAGTAAGGAGCGACCCGGCTCAATAGTAACCAAAACTCTAAAAATGGAATTTTGATACCAATAGCTACATCAAAAGAATTGCATTTTAATGCTGATTTTAAATATATAAGTTTCATCAAGTTTAGTCTTACCTATCGGAAGTTACAAGTCTGAGAAAATTTGCCTTATTTAATAAAACAGGGGGAAACAACCCCTAAAAGTAATAGAATCTTAATGAAAATCACACCATCAGATTAACCGTATCGGAGAACACTACTGTAGAAGTGTCAATCTACAAACATGTGGATTTTGTATTTTTTGCCAGAAGGCAGGTCACGGATGCGTGTTTATTTGGTTTTTTTTTTGTTTTTTTTCCCAGGGGTGATCGTATCACCCCAGTGGTCCTAGAATCTTGCAAGAGGGCTCATTCTAACGGAAATGAAAAGTTCTAGTGCCCTTTTTAAGTGACCAAAAAAATTGGAGGTCACCAAGGCCCCCTCCGACGCAAATGATTTTCCCGAAGCCACCGGATTAAAATTCTTTGGTAGCCATTTATTTAGCATAGTCGAAAAACCTTATAACTATGTCTTGGGGGACGACTTACTCCCCCATAGTCCCCGCGGGAGGGGCTACAAGTTACAAACTTTGACCAGTGCTTACATATAGTAATGGTTATTTGGAAGTGTACAGACATTTTAAGGGGTATTTTTTGATTGATTGGGGGGTTGAGAAGAGGGGGATATGTTGGGGGAGCTTTCCTTGGAGGAATTTATCATGGGGGTAGAAAATTTCAATAAAGGGAGCCCAGGATTTTCTAGCATTATTTAATAAAAAAAATAATGAAAAAATGAATATGAAATTTTTTTTTAACAGAAAGTAAGGAGCAGATTTAAAACTTAAAACGAACAGAAATTGTTACCTATATGAGGGGCTCACCTACTCCTAATACCTCGCTCTATACGCTAAAGTATTTTTAGTAATTTCAACTATTTATTCAGCGGTTCTACCTAACCAAAAATCGGAAGGCAACTAGGCTTCCTCCCCCGCTCCTTTAATTCTCAAAATCACTCGATCAAAACTATGAGAAAGGCAATTAGACAAAACATTAAATATGCAAATTTCGTTTTAATTATTCATCTGCGGAGAGCCAAAATCAAAACATGCATTGATTCAAAAACGTTCAGAAATTAAACAATAAAAAAAAAGTTTTTTTAACGGAAAGTAAGGAGCGACTCTTTCTCTTAACTAATCTAATTTCTGTTCGTTTTAAGTTTTAATGTCGCTCCTTAGTTTCCTTAAGAAAACTTGTTTTTTTTGTTACTTAATTACATATAAGCTCTGAAAATTGTTTCTGACCCCTGTTTTGATTTCTTCCCAGAAACCTTTCACTGGTGAATAATTTCTGGGAAGAAAGTTAAAGTCTATTAAAGAAGTAAGAATTATATCGGATTCAAAAAGCTTTGTTTAATAAAACTTTTAATTAATAAATTAAGAAATTTATAAGCTAAAAAAAAAACGAAAGGTAAATATAATCAAAGCATAAGAAAGGAAGATTTAGACATTAGAATTAAATACTCAGAAGCAATGTAATCTGTTGCAACTATACATGGAAATAAAATCGTTATCATTATTTATTTATAAGACGAAATGGTTGATCTATTTGCACCTAAGCGTTTTGATTCTAACGTAGCTAATCTTGACGAGAAGTATAAAAAAAAACTAGACAAAGGTACGATTTCAAGGGTTACTGAAAGAAAAGGGAAAGATAATAACAATTATTTAGGTATTGGTATCGAATTATCTGTTAAATATTAAATCATATTAAACTACTACTTTTTTCAGTATAATATATGAAGCATTGAATATATGTAAAATATGCATAAAATTCTTATTTCACCGTCCCTGTTTTGATCTTAAGGATCATGACGTGAAATTGTAAAAATGTTGGAAATTTTCATTGAAAACGGCTTGCATTCAATCGAAAATGGAGTAAATCGGATTTATTAATGATATAGTCCAAAACCTATGTTTTATATACTATACTAGCTGTTGGGGCGCTTCGCGCCCCCCAAGCCCCCCCCGCGCGCGTAAGTCGTTACACGCAATATTAGTTACGCGCCATTGTAGTTGTGTCCCTGTGTCCCACCTGTGAATAGAGATATATATATATATATATATATATATATATATATATATATATATATATATATATATATATATATATATATATATATATATATATATATATATATATATATATATATATATATATATATATATATGTTTTTAACTACGTAAAACATGCGAATATACAACATTCTTCGCTGTCCCATTGTCTGTGCATATAAATAGATTGTCACTGACTCTTGAACATGCAACTTATAATTGTCCATGGGAAAAACAATCCGTATTCAGATCTATACCTCATTATCCTAATGATGTGTCCCTGTGTCCGGGTCGTCATTTATATTCCCTGTGTCCCGGTCGTCATTTGTGTCCCGGTATCCCAGTTTGAAATTTCTCTTTGAGTGTCCCGGTCGTCATTTATATTCCCTGTGTCCTTGTGTCCCGGTCGTCATTTGTGTCCCGGTCTGTAATTTATATTCGAACAATCCCTGTGTCCCGGTCGTCATTTATATATCCGGCCTATGCCCCTGGCGTCCCCGTTGTAGTTGTGTCCCTATGTCCCGGTCGTCATTTATATTCCCTGTGTCCTGGTCGTGATTTGTGTCCGGGTGTCCCAGTCTGTAATTTCTCTTTGAGGTTCCCGGTCGTCATTTATATTCCCTGTGTCCCTGTCGTCATTTGTGTCCCGGTATGTAATTTCATCAGTTGACAAACATGACGTCAGTCGACAAACAACTTCATGACGCATACAGCTCAATCCTTATAATGACGTCAGTCGACAAACATGACGTCAGTCGACACACAAACATGACGTCACTCGACACACACACACAGACAACTTGTTTTTATATATATAGATAGATAGGTAGTACATAAGGATAATAACAATTATTTCGATATTGGTATCGAAATATCCACTAAATGTTAAATCCTATTACATGATAATATATTAATGTGCTTTCACATAGCACACAGAGACCTTTGTCCAGTATGGCTGACATGGTTTTTTTTTTAACTCTAACTGTAGGTTTTTTATATTTAAAAAGGCGAATCGCCATGACCTTCACTTTTGAAATTAAATTATTCTCAACAAATTTCTTTTAGGCACTAATATTGAAATTTTTCTTCACTTAGTGTGTAGGAACCCTCTTGCACACAATTCTGATTTCCTCTTTGTGACTTTGCATACTATATGCATGCGGACCTGCGTCCATTCTAAGTCGCTTCCATTCTTATTATTTAGTAATAATATCTTATTTGGGGCCTGGCACTTCACTATCTCAGGATAAATAGACTCATTCCAATTTGTCTAGTCCATTTGAGAGCTAATGTGCTCATCATTTTCTAAATCGTCCAACAGCTTGTCTGTCTTAGCGTTTAACTGGAGCGAGTCATTATCTCTATAATACACTTAAACTTGCCTCTCCCCCTGTTATTGAAGCTTACTGTTATTACCTGTTATTACTAGTGATTTCGGTAGATGGCGCTGTTGCGCTAGCACAGCTGCAGAGCCCATCTACCAAGTTTAGCTCAATAGTGCCCAATATATGTGTGCTGGCTCGTCAATGGCGTCACCAGTTAAAGCAGTGACTATCTTGACATTTTTGTGTGCCATCAATATGCAAATTAAGTACAGGAAAGATACTTTATTTGACCTTTCTTCACCCCTATACGGTGGCGCCATCTATTTTTTCGAACTTGGTGATTTTTAATCTTCTGACGAAGCCACCAGATGCTGCTACCGTCCCTTTTTTAGATGTCAGCACTGTTCACAGTAGAGCTACTTCTACGCACGAACCGCCACGCAAATTCGCTTGTACCTTTTTTTGTGTCAGTTTGTTATTTAGCATAGTGAAGCAACGCAAATTAGCTGTTAGCTACGATGTTGTTTTAAATAAACCTATCACTCTCTCTCTCTCTCTCTTTACACAAATTATTTCCAACATTATCTTTTTTGCAATTTCTAAAATAGCAATTCAAGCAGCAATGCTTCTATTTAAAATCATACTTCTTTTTTTCTATGCAAGAAGAACAGTGCGGTATTAGAAAAGGTAGAGGATGTGTCGACTAAGTTTTCACTCTTAGGTTAATAATTGAGAAGTCCCTTCGTTGTCAAGCACCTTTGGTCCTCAGTTTTATCGATTTTGAGCAAGCTTTTGATTCTCTTGATTGAAGAGTGTTAGCAAAAGTTTTATCCTTGTATGGTATACCAGAAAAATACATTAAAGTGATTTGTGCTATGCATGAGAATAATACTGCTGGGATTAAGGTAGGAAATGAGGTTAGCAACTGGTTTTGTATTAAATAAGGAGTTAAGCAGGGCTGTGTTCTATCCTCCTTTATATGGATTATTTTGACAGACTTCGTCTTAAGAAGCACAGAAAAGGCTATTGGAGACCATGGAATCAAATGGGGAGGAAAAATGTTCCTGGACTTAGATTATGCTGACTATTTAAGCATATTAGGTGAAAGTGTGAGCAAAAGGAATGATTTTTTAGAGGTTTTGCGAGTTCAGGATGCTAGAAGAGGCTTGAAAATTCATGTGAAAAAGACTAAGTCACCAAGGCTAGGAATAAGTGAAGATGAAAAGGTGACGTTGGGTAACGAAAAGATTGATCAGGTTGGCAGCTTCATTTACCTTGGTAGTATTATTAGTAAAGACGGTGGGAGCACTGAAGTAGAATAGCTAAGGCTTAGGGTGTTTTTTCATAGATAAAAAAAAGTTTGGAAGAATAGAAAGATAAGTCTGCAAACCAAGATTAGAATATTGAAAGCTATAGTGATGACAGTTGTCAAATATGGCCCTGAAGTATGGGCGCTCAGAAAAGCAGATAAGAATTTACTAGCCGTTTTCCAGAAAAATTCCCTGCGGATTGTTTTGGGTGCCCGGCTGACTGACCTTATTTCAAACAGTAGGTTGTAAGAAAAATGTGGTTCAATCCCGCTTTCTAGGGCTATAATGAAAGAAAGGTTGAGATGGCTAGGCCAAGTTCTACGGATGAAGGATGACAGATTGCCAAATATTGTTCTTTTTGGCCAGCCGTCTGGGGCTACACGGAAAGCCTGTCGTACAGACCTTACATCAGGAGGTACATAGATTATTTACATAGGATTACATAGAGAGGTACATCAGATAGGGCTACAATCATGAAAAGTGGCAACTGGATACCACGCTCTACCGGGCTATTGATCAAATCAAAAAAATAATCCAAAAAGTATTAACAGCATGCCATATTCCTGTGTTTATCAAGGACATTAAGGTCCAAAGTAGTTTTTTACACTTCTATCGCCTCTCTGATCGCCTCTTTCCCAAAATTCCTTGCAGCTATTTTTATCACTGTGTCTTTGTCCTTCACTATTTCCCAGTGTAAAAAGTTAAGCACAAGGCACACGTAAATAGAATCAATCATTGCGCAACCGAATATCTTTGAATTCTGATCCCGTAACGAAGATCCCACAGTATATGGAATCCATGGAAAGTGCGTATACTCGAATCTCCTATCCCCAGCAGTTTAAGGGTTTAAAAAATTCAGCCAGTACTACAGCCCTTAATGGTTACTATTGCTTCCTTCTTCACAGTCTATATCTGACAACCTGCACGAGAACAGAAATTCAATACCGCTTTTAAAATAAGTTCATCATGCTAGTCAAAGGAAAATCCAGTAATCAATTCAGGCTCTGAGCCAAGTTTGTTATCACTAGCAGGTATGTATTTTTGAAGGTCACTGAAGTAATAGATAAAATTAGGTCAGGATTATACTTCACTGTAGCGGAATGATAAATCAGTTCACATTTGAAAACTTCACTAATTTAATAATGTTCATGAGATATCCGGTTTAAAGATGTTTGTACATTGAACTCTGAAGCGAAACTTACAATGTTGTCTACAAATTGTACACGTCAACATTATCTACCCCTAGTTTGAAATTTGTCTTTTGGCTCAATTTTGTTAAGAATTAGTAATGTTTAGTCCTCCTTTACTTCTAAAATAGCTAGTTGCACTCCTTTCACTCTTTTATCATAAACCAAAATTTCTCTGATTTTTATTTTTTTTTGTGATTTTAATGCCACATCTTCATAAAAACCCCAAGACAGATTTTGACACTCCACTTCAAACTTAATGGTTTTCCGCTGTACTAGTGGTTTGCCAACAACAACCAGTCTTCTTCCTTGGTTTTAAATTTAATTAAAACCTGTTAAATTTTGTGATGGCTATGGACGAAAAAAGTTAGGTATTTAATAATGGAAAAGACTTTTTGCACCATTAAGTGACGCAAAGCTTAAAAAAGCAATTCTTATTTGAAATCAAATCAGCTAAGCAATATATCTTACACCACCTTTCCTGTATTTTTTTTTATCTTATCTGATGTAGATGTTCTGTTTGTAGTGACAATCATAAACAAGTACTTCTTGTATTGTTCTTACCTGATGCAAATGTTCGGTTTTTTCGGATTTCCAAACTAGTGTTCAATTTAATATTTTATTTGACAATTTTAGATAGTTGATCTATTTGTTACAGATGCTGGACCAATCGGAAGGCAATATTTGCATTCTACTACTTCTATTGCTTCTAATGCTACTACCGCTACTGCTATTACTAATGTTCCTAAGATTACCACTAATTCTACTGCCTCTACAACTGCTACTTATACAATTGGTATTAAGGCGAAAATTTTAGGGAATGTTGAAACAATGGTGAACTAAATCAAAACACACTAAGCATTGACTGGTTATCAAGAAGACGCATCAGCAATGCCTCATGAACTGCTTGTGGCATTAAGTTGAAACTATCTGCGTGCACTGAAGAGCTTGTTCAAAAAAACCTAAGGTGTTACATGTATAGGCTACTATTCTACTGTTACTGCAACTACTTTTGCTCCTACTGAAGCTAAGGGCCTGAAGGTCTAGTTCAAGAAGTGTTTTGGAAGATGCTGAACTAAATTAAGAAAAAACTATTAGCATGTAAATTGTGAAAGAGTGTAATGGCAATATCTCAGGAGTGGCTTACATTATTAGGTTGTAACTTTAAGGGTATGCTGTGGTAGATTTTGAACTAACTAAGGCCCAGTGTGCAGTAGTAATACTTAGATTATTCTAACTAATGAGGCCAAGAGTGTCAAGGTGAAATTCCAAAGGAATAGTTTTTTTTGGGGGGTAGGGGGTGAAAAAAACGAAAAAATTTTGCATCAAGGTTTTCAAAAGGGCATATAGCCAGTATCGCAGGCAACGTAGCAGTATTATAAAAACTTTTAAAGGAGCTTATTTGACTGAAAATTAATGATCCTTGTTCTCTTTAATAAGAGTCAAAGAAAACTGGAGGGAAAGCACCCCCTCCTAAGCTACCGCTAACCCTCAAGTTCTCAAGTTCTTCATCTAAGTTTAACCCAAGTGGAACCGGTTTCTTCTCTAATTTTTTTCACCTTACTGTGACACAAACAAAGACGTTTGACAGAATAGAATGGAAATATGTAATTTGGGCTATATTGTTGCACAATAAGTTGGGAGCGGGGTTGAGAATACAGACATTTTCAAATTTGGAAACAATTCTTGCTTCATAATATGCAGAATAATTGTACCTAACACATTTTGCGTGCAGACCCACTACAAATTACCCCATTCCCCCTAATGTGAAAATATATAGCCACAAATTGGTTATAAAGTATTTTATTTTCTTCATGTTTTATTGTATATCCTTAGGATTGAGCGTCAGTTAAATAGAATCTAATTAGATTCTACTTAAATAAAGCACATGAGTTTACCCAGTATAATAGATAAGCACTGTGAAACATATAGTGCATACAAAATACCCACTCCCCCTCTCTCCTCTTAAAATTCGTTCTTAATAAAAGTAGATATGAAATTGCACTACTAAAGAAATATTTTATCCCATAGAACATTTAAAAAGGCTCCTCTAGATACCCATTTTTGCCTTCCACGCAATAAATTTTGAATGCGGCACCATATATTCGTTAGCCAAATTTGGTTCTACTTTGGGTTACGCGCCCCCACCTTTTTTAATTCCTTAAAGTCTGGTAGGCCTACTTTTGTTTTACCCAAGGTGTAGGCTAAATTAAATTGGTAAGATGCCAAGTGGTCAGACAGCTAACCACCATTCCTGCAAATAAATCATTGTAAAATCCTTATCCTAAAGCCTTGAAAATAGATTGCTTTGCCAGTGGATATGACATTGCCTTTTAAATAGGTATGTTATAATTTTAAATATTCTAAGCATTCACAACACTCACAATTTCAAGTATACTTATAAACAAGAGTGTACCCTAAACTATGACACCTGTTCAAAGCTTGAGCTCTATCTATTAAAGTACTATCCAATCCTGGGCATATGATCTTAAAGTTAGAGAAAAGTATCTACATCACTGAGACGCTTAATCTTGAACAAGTTTCATCAAAAACTTATGTTTTCAAGTAGACTATTTGTATCTAAATGGTTTAGGCTGTATAAGTGACTTGAGTGTAAATTTAGATGGTGAAAAGCCACTGATTTTTCACGATTGTATTCGGCCAATCATAAATAGTCTGTTTCTATCCATTTAAACATATATATATATACCATGCCCAAGATTAGAAACTTGTTGACTTTTTAAGTGTTACAAATTTTGGTCAAAATATCTGTCTGAGATTAGGCATTGTCTGGCTACTGGGGCTACAGCCCTAATTGTCTTGAAAATGTGAGATATACCAACGAACAAGGTAGGGATGTGATTCAACAGGATACATTTATATAATCACGATAGGCTCGATTTATTTGTTGTTTACATTGTTTTATTTTGATTTTTTTTACAGAAATCTCAGCATTTTTGAGGAATGGAAAGTTTAAACTTTTCTTCCTTTGTATCAAGGGTATAATATGCTATGGAACAGGGGGAACAAGTGTCCCTCCAGACCCTGATTTGCCCCCCCCCCTCCAAACCTTAGTTTGCCCCACTAGCTGAAATTTCGTTTCTGTAAATTTTTTTTTTCAAAACTAAGTTACGCCTGCATATTTCAAGTGTCCAAAGAAACACGTCAGTTTTCTTTAGTATATCATTGCCTATATGGTAATATATGGATAGTTTTTTCAGTTTTTTACTGTCATTTTCACTTGATTTGGAAAAACTGGCTCCAATTCTCAGAATTGGAGCTGCCCACACAAAATTTTCACGAAATTTCGTCTTTGCCTTCTATGTGTGATATTAGCAACTAGTGAGGTCATATATTTTCTTTGACAATCTTCCTTAAGAAGAGAGGAAGAAATTATTACTCAAATTCTAATTTTTGTGTATAAGAAAAAAAATGTTATAAAACATCTTCTGACGCTCTTTATCTTTAATTAGATTTTTATTTAATTCTTTATCTTTATATGCGTTGTTTTACACACGTAGAAATTTTGATTTTCAGTTTAATATTGTTTTAATTTTTAGTATTTTAATTTTTTAGTATTATTATTTTGTTATCTAAATCCCAACTGAGGCACGAGGTCTTTCAGCCTCTGCACTTATTAGAAATTCCAATTTGAGGAATATAACTAATATCTTCACCCCTCACTCCCACTAATACGCGATAAGTTTTTTTTGGTAGAAGCTATTAATTTTGGTAACTGAATTGATGTTTTTTTCTGACTGGTCAAAAAACTAAGATGAATCTCAGTCCGACTATTTCTAGAAAAGTTAAATAAAAAACAAGTTTTTTAACAGAAAGTAAGGCAAAACATTCATCCATAAGATAAACATAAATTATTTCAATATGTGAGGGAGCTGCCCTATCGTCAACACCACAATGGCTACATTAATTTTTACTCCTTTAAGAAAGCGTCTTATTCCATTTCAACGGCTGTTCTTGAGCATTTGTTATTTAAGAGATGGAACAAGAAGTTAAACTTAGAGTAAAAAACAAGTGGTGAAAGAGGGTGGCTCCCTTGTGTAAGAAATAATTTATGTTTGTTCTAAGTTTTAGTGTCAGTTCTTACTTTGGCTTAGAAAAAAGAATCTTACATAAAAATATACGTAACAAAACGTTGTTTCATCAAAAATAAAATGAACTTAGCCAGTTAAATCCAGCATTAGGCTATAGGTTAATGACAACCATTCATCTTCAACTACATTCATCTTCATACATCTTCGACTACATGACTTTTCAGGAATAAATACACCACCGTGTGATATTACTTCATCTTCAATTAGAGTGTTCGAGGCAGAGTTTTTTTGTTTTTCATTCTACTTTTAAATATATTGGTTGCCTTAGACATGTAAATCATTAGCAAATTTGGTTTTCTTGGGCTTTCATCTATATTTGCTTTTCATCTATATTGGTTTTCATCTATATTTGCATTCACTTGTTCTTCAAAGTGAACAGTCTCTGGATAATCCAGTTTAAGTAAAGGGCATCGTTGAGGTTTTTCTCATGCACCATGAACAGGAGAAAATCTAGTCAAAAATCAACCATGTTGGTATTCAGCAACAGACTTATGCTTTCTAAAGGTTCCTTCGGCAGCAGCAACTGCAACAAGTTCTATAACAGCCAATTTGCAAAGGCGATTAACTTTCTTAAGCTAATGTTGTCTGCAAACTTATTCACCCAGGACCTGTATGAAGCAAGTAGGCAATGCTAAAACTTAGACAGAACTCCAAACTCTTCTTAAAAAGCAGTAGAATCTGAAAATACTCGATGGTTTTGAAAAAACTCAAGGAAGCTGAAGTAAACAGTAAAGTGACTGAAAACAGAAAAGGCAATCTCTGAGATTATCTCCCATCATTTTAGTCAGCCTTTCAAGCAGGATTCTAAACTATAGTCTACAAAACTGATATATTTAGATCTTGGCTTAGCTTTGAACTTTTTTTTCAGAAAGAGATGGTCATTTCGACAAAATTTTTGCACTGTCAATAAAATTGTTCATTTCATCCTTTGATATTGGTTTAAAAAAAAATTGTTATAGATTCAAACATCTCAAATGTGTCAATGATGTTAGTCCCTTCTTCAAGTTTTTCTATTGCAATCCGAATTTTGACTATGTTTTTCTTTACAAAGATGAGGAAAGAGGTAAATTCCAAATTTCTAATCCTTTGCCAGATACCGCTAGCTTGTGCCTTTGACTTGGCATCAGTTTTCATTATCTTTTTTGTTTAATAAATGGCTTAAACTATCACTTTAAACGAAGTAACTGCTGCTTGTGTAGTTTCGGCCCTAGAAGTTCACTGAGTCTGTGATAAGTTTCAGAGATTAAGGCTGCCTTATATCGAAGAGAGTCGTTCTTTAAGAGTACCAAAATGATTCGTAGATGAAGAAAAGAAGAAATGAATTTTGTCAAGGATGATAAATAGCTTGGCTATAAATAAAGATGAATTGCTACAGCGTTCTATGAGAATGTTATATATATATATATATATATATATATATATATATATATATACATATATATATAGGCTTGGCAGGGAATACAAGGCACACGCCGATCAAGAAATTCAGATATTTCTTGTAGGCTCCATTAAATTAACCGGACATTGTTCAGTACCGGATGGTTTTAATAATTATTTCACTAATATTCCAAATGCTAACTCCTGTTCCTTCTCCCAGTCAGTAAAACCTAGCAAGAATCCTGGATACATGTTTTTCTCTCCAACAGATCGTAAAGAGGTGCTTCAAGTTGTCAAATGTCTCTCTAATAGTAGTGCACCTGACTTCTTTGGCATAAGTAATAGGCTTCTTAGGACTGTATCTTCCTATGTTTGTGAACCCATTGTGCACATAGCAAACCTGTCTATGATCAATGGAGTCTTCCCAGAAATATTTAAATCAGCAATTGTTATCCCGATTCATAAAAAATGTTATTCGTCTGAGATAAGTAATTATCGTCCAATCTCACTTCTCCCAGTTATATCTAAAGTGCTCGAGAGAATTATATTCTGACGCCTTTCTCCCTTTTTATTTGGGATTCATTATTCAGATTCGTTGATTTCTCCTCATCAATATGGCTTCCGTTCCAAATTTTCAACTGCTCATGCACTAATAGACGCCACACAGTTTATACGTTCCCAACTTGACCTGATAAATACTGTATTGGGCTTATTTCTGGACTTTTCTAAGGCCTTTGATATGGTCGATCACAGTGTTCTATTAAGTAAACTCAACAACTTAGGGATTCGTGGAGTTCCTTTCTCATGGTTTGGCTCTTATCTCTCTGGTAGAGTACAGAGTGTGAGTCTGGGCGGGTTGACTTCACATCCCCTACCTGTCCGAAGGGGCGTCCCACAAGGCTCTATTCTTGGTCCAATACTTTTTCTCCTTTATATTAATTATTTGGTTACGGACCTGGGTCCATCAGTGCACCCAGTACTTTTTGCTGACGATAGTAACTTTTTCATCACCGGTCCTAATTTACCATCCGTCGTCGCCTCTACTCAAACCCTTCTGAATAGAGTACAGGAGTGGTGTCTAGTTGACTGCATGACCATTAACATCAAGAAAAGTCAGGTTGTATTATTTCGAACCCTTTACAAAAAAAATGAAGCTCAGCAAGCACTTGGCCTAAAATATTCTACCAATCTCCTCCCACAGGCCGAAGTTATTAAGTTTCTTGATGTCCACATAGACTCCTCCCTATCATTTGGAACACACGTGTCCTACATCAGAGCCATAATTTTGCGACAGGTAAGTATGATTAATCGTGCGAATTATTTTCTTCCTCCTGATATCCTTGTCACCCTTTATTACTCTTTTATTTACCCATATATCTCATACTGTGGATCTGTTTAGGGCAACACTTTTCCTTCAGTTACCAATAAATTAAAATCTGCCCAGAACCGTGCCATCAAAGCAGTTTTTCGGCTTCCCCGAATATATCCCACCCAGGACTTGTACTCCGATTTTGGTATTATCCCTTTTGAACAAATCATAAAAAAAATTAAATCTATACCTTGCATACTCCGCTTACCATAAAAATCTTCCTCCTCAATTATTATCTTATTTTAATAATAATAATTCTGAAGGCCTCTGTCTCTGTTCATCCAACCGTTCCTTCATTGTCCCCAAGTGTGTCTCTAGTTCCGCCCAGCGAACCCCCATTTATAAATCTATACTTCAATGGAATATAATACCCTCCAGTGTCGAGTTATCCACAAGTTTTCGCACGCTGAATAACAATGTACTAAAATTTTGATATCACAAATCTCTAAATTCTTATTCAATTTGCTTACCCATTGTTACCCATGTTTTCTCTTTTCTTTTTTTTCTCTCTTCTTCATTTTCAATTTTTTGTGGTTATGGTCCTCAACAAGTTTGCTTCCAGGATCTTTATTATTATTGGTGTTATATTTTAGTTTTATTTGAATAAATTGAGTTGAATTAAATTGAATTGTGTTTGCAGAGTCATAGAACAAGAGAGCTAGTTTATCCAGAGTAATTCCTCTCCTTAACAATGTTTCAAATATGCTTTCTGCCATAGTCTGCCTAGTTTTGTCACTAGTGTTACTAACGTCAAATAATCACTCTCTAGGTGTCCATTTCGAGCTGATAATGCGGCTTATGACTACGACTTATCAGAATAGTAAGTATTGGGTTTCGTATTACAGAATAAAGCTATGAATCCAAGATTTTGTCAAGGATCTTCTCTGTTGATTTTTCACGGACTTACTTCTGCTGAAATAAGTCAATGAACTCGTTCTATGAAAGTGTGCGTAAATAGATAGATTTGTATGGTCTTTACCAGGTATCCAAAGCTGTAACATACCTCACTAGAAGTTGAAAAATTTGAAATAAGCAACCTTTTTTTTTCTTTTTGTTATAATATTTTTTACCATTCAACTGTTTCCTTTCTTCGTCTTTAATTTGCTATTCATTTTGAGCCATTGCCGTAGCCTGGCTTCAACCCAAGCTTTTTAAAAATTTTGTTGCTATGACTAGAAGACAAAGGAAAATACATGAAGCAAAAGACAGTATCTTTCTCGGATTTGTATTCTAAGAACTAGCAAACCTTATATCATCCCGGATGTTGAGCTTTGGCTGATTAGGACCCCATAAAATAAAGTACTTCCTTTCGAGAAGATTTCTAAAGATTGGCTACCTTATTCCTGGACCCTCGTGAACTATACTTTCAAAATCATCACTGCAGCATTCGCAAAATTCCACCAATTGTTATAATATCAATAAATTCTTTATCGAAATTAACTGACTGCTCTTTACATAACTCAAACATAGAAGATGATGGTTTGTATTCACACCAAGAGATCTCTTGCAATCAGCGTACAATTTTCTCGGACACTCTTAACAATGTCATTGGAACCGGCAACTAGTGATATAATATATTCCAGATTGGTAACACATGTAAAAAGAATAACTTGTTGGGGCTTTGATCAGAAACGTCTGACCCTATACTTGACTCCTTCTCATAATCTGTGTCAATTGATTGCGTGACATAAGAAACTACCGTAAAGAGCTGGAGGGGGGCATTTGTAATAATTTCCTATCTTATTTCTGTTCATTAGATGTTTTAGTGTTGCTCCTTACTTTCTTCCCAGGAAGATAATTATCTCTCGACTTGAATGAGCTATCTATTCCAGTGTCTTCAAGCTCAACAGCACTCCTGTCCTGGGAAAAAATTCTGGGTACCCAGCTAAGCCTTGCTTGTGCTTTTCAAGCGTTGCATTCATCTCAACCTCGAGCTGTAATCGATTTATTCTTCACTGTCACGTATTGCCTTAATTTTCACATGTAGTCAAAGTTTGACCGACACTAAATGCCCGTAACTTTCTATTTTGCTTTTAGTTTGTTCATTTTATCTTGTCAGGCTTCAGTTGAATTCTTCTAAACTGCTGAACAATCAGACAGAATTCTACTCCTAAGCAAAGCTTCTTAGCCACGCTTTTGAGATAAACTAAGATAGACGACCAGGATCACTTAGATTGACCAAGAGTAATGCCATTCAGTTGATGCTTGCTTTCGCTTAAATTAACAACGAAAAATAATGGGTGATTGGGATGTACTTTATACGTTCTTCTACTGTGCTATGATAAGATAGTGAGTGAATTGTTTGAAAATGTTAAGGATGACGATTATGATCATGGAAAGCTTAAAAGGAAATATAACGCTCATTCAGGTAGGGTCATGACCCTCAATAAAGGTTCAAACTTCAGAATTTCTAGAAATGGGATCGCAAGTAGCTGGTTTGTACTATTAAGCATACCCTGCCCTTGATTCTTATGACTTTTCAATAAATTTCACTAGCCAGGTACAAAATTTGTCTGATAACGTTAAAGCAGGAAGAAAAAAACGAAAAAGGGCCTGTTTACGGTCCCGAATAAATGTAGTTTTTCTCGATTTATTCTGAATCTTAAAGAGTTAAAAAAGATTTAAAAACTAAAATTTTAAAATTGAAAGTGTTCAGTCTGTGGTTTTATTAATAACAAAACTGTTAAATAACTTCTGTTGACTTTGTTAATTTTTTTATTCTTGTCCTGTTGATGCTAATGATTATATGTGGCTTTGTTTGAAATAGATTAAGGCTATACTTACGCATGCATGTAAATTTGGTTGTAAGGAGTCCCAAAGGTAAAAAAAAGGTAAAGGTAAAGAATACGGCATTAGACTTTATAGTCCCTACCGGTGGTGCTAATCTCCGTTTCTTGGCCCTTCAGCCAGGAAGTGCAATGTGGGGGGGGGGGCAGCCATCCTGTGCTTTCGCACACCTTTCCTGTTTACCTTCCCCAGATTTCTCCAGGTACCCATTTATAGCTGGGTCGACTCTGGCTAAGCTTACAGAGTCACGCCACTGACCCCCATCCCAAACTGAAGAATTGGGTACACCGGGACTCGAACCTGCGTCCTCTCAGACAAAGGATCTTGAATGGCTCTTATAAAACTCAAGAAACCTGTTTTCTCCCTACTTAGATGAGAAGGGTATTTGTCTGTTTTTTACTTGGATGTGTCAACCTTTCTAGGAAGCTTTTTGTTTCAGAATGTCAAAAGAACATTCATGAAACAGTGAAATTTCTATCAGAATTGAGGTTTGTGATTCAACTGTAAAAGTGAGTTCTTTTTTCAAGTCAACAAATTGAATATCTGGGTTTTCTTCTAGATTTTGTAATCAATGAGTATTTTCCTGCCAGAAAAAAATGAAGAAGTTTGAGGTGTGGTTTCAAAGCTTTTCTTATCAAGAGCCGACTACACTTGAAGAACTGGCTGAAAATATATCGTTCTGTTTTCAACCATCCCAGCAGTGGATAGGGATCGAGCAACAAATGATGGCTTTCGGAGCCCAGAGTTTAGAACTCTTGCTTGATATGGCTCGCGGAGCCGTAATATTAGCTCTAGGAACGCAAGATCTTGCTCTTGGAGCCCACAAATAGGTTGTAAGACTCCTAGATCTTCCTTATGTTCCATAAGAAATCCATGACCACAGAAACGGTAAAAGGCGAAAGGTATTTTCAGAAGACCACAAAGGCAAAAGAATAAAAGAAAGGACGTCAAATGATACTCTTTTTAAAAAGGTTTCTGAAGAACGTACTTGTACCAAGGAAGGTTCCATAATCCATTAGAAAAACTTGCTAAAGATAGAAACAGAGATTTTTCTGAGTCTCTGGAAATTAAGAAGTTAAAGGATTTATTTGGGCACCACCCCAGGCCTGCAAATATCGATAAAATTGTTGTTCCCAAGGTGAACAACAAAATTTTGGCTACTCTCATACCACGGGCTAAGAAAAGGGATTCCAAGGCACTTCATGTGTAGCGGACTATTGTTCAATCAACCTCTTTGGTTTTAGAGGCAGCAATTGTGATTCTTGAGCAAAAAATCATGATATTAAGGAAAAATTTAGCAAAAATCTAGCAAATAAAACTCATAAGCTTGGCATCACCGATCATGATCTCAGTCTAAAAAGGCAACCTGTGGTGATATTCAAAGTGAGTCTATCTCAAATTTTGCCATCAGATTTATTTGCTCCAGAAGTCAAAGTGGCGAAGTATCTTTTTGGCAAGAATACTTTTACTGAATTTTATTTTATTACTGAAAATTTTACTAATTTTATTTTACTGAAAATCAGAATCGTTGGGCTCTCTAACACTAAAACACAAATAGGGTAATTTTGCGGCTACGTTAACTTTAACATCCGATGTGAGTTCAAAACTGCAATAGTGGCTGGATATTGCAAGGCATTCTTCTAATGCAATTGAGCCTAGATCAGTTGACAAATATTTGTGTAGTAGTGCATCATAACTAAGCTGGGTATTTGTGGATGGATATTCCATGAAAATGGCCACATTATTTTGACATCAACATCTTAGAAATCCAAACTGTTTATCTAGGATTAAAAAGATTTGCTAAGGGGAGCTAAGGCATGCATGTCCAACTGTGTCCAGACAATACAACCACAATAGTTTACATAAATAAAAAGGGAGGGTCAAAATCTAAGTTTTGTAATTACTTCACAAATAAGGTCTGTCAGTTAGTTTTGCATAGAAAGAGTGAATATCTTCAGAACATCAGCCTGGAGTGGCTAATATCGCTTATGAAGCATCACAAAATTTTTTAATGAAAAAGAATGGAAACTTGATTCTGTGCCAAATTTCTAACTCTTTGGTATCTCAGTCAATAGACATTGTTTTGTTGGCAACAAGTTAAAATTTTCAGATTAAACCATTTATTTCCTGGAAATGAGATCCAGAATGCTTTTTCGTAGAAGCAATTGCAATTTGTTGGAATTTTCATTTCTTCTATGCATTCTTCCAATTTAGTTTACTTTTGAAGAGCCTTCAGAAGGTAGAAACGGATCACAAAACAGGTATTTTAGTCTTTCCAAAATTTTTTGATTTTTCATTTTGTCCCTCCCACAGAAAACAACCTTGTACCGTCCATTGTTTAAGACGTTACGCTTAGTGGCTTGTTTTGTCTCTGGCATAGTTTTTGCAACCATGGATATGATCTATCCATAGTCGATATTATCATAGATGAATGACGGGATTCGATTAATCACCAGTAAAGGGTTTATATTAAAAAAGGATCGAATTTTGTGAAAGAAACATGAACCAACCCTTGGAGGCAACTCTATTGGAGACGTTGACCTTTTTTACTGAGCTTTTTTCACTCAAGTGTTAGATATAGCTCTAGTAATATTGCAAGCTGTGCTTTATCAGCAGTTTTACAAGTCCTTCAGCTATGCAGTAATCCAATCTTAAAATATCTTGAGTAGAGCCTTTAATAAAAGGCCTAATCATCCCAAAACTTTTAGCATTTGGGATGTAAAACGCACATTTCATGTCTTTAGATTACTAGCTTTGAATATCGGAAGACTTCAACCAAAGACACTAATGCAAAAATTAGCAGTTCCATTGATTTGATTAGCTTGTGAAAGATTTCAGATTTTTGGCCAGTTTGATACTTAGTCATATGATGCATAATAACGACATAAATCTTGGTTTCAAATCAATGTAGTGTTAAAAACCATGAAATTGTACAACCACAAATCAGTGGTTAAATTTCAGCCTTCCCTGTGTCCAGTGACATATCTAGCTACTTATTAAAATGACGCAATATAAAAATAAATACTATGCACTTTGTCTTACATACTGTAAGCTTCGTAGTGATGCGTCCAAGTCATCTATTTCTAGATGGATTAAAGAAAATTATTTCTTATAGTTATAGATTTCAGTGTTTATGGTGCGCATAGCTCCAGATCTGCCTCAGCGTCTCTCCTTAAAACAAGAGGAGTTGATGCGGATCATACCATAAGAGACGTAGGCTAGACAAGTACCACTATGTTTGTAAGATTGTACAACAGACCAACAGAAAATACACGATGTTTATCTATCTTTGGATTTATTCATTGTATTTGTTATGTTAGAAATATTTTACTATAAATGATTCTTGTAAAATAGCTTCTTTTTATAAGAGAGGGCTATTACTGATTGTTAGCGTTTCTTTAGCTCCGACTAAACTTTAAGATCTCTATTTTACTCAAAAACGTAGCTAAGCCGCTCCGCTGTGTAGCAGACTTGATAATTTAAACGAAAAATTACTGAGTCTCAAGTTTGATTGTAATTCTAACCCAAAAAAATGAAGGCCAGCGTAGCCAAGAGTTCAACTGCCCTATGATTTCCCCTTCTCATTGATCTCACAGCGCTTCATCATGAACTTAACCATTGCTTGCTATAAGGACTTTAAAATACTGGTGTTACTCTTGTCCAATCCGGGTGATCAAGGATGTCTATCTCAGTTGAACTCTCAGCTACACTGGTGCCCCTTTTTTGCAGTAAAATTACAAAAAAAACTTTGAACTTGGCAATGTTTCATTTAATTTATCAATTAAATCATATGTGAGCATAAACAGATTTTTAAAGGACACAACTACAATGGCGCGTTACTAATATGGCGTGTAACGACTTACGCGCGCGGGGAGCTTGAGGGGGCGCGAAGCGCCTCACCAACTAGGTGTTGGGTTGGCGCGAAGCTCCCCCTAACAGATACTGTGAAATAAACGTCAATAAAATATGAAAACTTCAAAAATGCAATACGTTAGATTAAAACAGCTGGATTTCAAGTGTCAAAGTAGCTGGCTCATTTTGATACATAAAAACCTTAAATAAAGTTTTAACATGTGAACTAAAGCGTAAATAAAACGTTTGGACTTGAAAAATTTAATAAGTTCGATGCAAAAAGCTAAATTTAAAGTATCGAAACACTCGTTTTATTTGATACATTGAAACCTTAAAAAAACTAGTAAGGCATTAACAAAAGCATAAATGAAACGTGCGAAATTAAAAATGTTTAATACCTTAGATGGAAAAAGCTGAATTTCAGATATCAAAACAGTCGTCTTACGTTGATACATTCAAACCATAAATAAACTTGTAAAACGTGGTCTTAACCTTAAAAAAGACATGTGAATTTCAAAAATTTAATACATTAGATTTAAAAACAGGAAGTTTCAGATGTCAAAACAGTCGTCTTATGTAGATACATTAAAATGGTAAATTAACTCGTAAAACGTAAAATAAAGTGTAAATAAAACGTTTAAACTTCAAAAATTTAACAACTTAGAGGAAAAAATCTGAATCTCTGGAATCACAACAGTCGCCTTACGTTAACAAATTAAAACGGTAAAAAAAACTTGTAAAACTTGAACTTGAGTGTAAATAAAATGTGTGAACTTTAAAAATATTATACATTATATGGCATAAGCTAAAGTTCAGTTATAAAAATAATTGTCATACGTTGATGCGTTATTATCATAAAAAACTTGTAAAACATTAGCAAAAGCGTAAATAAAACCTGTGACGCTTCCAAATTCAATAGTTTAAATAGAAAAATCTGAATTTCAAGTATCAATAACGGTCCTTTTATTTGATACATTAAAACTGTAAATAAACTTGTAAAGCATGAACGAAAGCGGGAATAAAACGTGTTAAATTGAAAATTTGTTATGCTTTAGGTGGAAAAAGCTGAATTTCAAGCATCAAAATAGTCGTTTTATTTGATACATTAAAACCGTAAAGAAACTTCTTAAGTATGAGCAAAAGCATAAATAAAAGGTGTCAAATTCAAAAATTTTAATACCTAGGATGGAAATTGCTAAATGTCAGGTATGAAAAAAAATTAGTACCATGAATAGAAGTGCGAGATTCAAAATTTAATACTTTGGTTGGATGAAGCTAGATTTTAGGTGTAAAAAGTTACGTTGATACATTATACCCGTAAAAAACATTTAAGAGGTGAACTAAAGCATACATAAAACTTGTGAAAAAAAGCTGAATTTCAGGTGTCAAAACAGATTATAGATACATTAAAACCACAAAGAAACTCATAAAACATGAGCTAAAACATAAATAAAACACCTGAACTTCAAAACTTTAATGCCTTGGATGCAAAAAGCTAAATTTTAGGTATAAAATAGTTTTTTTATTTCATAAATTATAACTGTAAATAAACTTTTGAAGTATGAAAAAATTTGAATAAAATGTTTCAAATTCTTGATTTTTATTACCTATGATGAAAACATTTAAATTTCAGGAATGAAAACAGTCGTCTTACTTTGATGCATAAAATCGTGATTACACTTGTAAAACGTGAACTAAAGCATAAATAAAACGTTTGAACTTCAAAATATGATATAATGAATAGAAGGCTGAATTTCAAGTTTCAAAAAAATGTTCTTAAGCTGATAAATTAAAACCCAAAATAAATCTGTAAAGTGTAAATTAAAATGTAAAGAAAACTTGCAAAAATCAAAATTTTAATACCTTAGCTTGAAAAAAGCTGGATTTCAGGTATTAAAAAAGGGGTGTTAAGTTGATACATTATAACCGTAAAAAAAAACATATAAAACGTGAACTATGACGTAAGTAAAACGTGAGAACTTCAAAGTTAATACCTTTGATGAAAAATCCTGAATTTCAGGTATCAAAACAGTTGTCTTATGTTGATAAATAAAGACCATTAATAAACTTTTAAAACATGAAGTAAAACGTAAAAAATGCTTAAATTTCAAAACTTTAATATTTGGATGGATAAAGCTAAATTTCAAGCATCAAAATAGTTGTCTTACGTTGATACCTAAGACCAGGAATAAACTTGTAGAATATGACCTAAAACGTAAATCAAACGGGTCTACTGAAAAATTGAATACCCTAGATTGAAAAAGCTGAATTTTAGGTATCAAAACATTCATGTTGCACCAATACATTAAAACCTTAAATAGACTTTAATACCTTAGATTGAAAAGCTGAACTTCAGGTATGGAAACAATCGTTCTACTTTGATACATTAAAACCTTAACTGGACTTGTAAAATATTAACTAAAGCGTAAATAAAAGGTCTTAACAGAAAAAATTAAATAACTTAGGACGAAAAAGCTAAATTTGAGGTATCAAGAGAATTGTCTTACTTGATAAATTAGAACAGTAAATACACTTGTAAAATGTGACTATGAAGTAAACTAAACGTGAGAACATCAAAAATGAATATCTTAGATGAAAAAAGCTGAATTTCAGGTGTCAAAACAATTGTCTTACGTTGATATATTAAAACCATATATTAATTTTTAAAATATGAACTAAAACATAAATAAAACCTTTGAACCTCAAAAATCTAATACCTTAGACTGGAAACACCTAATTTCACGTATCAGAACAATTTTCTGACGTTGATGCATTAAAATAGTAAATAAGTTTGTAAAATGCAAACTCTAACGTAAACGAACCTCAAAAAATAATACCTTAGACTAAAAAAGCTGAATTTCAGGCATCAAAACTTAAAAACGTAAATAAACTTTTCAAACATAAAATAAAACATAAATAAAACGCCTGAACTACAAAATTTAACACTTTCGATGGAAAAAGCTGAATTTAAGTTCTAAAATAGTAGTGTTACGGTGATACATATTAAAACTGTCAAAACAGTCGTCTTACGCCGATACATTAATACTGTAAATAAACTTGTAATACCTGAATTAAAGCATGAATGAAAAACAGGAACCTTAAAAATTATTAATTTTTAAAACATGAACAAAACCATAAATAAAACCTGTGAACGTCAAAAATTTAATACATTAGACTGGAAATACTGAATTTCACGTATCAGAACAATTTTCTGACGTTGATGCATTAAAATAGTAAATACATTTTTAAAATGCAAACTCTAACGTAAACGAACCTAAAAAAATAATACTTTAGACTACAAAAGCTGAATTTCAGGCATCAAAACTTTAAAACGTAAATAAACTTTTCAAGCATAAACTAAAACGTAAATAAAACGCCTGAACTGCAAAATTTAACACTTTCGATGGAAACAGCTGAATTTAAGTTCTAAAATAGTGGTGTTACGGTGATATATATTAAAACTGTCAAAACAGTCGTCTTACGCCGATACATTAATACTGTAAATAAACTTGTAAAACCTGAATTAAAGCATGAATGAAAAACAGGAACTACTATAATTTAATACCTTTTTAAAAATGCGCTTAAATATAAATATAAATATAATTTAATGCCCTTATTAAGAGTCAAAAGTGATCAAAGGGTAATTAGCTCCACTCACTCTTTTTTAGCCGAAATCTTTCCGAAGATTTTTTTTTTATATAGCCATACTGTAGAAAAATAGTTCATAAATCATGTTCATATATATAAATAGATTGTCAGGTTTACCGACTCTTGAACATGCAACATATAATGGTCCATGGGAAAACAATCCGTATTCAGATCTATACCTCATGATTCTAATGATTGCCCTTGAGCTTTGTTGATGGTGATTGCTAATCGACGATTCCCTGTGTCGCCGTCGTCATTTATATATCCCCCTGTACCCCCAGCGTCCCCATTGTAGTTGTGTCCCTGTGTCCCGGTCGTCATTTATATTCCCTGTGTCCCGGTCGTCATTTGTGTCCCGGTGTCTCAGTCTTCGATTTCTTTTTGAGGGTCCCGGGCGTCATTTATATTCCTTGTGTCCCGGTGTCCCGGTCGTCATTTGTGTGCCGGTGTCCCGGTCTGTATATACATTCGTTTTTGAATTGGTCTTTTTTTTAGGTTTTAGTTTTTACCTTTTTTTAGTTTTTTTAGTTATACCTCATGATTGTAATGATTGCCCTTGAGCTTTGTTGATGGTGATTGCTAATCGAACATTCCCTGTGTCCCCGTCGTCATTTATATATCCCCCTGTACCCCCCGGCGTCCCCGCTGTAGTTGTGTCCCTGTGTCCCGGTCGTCATTTATATTCCCTGTGTCCCGGTCGTCATTTTTATCCCGGTGTCCCGGTCTGTATATACATTCGTTTTTGAAATGGTATATGATGAAATAAATTTTTGTATTTTTCCCCTTTTTTTCTTTTAAGTTTTTTTTTTGGTTTTTACTTTTTTTTAGTTTTTTTTAGTTTTTTTATTTTTATTTTCTTAGTTTTGTTTTTCTCCTTTATTTTTCATTTTTTTTTCCTTTTTTTAATTTTTTTCTTTTTTAGTTTTTTTAGTTTTTTAGCTTTTTTAGTTTTTTTATTAGTTTTTAGTTTTTTTTTCTTTTTAGTTTTTTTTGTAGTTTTTACCTTTTTTTTAGTTTTTTTTTTACTTATTTCCTGGTCGTCATTTATACTCCCTGTGTCTCGGTCGTCATTTGTGTCCCGGTGCTTTGTTGATGGTGATTGCTAATCGAACATTCCTTGTGTCCCGGTCGCTTTCTCTTTGAGTGTCCCGGTCGTCATTTATATTCCCTATGTGCCGGTCGTCATTTGTGTCCCGATGTCCCGGTCTGTAATTTCGTCAGGCAAAAACATGACGTCAGTCAACCCAAAAACATGACGTCACCCGGCAGACCAACACAGAAAACATGACGTCAGTCAACACACAAATATGACGTCACCCGACAGACCCACACACACACAGAAAACTTATTTTTATATATATAGATTTGTGGGAATTCCCATGTGAAGGGATGCCTGCCCATTTATAGCTGACTTGTTTCAAGTCAACTCAAACATAAATATATGACAGATAAGAATAATCTGAATAATCTAAAACATGTTTTGTCAAATAATAAAAGATATATAGATGATGTTTTGGTTTTAAACTACAAAGAATTTATTGATATTTTCAAAGATATATATTCATCAGAGCATACTCTTTAACCTAGTCATGGCACTGGTCTAGAAGATCATTTATTAGATTTGAATATTAATAATTCCGATAATAATAAATTAGGTTTTAAATTGTATAATAAAACGGATGATTTTGATTTTGAAGTGATTGATTTCCCATTCCCTGAAAGTAATATACACTCAAATATCACATATTCAGCATTTTACACACAGTTACTTAGATATGCAGGGATTTGTAGTAGTTGTATTGATTTTAAAAATAGATGGAAAATTTTAAGCCAAAAATTGATTTTAAGAGGTCTCTTTGCAAATGAAGAAACTTGGCAATTTAAAAAAATTCAGTTTTCTTTACAAAGAACTTTTAAAGAAATGCTGAAAGAATTATCTTGAAATATTTAACGTTATCTTCGGTTGATTTTGATTTTCATTGTTACTGAGCTTGGCATATCCCAAATTTTTGACAGTAGTCTGGAAGACTTTGCATATGTTGTATTTTCACAAGGTCTTAATTTGCATTCATTTCCTTG
Source organism: Artemia franciscana (assembly GCF_032884065.1). Lineage (NCBI taxonomy): Eukaryota > Metazoa > Arthropoda > Branchiopoda > Anostraca > Artemiidae > Artemia > Artemia franciscana. The sequence goes on along the minus strand of NC_088863.1, from coordinate 64,803,886 downwards.
AATTTTATTTAGGTCATATTTCCATCAATAGAGATGATTTGATATAGCGTAAAATTTTTAATAATTGTTCAGTATTAATTATAGCTCTTGAAATCGCATGTTCATTCAGATTAATATAATAACACGAGGCCAAAACCAAGGTATAAAAAACTAGTTCTGGAGTTACTTGGTTGTTTTACATTTGTTTTTTTATAAGTATATATTTCAGGGGTGATACCTAGCACGGAGATACCATAGGGAATTTATGGTAGGCACGTCACTAGCCTGGGTAGGGAATTAAAAGTTTCAAAACATTATAGGCAAGTGTGTATTCTCCTGATGAGCCCTTTTGTTTGGTTGCCACCTCTGTATTATTTGTCATTTTTGACGTTTTTAATATTGGGTGAATGACAATTTATACACACTTACGAAACGACTGTCTATCCATGGATTATTCTTTATGGTAGATTGTTTATTGCTCTGCTTTTTGACGTATCTAATTTGATGGACGATTAGGATTAAAGCCTCATTCAAGTATTCAATCTATATTAATTACTAAAGTAAGAAAACAGTCTTCCTTTCTCCTTCTGTCTTTCTTTTTTGTTTATATGTAATTTTTTTTTATTTGGAGTATGTTTATTTCTGCGTTTGTGCTGTTGCATTGGTGATTTCTTTTTTCATTATATATATATATATATATATATATATATATATATATATCTATATATATAAAAATAAGTTGTCTGTCTGTCTGTGGATGGATCAGGTGACGTCACCTGAAAAAACTGGATCAGGTGACGTCAAAACTGAAAAAACTAAAAAAAGGCAAAACTACAAAAAAAACTAAAAACTAATAAAAAAATAAAAAAGCTAAAAAACTAAAAAAACTAAAAAAAGGCAAAAACTACAAAAAAAACTAAAAACTAATAAAAAAGCTAAAAAACTAAAAAAACTAAAAAAGGGCAAAAACTACAAAAAAAACTAAAAACTAATAAAAAAAATAAAAAAGCTAAAAAACTAAAAAAACTAAAAAAACTAAAAAAAGGTAAAAAACTAAAAAAACTAAAAACTAAAAAAAAACTAAAAAAAAAGGAAAAAACTTATATATTATAAGCTGAATTTGAATTTTACTTTAAGATTTAATAGATTGAGAGGAACCCAAAAAAAAACTTCCAATTTGGCCAAGAACAGAGTTGATCCAAGCCTGATATTAGGCGAACTTAATAATTAGAAATGAATATGCACTTGAGTGAGAAATGGTGTCAAAAATTAAAATTCTATCCCTAATTTGAGCCTTAGTTGTGAGGGAGCTTACAGCTTCTACCATTAAACTAAAGTGCCTTCTCCACAATAATATGTTTTACACTATCTGCTCGCTTATGTATCACTTGTTTGTTAGATTTTTATATTTTAAATGTAAATTTAAAGTAATACAAAATTTTATTAAGGCGCAATACAGTGTTTTGATGCTGTTTTCTATAACTATAAATATACAAAAAGTACTCTGAAATGATCATTAGCTAAAAGCTGCTTAAAAGCTAAATTAAACACCTCTCTACGATGTTGCTTGTGTGATATTTATATAGCTGATCTGGATAGGGATGCCCTTCCTCTTTAGTCCCCAGCTCCAGTGTCGATTTAGAAAAATTCCTTTTTTTGCAGTCTTCTCAATAGAAAAGGTATTTTGGTATTTTTACTAAATAAAATAAAATAGAAAACAATAACAAGTGCTGCTTTTAGTACTATAAGGCTCTTTATGATGGTTTTACCAAGTCGACCTTGATAAGCCAACAGCTATAAAAAAATTAAATGAGTCTTTAAACAGCTCTGTGTGATGTTCCAGACCCCCTCCCAGCCTTTCTATTTAAAAAATGGCAGGCAAATTGCGTTTTTGGGTGCCATATGGCAATTTTTAATTGCGCTATAAAGTCAAATTTATGAAAAAATGATTAAATATAAAAACTAAATATTGAAATAAGCCCTTAAACAGCCCGCTATGAAGTTTGAGTTCCTTTCCATTCCAAAATCTCGTCCAAACTCTACTGTTCAAGGAGCCATATTGCACTTAATGGTATCATTATCAATTCAAAATAATATATAGCCATTTATTTTGAAAATTTGCTTTAAAAAACCTTAAACAGCGCTCTATGATCTTCCACTGGACCGCTAGAGACGAAAAACAAACCAGAAGAAAATGAGTAAAATTACAGGATACCTCAGTGCTGCTTTTGCAAAACAATTTTCTTTCTTTTATAGATGGCAGGATGTAAGTTTAGTCTATGTGGTTTTCAACATTTAGGCTGCAATCGTGTTCTTTTTTTGTTGATCCAGTGCAATTCTGGAGGAGTTTTAGGCTCATTTTCAAAATTACTGTTAATTTCTTTCTTTAAAAAAATTTATGATTAAAATTATCGAAATAATACCGGTCGTTGCAGAATTATCAACAAATATTGATTTTTCTACCTAGACAGTTAAAAAAAGTGTTTTAAAACTTTTGGTTACTATGAGCCTTGGTTCAGTATGTACTAGGTTGCCCCTTCTACTGTAATCATGATTTGAAAGAAGCATGAAAGGACACATTTGGAAGTGTCTTTATATTCTATCAACCAAAGGATTTAAAATATTTCTAATTTTCAAAGGTTTAAAATGTACTCTTAGTGTAAAGCCGAAAGAACCCTCTGGAGTCAACAGAAAACTAGAGCCCCGGCCTGTTGGATATCCCATTCTGGTTTCCTGTTTAGATAAAACAACGGCGAATTTTTTTTTAATTAGAGTTTATGAATTATAACAGTGATACGGATGTAATAGAGTCTTTGGTGGATTTTCTAATTACATAGGGGATTGTCTATTGCTCTGCTAAGATAACCCATAGTAAATTTGACTTGGCTAATACTCTGATTGCTCAATTTCAAGAGCTTTATGTTTGGATTTTTAGCCTCTGGTAAGTAAATTGTTTTTAAATTCTTACATTTGAAAAAATAATTCGTAAAAGTTCTACTTGCCTCAAACAAGAGTGAATGTCTCACAGATAGTTTCCAGTGTGAAGAGAGGTATATTTGAGATATAAGTTAATATGGCAAACCCAAATTTACTTCAAGGCGAGGTGTTAAAAAGTCTCCTTTTTGACTCCCAGTATGGTTGTGCTCTATTTCACATCCACAGGATCATTTTAATTGAAGAACGACAGAAGAAATAGGAGACTATAGAATCAAATGGCAAAAAACTCCTATACTTAGATTATGCTGATTATTTTGGTCTCCAACACGAAAATATTAACAAAAAAACGGATTTTTCGAGATTTTGATGGTTCTGTGTGCATGAATAGGTTTGAAGATTAACGTGAAGTGGCTTTAACGGCTTGTACCGCGAATAAATGTGGTTGAAGAGATGGCGCAGATGTAACGAGAAGACCAATCAATTGGACAGATTCACTTACCTATTTTATTAGTGAAATTAACTATAATTTTATCAGCAAAGATATTAGATGCAATGAAGATGTTGAAAGTAGAATAGCAAAGGCCAATGGGGCATTTTTAAAGCCAAAAAGAGTCTGATAGAATAGGAAGACAAGTGTGAAAACCAACATTAGAATGTTGGAAGCTACAGCAATGACAGTGGTGAATTATTGTTCTGAAACGTTAGCAATCCGAAAGACGGAGGAGGATTTTATAATTTTTTTTCCCAGATAAAGTGCCTATGAATACTCTAAGGCAAATTCTGACTGACCGTATTTCGAACAGTAAGTCTAACAAAAATGAGGTTCTCTTCACACTTTCTAGGGGTATAGTGAGAAAGAGGTGGAGATGACCGGGGGACTTTCTAAAGATGAATGATGAAAGGTTATTAAAACGATTTTTTTTACTAATGATCTAGGGCTGGACAAAAAGTACTTTGTCCCTCAATAGGGTGGAAGGAGATTGTACGAGCAATTTTGAGGAAGTTGAAACTTCTTAGAAGCATGGAAAGAATGAGCCTTTTAATAGACTCGGATGGATATGGAGCCTGCTTCACTTTTTTGGCCTCTGCTGGCTTGGTGCTGCTTCGTGTCATTAGCAGTAGTAGCAGTAGTAATTTCTTTTATGTTGAAAAACAAAAAAATCAGGAAACTGCTATAATCTTTCTGTTCTTAAGCTGTCCTGTGCCAATAATATCAACAGTAGCTTACCTTCTTTGGATACACTTGTTTCTCTCACTGATGGTTGAAATCCTTACACTTCAAGGAGATGTGAACCATAATTTTGGTCCAACTCTGGGAATAATCTTTGAGACTGTGCCTCTGAACTTCGATGATGATTATCTTAGCCTAATATTTTTAAGTCAACTTCTTCAATTTTTCTTCTGTTTCTCAAGTCTATCCCCAGAAACCTGATCTAAATGACTGTTGGTTACCTATTTTTTCCCAACTGGGACAATTTGTACGATGGGGGATGATTTGCTAGATGCTATCCAGAGGATCTCTTTAGAAATGGTCTTCAGTACGCATTTGACTGATCAAATTCCAAACGATAAGCTACACAGAGGATGATCCTATTCTACTTTCTTGTACTATAATGAATGAAAGGTCGCAATGTCCAGGATACTTTTGGATAGTAAAGACAATTTTTCAAAAATGTTCCTTCTTAGCCATTTATATAGGGCTAAGTGGAAAATAGTTCGTCCCTGAATGGCGTGGAAAGAGTTTGTATAAAAAGATTTAAAGGAAATTAGAACGTCTTGAAAGCGAGGAGAGTGGAAAGTTTTGAACAGATTTTTGAGAAGATAAAGTGTGGAAGTGTGCTGGTCACAGGCACCTTGCTAAAGGAGTTAGTTGTTAGTAGTAAGTAGTAGTAAATCTCATACAGCTTTTTTCTTCTGAATTAGTTTTAATTGTTTTAGTTTTGAATTAGTTTTAATTAGTATTTTTATTCAGACAGACATGTAACTAGAGGTATTCCCTGATATTTACATCAAGAATATCTGAGATTCAGAGCACAATGATGGAAAATCATAAGGTAAATATGGATTGGACAAAATTCATCACATCTAAGCTAAGGTCCACGCCACTCTTTCTAACACGAGGTATTCCACTAACATGTTTGAGAAGGAAGGGTGATCTCTTAAGTCATTTTTTTTTGTATACAAACAAAGCTCCTTACTTACAAAGACGGCAAAATATTATGTGTTTTCATTAACTTTCATTTAGACCACTTTAAACTTTTGCATTGAAAGGTGTCCAAGATTTTTCAAAAATTTTTTTGATTGAATTTGTAATGCTAAAAAACTATCAAGGAATCTAAAGTTCTTTTTTTTGCATCTATAATTAGTTCCAATAAAACACTTGCAAAAACAAATGTTTCAATGAAAAGTAAAGAGCCGTATTATAACATCTTGCAAGGGGTTATAATTTTGGATTTTAATTCAACCTTAAAACAAAGAGAAACTAGAATAGAAAGTCACATCAAATTTAAAAATAACAGATGCTATCGATTATACTACGAAATACCGCAATTTTACTCATTGATATGGAACTCAACCTCGATAAATTCCACCGCTTGCGAATCAATCAAAAAGTCAGCCTAATCCATTCCGGTTATTTCCCATTCTGCTCAACTCCATTTTATTGAACTACATCAATCAAAGATAGATTTTAAACCCCCGTACAACTCAACGACCATCCATCCAAATGCAATTCAAGGGAATTTTCTTTCAATTAAACTCCCGCTAATTTCAAATTGATCAAATTCAATGCCATTTAAGTGAAACCCTATTTTTGTCAACCTCATGAAACTTGGTACCTTTTAAATAAAAACCCCAGCAACTCAGCACAATTAATTTCAATCGCCTGAAATTAAATGCCTTCATCTGAGCGTTTAGTCAGTTCAATGCACAATTAGCGCTCCTTTGATGCAACTTAGCCCCATGTATCTCACTCCAATCATTTGCAGCGTAACAGCACAGTCTTAATAAAGAGTGTGAGAGCAACGTATTATCCATTTTTTTCGTTTTTTCTTTTCTTTTTTTCCTCTTTTTTCTTTTAATATCCTCAGTCGTTCTTGAGATACTACTCAGACCACATATTGGCAACTAGCATGCAAAGTGCTTTTTTAATCGGCTTTAAAGTAGCGTAAAATTTGTCCTACTGTTTCTGCTTTAAACCTAAGACCATACTAAGACGCACTGCTTGGATACTTTCAACATCCGGTCTATTTTGACTGATGGATGCACTGAGGGTATATTGATTTTGTTGATTCTGGCAGTAGTAGTGGCAATAGTAATAGTAGTGAATGTTGTAGCAATATTAGTAGGCACGGAAGTCTTTGCTTAATACATTGTGGTGTTGCCAGGATATTGTTAATAAATCCCTTCCATAACCCTCATGTAAATAGTGTGTTTTTAGTCAGTTCAAAATTACCCTCAAATTGTCCTAAAAGAATCTCCTTTGTGCTCTAAGTATTTCCTTAGATAGTTGATGATTTTCCCTTTGACTACCTGTATGCAGTGTTTTGATTCAGTTTATCACTGTCCTTACCATTTTCTGAAAGTTTAGTCATAGCCAACAGCTAAATGTAGCAAAAGTAGTAGTCATAGTAGCAAAAGTCATAGTGGGAGTATTGGGAGTATCAGTAGTGATAGCAATAGTAGTACTAGTAGTAGTAGCAGTAACTGTATTTATGTTTTGTTTTTTATCTTAGTTTAACATCCCCTCCCGTTTTCTTGATAGTTTCACTTAAAACTTGAAGATATTTCTAAAATATAACATGTATAGTCTTTTGATTACTTGCAGACACGAAATATCGTTTGATTCAGACCAGCACCCTTCTCGGCAGTCCCTGAAAGTTTCACATTAATACCATTAATCTTAGTAATGGAAGTACTAATGATGTTATTACTACTGCATATAGTAGTATTAGTCTGGAGCATTTTGATTAATCAACATGCCCTGATGGTTTCATTCAAATACTTTTATCTATTTCTGAGATACTGCTGATGCATTTTTTTAAGAGCTTGGATGCACAAAACATATTACAGTTTAATTCAACATCCCTTTCCAGAAAATTTATCCTTAATACCCTACGTTTTACGGTAGTATTAGTAAAATTAGCATTAATACTACTTATTTAATACCTTTTGGTTGCATGAACATCCCCTTCGTCATCACTGAAAGTTACAACGTAATGCTCAACGCTGTACATGGAACACAGCTATTACACTATTTTAATAAGCTGCATCAACATAGTGTGTTTCTAATTAGGTCAACATCCTCCCCCCTAAGAAAATCCCTCAAAATTTAATCTAAACACCCTTAGCTTCAATAGAATTAGCACTAGTAGTCTTAGCAGTAGTCGTAATAGTAGTAGTAGTACTTGTGGTACCAGCCTTATTAGGAGTATTTTTATACACAATGTCTATTGGTACGTCCAACATCCCCTTTTAGAGACCCTCAGAATTTCAACTCAATACCTTAGACCACTCCAGGGATACAATAAAGATTTCACTTTACAGACTTTGCTTTTTTTGTAGACAGCACTATTGTGCTGAACATGATCGAGAATGCAGCGGGAACTAGCAGCCTAGTAAGAGATGGTCAAGTCCCATGCTAAGAAATACAGTAGCCCATAACTACTAAGAATAGAGTAAATTCAAAACATAAATTAAACTATTATAATCACTTTGTCTAAGACCCTTATGTAGGAAAGTAACAGCTCCTTGGCTTGAATAACGAAGAAAATCCATTGGCCTGAAAAAGAAAGTTGTTTGAACTACAATATTCTGCATCGATGGCATCTTTTTTCCTCTGCAGCTAGCAGGGCGCTGAAACATCCTAGAGAGCTGTTTAATGACTCATTTGAAAGGTAATTGACGTGTTTCAAAACTTCTTTTAATTAAAAACCATAATTCTTAGAATAGAACTGATTTTTTACAAAAAACTGCATTTTTGCTCAACACTGTAGTAGCAAATAGTATCTGCATCATCTTGCATAGAAATATAGAAAAAGTGTTTTGAAGATTATAAAAACATGTAGTTATATAAAATGTGGTAATTCTTTTAGGGTTGTAATAAATAATGTAGTTTGTGAATTGAAACTATAGCAATTTCTGAAATTTGAAACAAAATACTTTTATTACATCTGTCAGTTCAAAGCTACAGTTTTCTTCTTGAACCAAGCTTTTTGGCTTAACTCCTGAAGATATTGAGCATCTTATAACAGTTCAGGGTTTACAGTTCCAATATATCATTCTATTTAGCATGTTGGCAAAATAAGCTTATCTTAGCAGCTGGACATAACACCTCTACTAATATAACAACCTCAATTTCTTGAAAAAAGCTGTTGAATCTATTTATTTGTCAAATATAATTGGAAACAGGAAATAACCTGTGACTTTTTCTTATTTGGGATAGTAAAAGACGAACCATAAGAAATCAAGCCCAGAAGTCAGGCCAAATATAACATCTTCGTCATCAAGCCTCGTGCTAACCTGAAAAAAGTAAGTTCAGGATTTTAATAAGGAAAAAATATCGTTTGGAACACCTTTGACCTCTGCTGCTAAAATATTGATAACAGTGTTGACTGGAAATCAATTGATAACAGCGTTGATATGTTGACTGGAAATCAATCCACACAAGTAATTAATTGTTGTTTGTTCCATATTATTTCGATAAAAAACGTAATTTTTGTTAATATTTCCATCTGTCTTGTGAATCATCTGCAGTCTTTGCCCCAAGTCTACGCTGAATTACCTGCATATGATGGATATGCATATGGCATAGATTTTTTCACATTTTGTGGGGAGTGAATTCTGTAAAATTTACGTTCGCCAATTTTTCTACTAAGTCCTTATGTAAGTTATAGCCAGTGTTCACGGTAAAGTTTTGTGACTTTGGTAAGGGGGTCTCTTGGTAAGTTTTGACCATGAAAAGGGTCCAGAAGAGCAAAAGATTTTTGTAACCAGTGCTCTGAACGGAGTATAATTTGACAAAAAATTTTATTGTTTGTATGACTGAGAATACAAAATCGACGGAACTGATTTGTTCAGAAATTAGGTAAAACGCTCCAGACTAGAAATAACATACCTAATTCGCAAGATTTTGGAGAAACTGGGATTACTCATCTGCAAAAAAGCCTTTGAAGCCTAAATTGGGACGCTAAAATCCATTGACTTCGTAAAGAAAACTGCTAACCCTAAAAATATAAAGGTACAATTTCTATTTAATTTTGTTATTGATTGCTTATTAACAAAATCCTCAATACGTCATGCAAGAAAAACTTCAAAGATAATTACACACAAGCAAAACCTTTTGGTATTTTCTTAGTTGGAATTCTAAAAGACAAATCACGGGGAATCAGGCTTAAGAGTCAGTCAAATATGGCAACATAGCCCAGATGAGCAAATCCTAAAATATAAAATCAAAATTTTCGCTCAATTTGAGTTTTAATAGCTTATTAACAAAATGGTCAAAACCCCGTGCAAAAATTTTTAGTTACCAAAAAGTAAAGACGAAAAGAAAGAATACATTACTATTTCTAAAACTATATATTCTTGCGGTTATAAATGTGGTAACTTTTTTTTTCTTTCACCCCTTTCTTCTTGTGAATTTAACAAACCCCCTCGGTAATTCATTTGTTCAATTCAATTTTTAATCGTAGTTCTTAAATGTAATTGGTCTATAGTAAGTCTAAGAATAAAATAAAGAAAAACATTCGTTTGAATGTAAGTAAACAATCATATGAAAAGTGAATAAAAGCTGAAATAAAGTTATAATATCTCAGAATTAAAACGGACCGATTTTACTTTGAATTAAGAGATGAAACCCATAACGAACATTAATTGAAAAGGACAATGAAACGCAAAGTTTTAACTTTATACCCTAAACAAATCATGGGATACAAAAAAATAGTAAATTGTACCAACTTCATTCTTTCCTTGGGTAGCACTATCAAGGTGACTATAATAAAGTAAAATGCCATTTAAAAAACTGAAAACAAATGGAAATGAAGTCAAAATACCTCTGAGTTAAAACGAAGTGATTTTACCTCGAATGAATATATATATATATATATATATATATATATATATATATATATATATATATATATATATATATATATATATATATATAAATTTCAAACACAATTTTATAATAGTCAGATATGGAATAATAAGAATTGCCTTGTTGAAATAATGTCTCAAAAAATAACTGTCTGTTAGTTGTAATTTTTACTTCACATAAAAACTTTTCGGAGTAGGAAATTAAATCATATTTTCAGGTTAAACATAAAATTTTTAATTAGCTTAAGAGTTCTTGTAGCAGAGACTTCACTGAAAGAGAATCTGTCTAAAAAATTTAGAACAATCATTAAAAGGAGACATACACTTTTTTTTGTTAAGGAAACAGAACAAGATCCTTTTATGAATTATCCAGCAAGCATTAATTTAACTCAAAAATTTATCACTGTAATACAATTCAGCGAACTGTTGCAACAAAACAGAACATGAAAAGATTATATTAGTAAGAAGATGCAATAACTAACATCAACAGGGAATGACTCTCTGTCTCGTCTTTATTTGAGATATTCTTCTATATTCAATACCAGGAAGTCTTTTGTGCTATTCTAGACAAAAAGTCATGGAGATTTTTAATTTGTGAAATTAAGAATAACCCTTCCCGCTCACCATGAAGCTTTAGTAAAAGAATCTTTAGAAGTCAGTGCTTTTATCAGCATTTGACCAATAATTTTAACTAAGTATTCAAATGCAGTCAAGAGTTCATGAGGATTTCAACATTTTAGCTCTTAAGCAGACAGTTCTAGGAGAATTTTGAAAGTAATTCTGTATGTATGTATGTATATGTTTATTTCCTGTCATATTGCAAAAAAAAGAAAATACAAAACTGACGGAGTAGTACGAGAAAAAAAACAATAAAGCTAAAAAAGACACACTTCTAATTAAGAAATCAAACTAAGCATTTATAACATGAAAAAACTATCGTAAAACACTTACTACCCAGGCGTGTTATATAACGCTCATTTCGTTTTCTACTGTACGCACTGGACTGTGAGCTACTCCATAACGTGCTGACAGAGTTGCATTACTGATCCGTAGAGACTATATAAGCTGATATTTTGCATATTTGTAAAAACACTTCTTTATGTCGCTGACATCTGTTTGCGAGAAAAGAGACCAAAAAGGGGCAAGCACAAGCAAATAGGGAACTACAAAAGCATTATATAAACTAGCAAGGATGCGACGGTTAAAATTGAACTTCAGCGCTACCAAAAGCCCATATGCCTTTCTAGTTTTATTCACACAAAAATCTTTAAGCAATATCCGCATCGATCGGAGATTTTTTCCAATTGTGACTCCAAGGTACGTAAGACGTTCTTGGTTTTGTATGACACGCACACCAAGAGATACGGCAACGGAATCTTGGCAACGGCGATTTAAACTAGAATCTCACATTTAATATGATTAGAATTGAAACCAATACGACTATATTCATCTGGCAATATACGAAAGTTTTCTTCAGTTCCTGCTTGTGTTCTTCTTACATTCAATCCGTCATCTGGGTAATTTACTAATGAAACGTCTATTCCTTTAAAAATACATGTCGTGAGGGCTTTTTGACGAGGCTCGACTACACTGTTCTTGAACAGGGGCGGGGAGGCCAGATCTCCTTGTCTAATACCTCTTTTACTGGGTATTGGCAGGGTAATATCTACAACACCAGGTAAAACAGGGACCTTTACTCTAGCATTCAGCTTTCTATAAATGTCGCGCATAGCCCTAACTATTGAAAGATCTGTACTGTGTTTATATGCTATCAGCAGTATCTCTGCAAGTATACCCGAGTCAAACACTCTAAGAACGAATGGCCCAGCAAAAACCAGTACTTAATCATTTTCAGCGGCATAAAGTAACAAATTTGCAATGAGATGATGAGCATGTTTAAAATCTACACCTTTCTTAAAACCGAATTGGTTCTCTGGCGTGTACTACTAGAAACTACTAGAAATTTCATCAACAACCAAAAGCTCAAATAACTTGTATGAAAGGGGGAAAACAGTAATTGTCCTTTATGAGGAACAAAAGTCAGCTGGCTCTCCTTTTTTCAAAATAGGACTAATGAAACAGTAATGAATAGATTGGGGTAACAAAAATCATTTGGTAAAGTAGTGATAGTTGTTCAACTAAGACACAAGAGCAGAAATCCAAGTACTTCGCACAAATCGAATCCGCACTAAGGGAAGTCTCTTTTCGTAGTTTCAGGATGCGTTTTGTGACCATTGATGGAGTTAAGACGAAATCAAGGTCATTAGGAGACTTGAATATGAGCCTGTTAAGTTGTTCCTCAAACTTACTTTCGAGCAATGGATCGTGACTGGAGAATTTACCTTTAAAGTAGTTGTATCACTGTTCATTACTAATTTGAACATCACAGCAAGATTTAAACTAATCATGCCTTAGAACTTTCCAAATACAATTGCGATCACTTTTATCCTTGCTAAACATTCCGGCTATTGACTTATCCTGGTGACATTTTAATACGTTTGCAAAGTAGCGCTTTGTTTAGAGGCGGATTACATTCACCAATCAACTACGCGGCCTGCCACGCTCCCTCCAGATATGGAACCAGAATTTTGACTTTACACAGGAATTGACGAGATCTGGATTACCCGACAAGCAGGGTTTTTAGGTTCCGATTCGAAACCTCCAGACATGGACACTCGCATGCTCAGCGACACGTAAGGCATGGATAATTTTAGGATAATGAATATTTAGCAGAATTTGCTGCTCATGCACACTATTAGACAATTCTTGAGAGAGAAGCTGAAAAGGCACTTTGATTTTAGTAAGGATACCATCACTTACACCCTAAAATGTGAGCAAATAAGTTTTTCTCCTGTCACTTATTTTACGCCACTTGCTACAGCTGCTTGACCGGGTAGGTTCAGGAGGTATCATACTAATGGGAAAAATTTTACCAATCAGCAAATGGTCAGAGGTCTGGAACGAAGTGATAACTGCGTTTTTGATTCTGGTTTTATTTTGGGAGAGCAAAGACATAAAATCAAGGGATGACGTGCTTCCTGAGGGGTAGATGTATGTAAAGGCTTGGTCATTTTCTGCCGGCACAAGCTGGGAGAACATGCTACTTAGAATATTTGTTTGACTACTAAAGTCGTCAAAGAGATTCCAGTTCATGTCACCGACCAAAATTACTGCAAGATTAAGAGTCACACAATATGAGGCAAGGGTGCTCAACACGCCTTATCAAAAAGCACTTCGCAGCCAGCATGACAGTAATCAGTAGGTAAGTACACCGAAGCAATCACAAGACTATGGATTTTAATCGCAATGAAATAGTTACTATCACAAAAAAGCTAAGGCATTAGTTCTTTTCGTGCGAGAACAGCAGTGTCGCCACTCGGTCTACCTATACCTCTACATTTAGCAGCACGACAGTAAGTGATTGTAGTAGCGTCAACATTAAGGAGAGGGAAGCTATCTGAGGAAAGCAGGTGCTCTTGCACGCAAATCACATCATTTGTTTTGCATTGAGTCTAAAAATTGGCAGATTTAGCTGGATCCCACCGTTAATCTTCCGTGATGTCACTCGTAGTCCAGGATTGATTTTGATGGATGCATGAGTTTCTTTGCTACAGGGCATTTGTAACTATAGCTCGGGTGATCAGTATGGTAGCAAAGGGCACACTGGACATGAAAATTGCGGCATGAAAATTGCAGCTTATAAGACATAGTACCGCCAATACACTAGACTTTGATGCAGCTGGTCACTAAATCGCAAAATTGGTCTTCAGTATCTTTTTCTTGGACGAAGCGAGCTATTCCATAGAACATATAGATTATATATTTAGAGATTCATCTTTGGCCTTAATAGAGTTATCGGTTGCAGATGCTGCGTTTTTGTCACTGACGACAAGGTGCCATGTCTCTCTACCGGGTGAGCGCTTTACGCTCCTTGGGACCAACCAACTCTTTTGGCGGGTTTTTCAGGACGACGGCATAGGTCGGCTTTGGAGGTGGCTTCAGAGATGCTCCTGGAAAGGGCACGATGCTACGTTGTGTCTGAACAAAATTTTCCTCTTTCAAGCACATTTGCGGGTTAATTAACTTTGCGGGTTAGGGTTGTACTCACCTCACCGGGGATAACGGGAACTTCTTCAGGCTCGTAGACCACAAAACTTGGCAAAAGTATTTGGCACTCGGCATTCTTTTCTAGGATTTTCAGCATGTCAAGACAGCTTTCCAATGATTTCTGCCTGTCGCTAGGACGATTACTGCAGTTCGCGAAACCCCAAAGTTTTTCTTAGCTTCCATTATCTTTTCACTTCCGAAAAAATCCGAGGTAGCCTTCGCTATATCAACATGAATATTTCCAATCGCCCACGCTCAAAACAGAAAGTTTAGAATAGGGCACCATACCAGTTGATCGTTATGCATCTTGAATGCAATTAAATTACACCTTAGTCACTTTGATGTTTTCACATCCAAGGTTATTATCAAAAGAAACAATCATAGAGCGATTTAACTATATTTTAGCAATAATAAGCGAGGGAAGCACAGTTTCTTTGTTACCTGATCCCCGCAGTTCAAGAGAGAAACTATTCCCGGCAGGTACAAAGGCCCTTGCGACAAAAACTCTCCTTTTCAGTATGCTCATTAATAAAATTAAAATATATTTAAGTTCTTAAGTCCTTGTATGAGAATCTCTTTACTTAATAAATCACTAAGTCCCAAGGGAATTTGCACTCAAATATCAACATTATCAATTAATTAGCCCACAAATGAAAATAATCCAATTATGAATGAAGCTTCAACAAATGTCTATAAGGAAATTACACCATCTTGAGCTTATTGTATTAATAGGTTATATCCAAAATAAGGTGTATACCAAACAAACTCTCAAATAAGACTAATAAATAAGACTTCTAGACTGACACATAAAAAAACTATCTCAAATAACGTATTAACAAGCTTTGTGAATGCATTATTGAAGAACGATCAAAAGACTTTTTTCAAGAAAAGATTTTTTTGGAAAAACATAGAATAATATTAAACTTAACGACGCTCAGAGATAGAGTCATATAGTGCGTCAAACCTAGACAGTTATGATACAGAAGAAACTGTCAAACCTGAAACAAATTACAGCATAATTTTTATTACCGAGTCGTTCAAGTCTTTCCCAAGTCGCTTATGGGAAGATACGGTTTTTTTTATTCTCTTTTTTTTCATATAGACATGCCAAAAACTAACTAAAGTCTCTTCGTCCAAAGATGTAGTAGCGCGTAAACTAACCTTAGGAAAGGATTTGTTTTTAGTTTGTTGAAAGGCTTGTCAAGAGGAAGAAATCGACTGATAGAAGAAAGGGGAATCCAGGCCGTTAGAATTTGTCTTTATGAGATTTCAGCAAGCATTTCTGTGATGAAATTTTCATTGTTTTTGGCATTGGAGCTATAAGGAAGAGACTAAAGAATGCTAATAAAAAACATTGAAAAGCAAAAATAATACAACTTTGACACTGAAATACTTTTCAAATTCCACCAATATTTAATTTATGCTCGTTTAAAATTGAACTCGATTATCTTTCTAGGTTTCTAGTTTCTTTTATCTTGGTTTAATACAATTATTTGTTTAGAATCGGTTCATTTTGGGTTTTATTTGTTGATCCGTATTAATAACTTTTTTTTTTAGTTTAAATTGTTACATTTCTTTCTTCTTGTCATTTCTGTGATTAAATTTTCATTATTTTTGGCATTGGAGCTGTAAGCAAGAGGCTATAGAATAATAATAAACAAAAATTGAACAGCAAAAATAACACAACTTTGACACTGAAATACTTTTCAAATTCCCCCAATGTTTAATTTATGCTCTTTTAAAATTGAACTCTATTATCCTTTTAGTTTTCTCGTTTCTCTTACCTTGGTTTGATAAAATTATTCTTTTTAGAATCGGTTCATTTTGGGGTTTATTTCTTGATTCGTATTAATGACTTTTTTCTTTTAGTTTGAATTGTTAACTTTCTTTCTTCTTGTCATTTCTGTGATGAAATTTTCATTATTTTTGGCATTGGAGCTGTAAGGAAGAGCATATAGAATAATAATAAACAAAAATTGAACAGTAAAAATAACACAACTTTGACACTGAAATATACTTTTCGAATTCCCCCAATGTTTAATTTATGCTCATTTAAAATTGAACTTTATTATCCTTTTAGGTTTCCCGTTTCTCTTACCTTGGTTTGATACCATTATTCATTTTAGAATCGGTTCATTTTGGGATTTATCTCTTGATTCGTGTTAATAACTTGTTTTTTAGTTTGAATTGTTAACTTTCTTTCTTCTTGTCAT
Source organism: Artemia franciscana (assembly GCF_032884065.1). NCBI lineage: Eukaryota > Metazoa > Arthropoda > Branchiopoda > Anostraca > Artemiidae > Artemia > Artemia franciscana. Next base: position 64,787,558 of record NC_088863.1, on the reverse strand, counting down.
TTCTGTGATGAGATTTTTATTATTTTAGGCATTGGAGCTGTAAGAAAGAGGCTATACAATACTAATAAACAAAAATTGAAAAGCAAAAATAACACAACTTTGACACTTAAATACTTTTCAGATGCCCCCAATGTTTAATTTATGCTCTTTTAAAATTGAACTCTATTATCTTTTTAATTTTCTCGTTTCTCTTACCTTGTTTTGATACAATTATTCTTTTTAGAATCGGTTCATTTTGGGGTTTATTTCTTGATTCGTATTAATGACTTTTTCTTTGAGTTTGAATTGTTAACTTTCTTTCTTCTTGTCATTTCTGTGATGAAATTTTCATTATTTTTGACATTGGAGCTGTAAGGAAGAGCCTATAGAATAATAATAAAAAAAAATTGAACAGTAAAAATAACACAACTTTGACACTGAAATGCTTTTCGAATTCCCCCAATGTTTAATTTATGCTCGTTTAAAATTGAACTCTATTATCCTTTTAGGTTTCTCGTTTCTCTTACCTTGGTTTGATACTATTATTCGTCTTAGAATCGGTTCATTTTGGGATTTATTTCTTGATTCGTATTAATAACTTGTTTTTTAGTTTGAATTGTTAACTTTCTTTCTTCTTGTCATTTCTGTGATGAGATTTTTATTATTTTTGGCACTGGAGCTGTAAGAAAGAGGCTACAGAATACTAATAAATAAAAAATTGAAAAGCAAAAATAACACAACTTTGACACTTAAATACTTTTCAGATTCCCCCAATATTTAATTTATGCTCGTTTAAAATTGAACTCAATTATCCTTTTAAGTTTCTCGTTTCTTTTCCCTTGGTTTGAAAGAATTATTTGTTTTTGAATCGGATCATATTGGGTTTTATTTCTTGATTCGTATTAATAATTCTTCTGTTTTTAGTTTGATCTGTTAACTTTCTGTTTTCTTGTTATAGCCTTTAATATGACTCTTTAGTTTTCTTCTAAAATTTCCTGTTTACTTTATATTCTATAATTACTCTGTGGGTTTTTAATTTATTTTTTCTTTGTCAATTGAAAGATTATTCGTCAACTTTATTTTAGTTTTCAGTTTAATAACAAGAGGTTACATCAGAATTTAAATTTCTGTTGGACCTAAAGTCTCCATCAGCCACTAGTTTTTCCAAATTCTACAAATAAAGGAAAATATTTGACTTTGTTTATTAGAGTAAGATTTGTAGATGAAAACCAAATTTTCTGCTTAATTTTCTTCATTTAAATTTTTAGCTTAGCTATTTAATATAATCAGAAGAACTTATCTCCTCTAGATTACTATATTAATGGCGGAGGATTAGTGGAGGAAAATTAGGGTTTGACCTTGGAAAAATTGCAAAAGTTTCTTTTTTACATAGCAACATGGTAAGCAAGATCAACCTAATCACACAGAAACAATCCTCCCAAATTCCTCTTTCACAACTACTTGACCCCCCCCCTTCCTGTACCTAAGGGAGAAATGTGAGAAGGGAAATAGTAATTTTGATTTGGATGTTTTTTCTTCAGATTTTAAGTGGTAGTTTTCCATCAAAGCAAATCAAAACGAAACCGAAAGTTTTATGTACTCCACTATCAAATTTTACTTTCGCAGAACAGGGAAGGGGGAGATAAATTATTCAGATCATTATTTGCCGCATTCCTGAGTGAAGAATAAGTTTATACCGTGTAAGGTACCGTATAGCCAAACACGTGGTCGAAATGTAGATTTTTACTATTAACCTCTAAGGGACCTCTAGTATCAGGATTTGTCTTGTACAACATCTTGCAAAAATACTTATTTAATCGAGTCGAAACTTCTGATCAATCAGTTATGAAAAGGAAAAATTACAACTCAGGTTATCAATCACAACAGCAGTTTGACTTTGAGGCCTGGTCTAATGCTAATTCTTCTTTCTGCGCGTCTTCCTTATCGTCCTCATCCTGTTTTGCTTCAGCGGTAATTATAATATCCCTTTAAACTTTCAAGAGTTAAAGCTGGGCCATCCGCTCTGATGTCAGCTACACTTGAGCAGCATGCACTTGTTAATGGTCTGGCACCGCGCCATCTTCAGCTGGTTCACTAGTCCTGGTGAAGCATCTGTCATAACAGGAAGATATATAGTCCATGACAAAGAGAGGCAAATGCCCTGCTCTTTGGACTTAAGTGAATTTTGTGGTGTCTTGCCGCTTCATTATATGCAAATAACACCTATTTGATACTGTGTGGTGGCCATAGTTGGTGGAAGCCACTCTGCATGAATGAAAGCATTTGCACTAGCAGCCCGCATTATAAATGCTCACACTCAGACTTCCTTCACGATATTCTCAATGCTTTCCCCTTTGTATATTCATAGCTAAACTTTCTCTCCAGCTTCGGCAATTTCCTGCTGGTTGGAATTTGGTTTCAAGAAGTTTTGCAAGCATCTTTAAAAATAACCTCTTTAAGTGAACAGAAAACTACTACTGGTTTGTACGCTGTGAAGTCTAGATGTTGCATTGCAGCTAGATATTGCGTCACATACGAGCAGATTGTCTGCTGTCCCTTTATGTATCCTTTAAAGATATCACATGCATCAAGCTTGGCATGTTACATCAGAAGGACTAATAGGTTAGCATCATTCCCGATCAAAGTGCTTGACGAAGTTTCAGAAAACTGACAGCAAAAACATCGGCATCATCCTGAGCCTGTAGAACTTTGTATTATGAGCTTGCCATCCTCTCAGTAAGTACTTTGATGAAGCTTTGTTTATTTTTTGGATTTTTAGAAGTTCCTGCTTACTTTTGACGACCAAGTTCTCCTCGACTGTGTGCAATTTTTTATCTTCGGTGCATCAGTGTAAGAGTCAAAACTACCAATGTCTGGCTGAATTTTCTTTTAACATAATCTACGTAATATCCTGCCTTTCAGACTGTGGATTTGGCAGTCCTTGGGAATTTTTTGTCAAGTCAGTCACCTTCCAAAACTCTCTGAGAGGTTGGCAATGTCATCAAATCATCCGAAACTCTCTGAGAATCCTAAGCGAAGCCAAAACTCTTTGGGAGGTTGGCAATGTCACCGAATCATCGAATCCCTCAATTTTGATCATTGTATTTGTTAGAGATGCTTTTTCAGTTGTCCTAATCACCTCAAACGAAATAAAAAGCAATTGTGAAAAAGTACAGAGCTCAAAAGACAGAACTTTATCACCGTTAGTGTCACCACTGTTTGTCAAGCAAACAAAAATCTAAGGTAGCTACTTGGCGGCATTTTAGTAGGTTTGAATTTGTATGGTATCAAATTGATTTCATCTCATCTCCACTTATATATTTTTTTAGCACTGAAAGCTCTATTGCTGGCAAATCAGGTTTAGACGCTGTGATCAGTCTAATTCTATGAAAGGTATTCAAACCATTAATTTTAGCAATATCTAATTGAAGTTGTCTTCTTTATGCTGGAAAAATGTGTTACCTCTATATGTATATACATCTAAAAAATATATATGCATATACATATATATATATATATATATATATATATATATATATATATATATATATATATATATATATATATATATATATACACACATATGGATGCATATTTGTATAGGTAAGAGAAACGGGAAACCTAAAAGGATAATAAAGTTCAATTTTAAATGAGCATAAATTAAACATTGGGGGAATTCGAAAAGTATATTTCAGTGTCAAAGTTGTGTTATTTTTACTGTTCAATTTTTGTTTATTATTATTCTATATGCTCTTCCTTACAGCTCCAATGCCAAAAATAATGAAAATTTCATCACAGAAATGACAAGAAGAAAGAAATTTAACAATTCAAACTAAAAGAAAAAAGTCATTAATACGAATCAAGAAATAAACCCCAAAATGAACCGATTCTAAAAAGAATAATTTTATCAAACCAAGGTAAGAGAAACGAGAAAACTAAAAGGATAATAGAGTTCAATTTTAAAAGAGCATAAATTAAACATTGGGGGAATTTGAAAAGTATTTCAGTGTCAAAGTTGTGTTATTTTTGCTGTTCAATTTTTGTTTATTATTATTCTATAGCCTCTTGCTTACAGCTCCAATGCCAAAAATAATGAAAATTTAATCACAGAAATGACAAGAAGAAAGAAATGTAACAATTTAAACTAAAAAAAAAAGTTATTAATACGGATCAACAAATAAAACCCAAAATGAACCGATTCTAAACAAATAATTGTATTAAACCAAGATAAAAGAAACTAGAAACCTAGAAAGATAATCGAGTTCAATTTTAATCGAGCATAAATTAAATATTGGTGGAATTTGAAAAGTATTTCAGTGTCAAAGTTGTATTATTTTTGCTTTTCAATGTTTTTTATTAGCATTCTTTAGTCTCTTCCTTATAGCTCCAATGCCAAAAACAATGAAAATTTCATCACAGAAATGCTTGCTGAAATCTCATAAAGACAAATTCTAACGGCCTGGATTCCCCTTTCTTCTATCAGTCGATTTCTTCCTCTTGACAAGCCTTTCAACAAACTAAAAACAAATCCTTTCCTAAGGTTAGTTTACGCGCTACTACATCTTTGGACGAAGAGACTTTAGTTAGTTTTTGGCATGTCTATATGAAAAAAAAGAGAATAAAAAAAACCGTATCTTCCCATAAGCGACTTGGGAAAGACTTGAACGACTCGACGATATTTTCCCTTTATGTTACTCCGCTAAAAAAGCCATTGGAATAGCTCCAAATTGCAAAATTGAGATAGGAAAAGAAATCAGACTGACAAGATGTGGCTTTGGATTCAGGATGTGGAAAAGATGAATTTATTCCCATAGTTGCAAACATTTAAGCACAAAACAAAACTACCCCTAATGGTTAATAAAATAAAATAAGGACAAGTTTTTTAACTAAAAGTAAGGTACAACATTAAAATTGAAACGAACAGAAATTACTCCGTATATCAAAGGTGCTTTCCCCTCCTCAACGACCCACCCTTTACGCTAAAGTTTGACTCTTTCTCTCAAATACTTTTCAAAACAGTTAAAAACTTTAGCACCAAGAGCGGGAAATTCACTTTAATATACAGAGTAATTTCTGTTCGTTTTAAGTTTTAATGTCACTCCTTACTTTCAGTTGAAAAACCTGCGAAATATGCATACAATTTTTTTTTTGGCTAAATTGCTTTCTCTTAGTTTTGATGGGAATATTTTGAGAAAAGAATGGGGGAGGAAGCTTAGCTGCCTTCCAACCATTTGGTTACTTAAAAAGGCAACTACAACTTTTAATTTTTAGGAACATTTTTATTAGTAGAAAATATACTTAACTTACGAATTAACTAGCGTAACAAGCTTCTACATTTGTATACTCTTATTGCGTATATGAGGGGGGATGCCCCTGGTTAATACCTCGCTCTTTACACTAAAGCTTAAATTTTGTTCCAATTCTTTAAGAATGACCCCTGAATCACAAAGGCCACAGAAAAAATAGCTGAAATTACTAAAAATATTTTAGCGTAAAGAGTGAGGTATCTAGGAGGAGATGAACCCCACATATGCGCAATAATTTATGTTTGTTTTAAGTTTTGATATTGCTCCTTTTTTTCAGTTGAAAAAACTTTTCCATATTTATTTTTTCATTGTTTTTTTTTTATTTGTGCTAGAATAACCTGCACCCCCTTCATGGAAATTATCTTCTCCTCGAAAAATTCCTACATGTAAAGATCCTCCCACGCAGCTCCTTCCCCTCAACTCTCTCCCAAACTAAAAACAATTCCCCCGAAAACGTCTCTGCACGTCCCAATAACCACTATTATACGTAAACACTGGTCAAATTTTGTAACTTGCAGCCCCTCTCCCTTGGACTGTGAGGGACTAAGTCGTCTCGAAAGACATTGTTAATGGTAGTTTTTAATATGATGAGCAAAATGGCTATATCAAATTCTTGATTTGTTTACCTTGTGAAAATTTGAGCGTGGGAGGGGGCCTAGATGCCCTCCAAATTTTTTCAATCACTTAAAAAGGGCACTAGAACTTTTAATTTCTGTTGGATTGAGTCCCCTTGCGACATTCTAGCACCAGTGGGTCGATATGATCACCCCTGGGAAAAAAAATTAACACGCACCTGTGATCGGTCTTCTGGCAAAAAAAATCCGCATTTTCGTAGATAGGAGCTTAAAACTTCTGAAGTAGGGTTCTCCAATACGTTTAATGCAATGGCGTGATTTTTGTTAAGATTCTATAATTTTTGGGGGTGTTTCCCCCTATTTCTCAAAATAAGGCAAATTTTCTCAGGCTCGTAATTTTTGATGGGTAAAACAAAATTTGATTAAATTTATATATTTAAAATCATCACAAAGCTCGATTCTTTTGATTTGTCTATTACTATCAAAATTCCGTTTTTAGGAGTTTCGTTTACTATTGAGCCGGGTCACTCTTTAATACAGTTCGTTACCACGAACAGTTTAAATAACTTTTCATAAACTTAAAAGGTAACAAATGACGAAAAAATATCCATAGAAACCTACATCGTTTTCGATTTTTGATATGTCTCATATCGCCGTCAATTGGTGTGCTAGTATTTTCCAAAAATTATTTTAAATCAGTTTTATTCCCTTAATCGATTTAAGATATGTTTATTCTCAATATAACTTTTTGGGAAGTTTGATAACTTTAAAAATTCATACGGATTACTATCAAATGACTCAAGTCTCTTACGATTTGCAACCAAATCTGATACCATATCAATTAAATAGTTCGTCTAACTATAAATTAAAACTTTATCCTTTTTGTCATCAATTTGTACATACTCATTTTTCAGTGAGATAGGCCAAAGTCTTTTACATTGTTTGGAAGTGACCATTACAACATAACTGATGTGTCCTTTTTTTGCGTCTTTTCTCTTTAATGATTGTGTGAAATTAGAACATGATAAAATCCCACTGTCTTTACTAATAATTATACCAAGAAAAGTGAAGCTACCCACCTGATCAATCTTTTCGCTACCCAATGTCACCTTTTAATCTTCACTTTTTCCTAGCCTTAGTGACTTTGTCCTCTTAAAATTAATTTTCAAATCTATTCTAGCATCGCGAACTCGCTGAGTCCTGAAAGTCCTGAAGAGTTTTCCCTCCCCATTTTATTCCGAGGTGTTCCATTGCCTTTCCCGCGCTCCTTAAGACAAAGACCATAAAAATTATCCATATGAAGGGGATTAAACACAACACTGCTTAACTCCTGATTTAATGAAAAACCAGCTGCTAACCTCATTTCCTACCTTATCAATCAATCAATCAATCAATCAATCAATTTATTGATACTAAAAGAAAAAACTATTACAAAAGTAAAGTGGTTACTTGGCCCAATAGGCTTTGCTTGTAATGGACTACAGAGAACTAGGATAAAACACTATAATAAAATATATACGAAAAAAAAAACAAAACAAAAAAAAGACACTGGAACAAGACAAGGACATTGAATAGATAGGATATTTAACAGATAGAAGATTTAGAAGGAGATTTAACTTATAGCTGAAAATGATTTTCAAAGAAGAAAAGAGATATACAAATTAGGAAAGGATTAATAAAGAGAAAGAAAAATTAATGAATTGGAAAGACCCGTCGAAATAATGCCTTTGCAGAAAGAAAAAGAGGGACATCCGAAGGGATGGAGTTCCATAATAGAATTGATTGATATACCGGAGACCTCTGGGCTGCTGTAGAAGATCGTTTTGGTAAAATAAATCGTCGAGAAGAATTACTTAAAGAAGAAAAGGTACCTACCTGAGCCTGTCCGCGAGAAAAACTGCTGTAGGGGCGGTGGGAGAGTACCTAGAAAAGCAGAATGCGCAAAATAAAGAGTACTTTTACCTATAATATGATCCAGCTGAGCTATTCCAGTAACATTATAAAGATCAGAAGAAGGGTAAAGTCGAGGGAATTAAAGTATCCTTCACTGCCCTATTTTGGGCTCTTTGAAGTGAGCAGAGAAAAGCTTAACAACAGCAGTTTTGTTCTCATATATAGCACTAACCCATTTTATGTAACTGTATGGTATACAGGTTGGAGCGGTAGCTAGCAAACTGGTAAAACTCGATCATGCCCCATAGAAAAACTGAAAGAGCCCAGAATGGTTAAAACTAGAATCAGAGCAAAACACTAGACACAGTATTAGAGCCACCTTGTCTAAAAACCCTATATAGAGAACTTACAGTCTCTTGGATTGAACAACAAGGGAAATATACTGGCTTGAAAATCAAGAAAAGTGGCCGTAACACGACAATCTGCATAAACGGCACTTTTTCTTCTTCTTGTTCTTTTTTGTCACAGCTAGCTTGACCCTGGAAGATCGTACAGAGTTATTTAAAGGCTAATTTAATAAAAGCCACATCTATTGCCTTTTGTTGTTAAGAAAATGACTTTTGAAATATAATGAATTCTGTAAAATAAACTACATAATAACGTAACCTCACAATTTAACGACTAAACGAACAAACGATTTTTACTTTCAAAATGGCTCAAGTTTAAAAACGTGTTTATGGGAATATGGGTGAAGCAGGAAGTTTAAGTTTCCCCACCACACTTTCTCAAGTCACTGGACATGAAAAGAATTTAGCGATAGACTATTTAAAGAGTAAAACCAGTTATAGTCTCCAACGAAATCATAGTCTTCACTGCATTCTTTATCGTAATACTAAAGCTTTCCCCCATTGAATATATTACAAGCAGATCGTTTGAATTTAGACGAGTTTTAATAGTCCCAATAGTTCATACAAGCATATTTTACCTACAATCAGAATATATTCTTGAATATATCCTCGAACAACATTGTTATGGAAGAATTCAAACACACCGGCGAAGCGAATTTAATAACCCAAATGTAAAAAAGCTTATATTGAAATATAGTACAATACTTTATCATAATCATAGACAATAAAGGCGGCATTGGCTAAATGTTTGATAAGAACTATTCAAATTTTAATATCGAGATATTGTACATATTCAAGGTTTTTATAGTATGGCGATAATTTATATTCTACTATCTCATCAATCCCTGTCCAATCTTAGTCCACTGGCAGTTCATAATGTTAAAAATGCACTTGGCACTTTTTTTTTAAAACAATATTCTGATGAGAGACAAGCGGAAAAGAAGAAATTCAATGTTGATTATATACATCGAATCTGTGAAAGTAGAAATATTTTTGAAGAGGAGGTTTACTTGTGGTTTCCTGAAGTTTTTAAAGTATCATAAATCTTGGAAACTAATCCTGTAACATATCGTCTGCGGGGTTTGAACGATAAAGAAATCCTTGGAAGTTTTTAAGAGTATTTAAAGCATTAAAAACAGCAGTGAAATCAATGAAATTGGAAGTATATTAAAGATTCGAACACAAAGGATTAAGAAACAGTCACTTGTTCGTTGGCTATGATAAAACCCTGATTTTGATTCTTGGATTACCACTGAAGAGGTTCACAATGCCAAAGAATTTCTCTTTTTACATTCGTCTCCAGTGTGTGTGATCCCCTCCATGATGGTTTGAATAAAACAAGCTATTTTTGGGCAGAAATCTCCCCACTATCAAATTTGATGGAAAATATGAAGTCAATCTGGTTAATTAAGTTATTAACAATACGTATAATATCCTGAGATATCCTGAGTTTTGCCATTGACAATGAGAAGGCTATTTGCAACAAAATCTGAAAGATGTTTTTGGTTTTCAAACAAAAAATAATCAGTGGTAGTAGTGCTAGAACTGCCAGTGTGATGGAACGTGTTTTTTTTTTTGCAGACTATTCACTCGGCTTTTCCTTGGACGATTATAATGTTCTTAATGCATCCTTTGTTGAGACATCGAGAGTTGGTGATACCAACGTGTTCTCCCCTTCTGAAGTTTTTTTTAATGAAGCCTGCTCAAGAACACATTCACCACTACAATATAAAGCATCTTCAAAAAATCGCTTTCAATAATTAATATTTAAAAGTTTGTCTTTTAATATCCAGAACTACGTTTGGCCATCATTTAGCCATAACAAAGGGTTTGGCTTTGATCACATATGGTTTTTGACCCATTTAGTGAGATGGCTCGAATAAAACGTACGTTCGTTTGTTTTAATATTGATGGATATGTTTTTGCTTATAGAATAAGACAGTTGGGTCAGAGATGGGACTAATAGAGGAGTCGTTCACCAATGTCAGGTTATCACCATAGCATTTGGTTTGCTAAGTTTTTTCGTTCTGCCACACTCCTGGCCAAAAATATATTTCTTTAGTTGCCGCAGGTTTGCTTCCTCTAAACTACAAGATTGGGGCAATAGGAAGGATTTAAAAGAAATGTTTCACAAAATCACAAGTCTAGCACCTAATCCCTCGATGAGCGATTGAAATTGTGACACAGCGGGAAATGTGAATAAAAAAGAGAAATATCTCATCACTCATAGGTCTCTATTTAGATCAGATGCCAAAAAAAATGAAAAAAAGATACCTACACTAATAAGAATTTTTAGAACGAAAAAGGATTTCGTTTCCTAGAAATGGCATATCTACTATATTAAGAATCTCAGCCCTCAATCACCTCATCTCTCAATGGGTTCATCTCGGAAAATGTTGATGTGATAGTAAGACATGGCTACTTTGAACAATTTTACCCACAATGATCACTCCCTGAAAAAAAATGTTACTAAAAATATGAATATTTTCCGGGTGAGCAAAGCACGTTTAGAGTCTAGCTTTGCTGAACCGTTTATAGGGATTAAATCATTAATGTCACTAAATCATTTCGAAACTTATTTGGAAATGGCTCCTGAAGGCAGTGTTCTATTAAACTTGGACCCATATACAAAAACCAAATAATTAATTTATTGATCTTGGAACCATATTTGTCCAAACAGAAATCCTACCGCCTACTCTTGGATTTTCTTGAGCATATTCAAAGTGTTAACAATACCCTTATAATCATTAATAGTAGCCCGTCAACTGTAAAGACAGGACACTGGTCTTGTGTCTTTGAAATATCCCATTTTCTTGTCTTTTTGGCCTTTCTCTTAAACTTTCTCGAGTAAAGTGTAAAATCTATTATTCAAAATCCCATGCATTGACAAGTTTTATCAACCAAAAGCTGAGGTTCTTATTCTCTATTATATTTATTTTTTTATGTTGAGAATATACTTACAAAGAATTTCCCAAAATGTATGTAGAAAAACGTCGACTGAACGATTTTCTAGTCGAAAATACCCTGTCCTACCTGAATAATATCAAAATCAGTGTCCTAAGAGTGAAATGCTCTTAAAATATTTGTGAGCTTGCTTATTTATAAAATTAATGTGTACAAAAAGTCTTCATTCTTTAGATTTCTTCTTCCACGTATAGATGACCATTGCCAACGATAAGTGCAAGCCGCTCGTCAGGACTCATTTTGTATTCTTCTTGGAGTACAAAGTAAAGAGTGCATTTTCTACTATATAATATGACTTTACTTTTATTATATCTCCTTGTAAACTCAATAACACCATTTTCGTTCATGTTATTAAATTTACGTGCTTCAATTTGCTTATTTGGAGCAATGCCACACACACAATATTCTCATATGAATAATCACTTTCAGTAACAGCCAAATAAAAATATGTAGCCTTAAAATCATAGTAGCCAGTCTTCATAGTGATGTCGTAAGAACCAGACCCCCTTACTATTCCAGCAATTGAAGCATAGACCAGATTTGTTCATCCAAAACCAATTAAAACCACTACAATACCATCCTATCATTCCCTTAAAAATAAACATAAATCACGTCAAGATTTCTTTCCTATAGTACACAGATAAGTATTCTCCAGCCGATTACATTTACTATAGTGACAAATAGAGCACAGAAAAACTCTGGTTTTAGAGTCACAAATCATTCCAAGACAGGAATTATAGTCTTTAATTTTTACTGCCTATCCTCAATACGTTTTTTGCACAATTCTTAATCTGGACTTTTCGGCATACTCGTCAACAACTGTACAATTTTCATAATATTTCCAGCTATCCTATATACAGGCATAGTTACTTACTTACTTGTACTTGGGTCACGTTCGAGCCTTGTCCAGGTCCATCGTGGCATCCAGAATTTGCTGACATGCGTCTCTCCATTGCTCTCTTTCAAGTGCGATTGGCTCGATAAACTGGACCCATTGTCTATTCAATCGGTGCCCGTGCTTCTTGAAACCTCCCATTGGCTCGAGATCGGCTCTAACTGTTGATAACCATGTCTTTTTTTGTCCTCCAGGCTTCTTCTTCCAGTGCGCAAGGGGTTGGCATTTCAAGCACTGTTTGCTGAACGAGTCATCCGGTCGGCGCAGTGTATGCCCGAACCATCGTAGACCTCTCGCTTTGACAACATCAAAGACATGTGGTATATCACCATATCTTCTTCTGATGACATCGTTACGGATCAGAGAGACGCACGCCAAGAATACAGCGAAGACACTTGTGGTGGAAGACATTCAGGTTATTAGCTTCCCCAGCTCTGAGGGGCCACGTTTCGCAACCATAAAGAAGCACAGAGAGGACCAAAGCATTATATATCCGGGCTTTGTTCGATATATCGAGCTTTGTTCGAAGGGAGATTTCATTTCGTAACCAGAGGCACTTCCGAAGCTGGATGAATGCTGCGCAGGCTGCGGAGATGCGGCTTTGTATTTCGCTTAGAGCTTCGCCCTTGGGATTTATTAGGGAGCCTAGATATTTGAAATTCTGGACGTCCTCGATTGGGATGCCATTCAATGTGATTGGAGTTTCATCTAGCCCAGAGGTGCGCATCGATTTTGTTTTCGATTGGCTGATCTTTAGTCCAGTAGCAAGGGATCTAGCAGCAATGTCGTCTATCATGAGCTGTGCTTCTATTATCGACTCAGCCAAGATATCCACATCATCGGCATAATCAAGGTCTGTTATTGATAGTGCTGTACTGATTGTCACACCTTTGTATTTGTCAAGAGTCTTCATGATCTGGTTAATGACAAAGTTAAATAAAATAGGCGATAAGGCACAACCCTGTCGCACTCCTTTGTCAATTGGTATTTCTTTTGAGATTTCTCCGTCAACTCTTATAAATGCCTTCGTTCCCACGTAATAAGCCTTAATTAAAAGGACTATCTTTTCGGGCACTCCATCATCCCTCATTGCATCCCAGAGGGCAATTCTCTTTACCCAGTCAATAACCGTTACAAAGTCTATAAAGACTTGTATTGTTTCCTGCTGGTGTATAAGGCGGTGTTCCAGGATCTGTCTCAGGCTAAAAATATGATCGCAGCATCCCATACCTGGTCTGAATCCTGCTTGATTTGGCCTCGTCTGATCATTTCTAATATTTCTGAACCTATTGAATACTATTATTGTGAAAACTTTTGCAGAAATGGGTATCAGGGAAATTCCTCTATAATTTTTACAATCGGCTCGATCCCCTTTCTTAAATACAGGAATTATTATAGAGGTCCTCCACTCCTCAGGAATGTATTCGTTGACCCAGACATCCGTGAGTAAGTTGTGGAGCTCGTCGATAGCCACTTCTGGAAGGGCCTTGAGAAGTTCAGCTTGTAATTCCTCAATGCCAGGGCTTTTATTATTTTTTAATAGTTTTACGGCATGAATAACTTCTTCTCTGCTTGGAGGGGTGATATTGCAATCCTCATACACGGATGGTGACTCAGAACTGCTGTGGGATGGAATGGGTTGGCTGTGGTCATTTTCTGATGGGCGAAGAAGCTCCTGGAAGTGAGCACGCCATCGTTCGATGCGATCTTCTTTGCTCGTGAGACGCTTGTTGTCCTTGCTAAGTAGCGTGGGGGTAGATCTTTGCTTCTTTTAACCGGTTGATTCTCCTAGGAGCTGGTAGAGTTTCCGTGAATCATTGCGTGCAGTAGCTTTTTCCATTTCACAGGCTACATTAGACCAATATGCTTGTTTTTCTGCCTTAGCAGATTTGTGACATTCTTGGCGGAGTGCTTTAAAAGAAGCAGAGTGTTTATCAGTCATTTTTTCTTCCTTAAAGAGAGTTCTATTGTCCTCTGAGAAATCCATCTTTTGGGTTTCTTGTCCCTTACTCCGAGAATTTCTGTAGCGGCCTCTTTCACTTGATTTCAGAACTTGATCCAGCGCTTTTCTATATTTAGTGATGGGTTAAAATTTTCTTGCTCGGTCATGGCACTTGTCTTGGTCTCAGAAATTGCTTGATTGGTCTTAAATTCTCGGTCATTATCTTGCAACGCCGTGAAACGGTTTGTAAGTTCGAGCATAAAGGTCTCTTCGATTTCAGGAAGTTTGAGTTTCGCTGTGTCTGGGATGCGTCTAGGTGCAGATACTATTTTGGAGCTGAGTCTGAATCTAACTTTTGATTTTAGTAATAAATGGTCGGATCCACTTTTTGATCCAGTGTCCACCCCTCTCTATACTCTCGAGTCTTTAATCATTGACTTCCAGCGACGAGAAACGAGTAAATAGTCAATTTGGGTGCGGGTTCGACCATCTCGGGATCTCCAAGTGTAAGTGTGGCAAGGTTTGTGTTTAAACCATGTATTAGCCACACTAGATTATTCAGCATAGCAAACATGAGAAGTCTAACTCCGTTAATGCACCGGTCGCCCAAACCGTGGTAACCAATGGCCCATTCAGAATTGTTTAGTCTCGTGCCAATCCTGGCATTGAAGTCACCACCTATCACGAGGATGTCCTTACGAGGAATTTTATTCATAGTGAGTTGGAGGTCAGCATAGAATTTGTCTTTCAAGTGGTCAGGGACGTCACGAATAGGGGCATATACAGATAGTATTGTCAGGTTATTACTCTGACCTTTTAAACAGGCCATCACAATTCTGTCAGACACTGCTTCATGGTCAAGGAGTGCCGATGCGATCTTGGATGTCATGATTATTCCCACTCCTGCGAGGCCGGATCCATCCATTGGGCCAGAATTGAATAGTATGGCCTTTATACCGGAAGGGGCTATTAGGTCAAGTGTCGTTTGTCCATTTAATCTTGTCTTTGAAACACAGAGTATGTCCAGGTTATATAAATAAAATTCTTCAGCTACGAAGGCTTGCGTTAGTGAACATTTGATGGAACAGTGGTTCCAGCAGCTGATATTCAGGCAATGTCTCCTTGATAGTATGGTAGCTAGCTCACTTTTCGAGGAGGTCGCCAGCCTCGACGCATCGTTTGATGCCGGGAATGCCGTAGCCAGATTCGCTCTCATATTAGACATATTCAAAATAATTCTGGATTTTTCTTGGGTATGATTAACCGCAGGGGCCCCAGTCCTACGGGTCACCCGGAGCACGTTGGCCGTCACTTCGCTTGGCGTGAAGCTAGGTGACGTTTACACCCTCTCACCGCTATGAGGTGTGCTGACGGGTTTGCACAAGCATAGTTGACTAATATAGAACATTTTTTCCACTGTTGGCTCTCTCACTGCCAAAACGAAACCAAATAAGTATCAATAAAGAGAGTGTTGTTTTCTAGTTCAAGAGAGAGAAGCAAAAACGAAACACATCAAATCAATTAAATCTGCTTGGATCGGATTTTGTAAATTGTCGACTTGTTTATTGTTCTTAATAGAAATTTTTACTGGAAAATCCTTTGGACAGAGTCTTAAAATCATCTATGAA
Organism: Artemia franciscana; assembly: GCF_032884065.1. Taxonomy (NCBI): domain Eukaryota; kingdom Metazoa; phylum Arthropoda; class Branchiopoda; order Anostraca; family Artemiidae; genus Artemia; species Artemia franciscana. The sequence continues at coordinate 64,771,969 of NC_088863.1, read as the reverse complement.
TTTCTAAGCTAGTGTTCTAAAGTAGATCCACTATGAATTTTTTTTTTCTATTAGTAAGTCAATAAATTGAGTAAATTCGTTTGGTTGACGAATCATAACAATCATATAATAAATCAAAGCTGGACACTCATTTTTTCAGAATATGATCAAGCGCTCTTCGGTAGAAAATTTTCATTTGATTTGATAACTCTTGAAAATCCTTACGTAGATTCAGACATTTTTCCAAAATCACAAGGTTCCGTACGATTTTAAAATTCATATATCCATCCATTTTTTATTCAAGACACTCTCACAGTTGATTAAAGACTAAATAAGTAATCCATATATTGTTCTTACTTTGACAGTAAGCACGTATGGTGAATAAACTCAAAATCTATTATTCTCTCTTAGAATTGGTGCATAGATGGGTACTGCTGACATGACTGACTCTCTAAAGATTATATCCTAAGCATCATTGCACATACCGTAAGCCTCTTTATTATATTAAAGACGGTACATCTCATTATCATATTGCAGACGCTACAAAATTAAAATACTCAAAGGGGGAAAACATTTGTTAATTACATTAGCGACTATCAACCAGTCTTAGGAGCCAGATCCAGTTTAAGGCTGGATTTTAAATGTATTTTTTATTAGTATGATACGAGAATTCAGAGAAAACAGTTTGAATATTTTTTTCATCAAGTTTTTATTTGAGAAGACATACTGGCAAAATGATAGGTTTGTCTAAACTATTGGAAATTGATAGCGAGGTTGGTAGCAGCAGCAATGATACAAAGACAAGTGTGCAAAACTGAAGCAGTAGAAATTACAAGAGGCTGTCGACTAAGCCTTAAATGGGATGAGATATCTGCGGCACATGGGATGTCTTTGAACAATTTCAAAATGGAGAAGCAGTTATATTTAGCAGTGAAATTCAATTTAATTCATACAAAAAACTTCAAGGTGGTTTAAATGCAATAGCAAGGATGATAAATTGAAATGAATATATTAAAAAAAGAGTAATTGCTCCTTACGCAGAATGCAAGATAAAATAGAGGGAGTTGCCAACACTACAGTCTATTGCTATTTTTATTTTTGTTTTCTTTAATTTCTTTACTAACAAAAAGAAAAATCTAGCCATGTTTTCTTATATGTTTTGTATGGCATATATGTTTTGTATGACAATGGGTGACTATAAGTAATTAGACAATTATAAAAATGAGGAATTTGTGTATATTGTTCAAGTCAGCAGGGCTTTTGAAAATTCCTTCTATAATGAAGATTTCTCATTACCAATCTTGAGGAAAAGATTCAATTTCAGGATTTATCAATCAAAGTTGGGTAAAGTAAGAGGAATTGACTTTGACATATTCCCAAAAATTTTTGGGAGAATTTCCCAAAAAATTGGGAAATTCTCCAAATCAATTTTTTTTTTACATCATGTAATCTAGAAATGGGTCCTTAATCATGATTTTGGAGTTGACGAAACTCATAAAGTTGTGCGAATTAAACAGGCTCTGTATGTTCAGCCCTGTTTTGAAAATTTATGGTAAAGAAGAGCTCAAACATCTTCACAAACTAAAAGCAAGATTTTTCAACTTTCCGATTACACTATTTTTGGGAAATCAGTGAACCAGGAGCCAAAACGAATGCAATATCATATTGTTACGGATGTAATTCAACTATTGTGCAAGACAAAAGATTTCACGTTTTGATCTTACAATGATAAACAAAATAATTAATAAATGTATAAAATCAGAATGCTTTACGAGTCAGAACAAAGAAATGTTTTGAACGTTTTCTTAGACGAGCCAAAAACAACAGTGAAGAAAAAAAACAAACAGTTTCATGATAAGTGGGATCGAGAATTAAAACTACTGAAAAACAAAAGTGAATGAAAAAATATATAAGGCTAAAGAATATTCAAAAGCGAGAACAAGGAAATATATTGTTAAAAGACAAGCGGAAGTTAGAATTGCATGCAATTGCAAAAAAGGGAGCATCAGAATTTGTCAAAAATGGAGTGAAAAGCTAAGAGTTTTGCTGTTAGAACACAAGTGACAGCAAAAACCAGAATGAGTCAAAAAGTAAATTGGCGAATAAAGAAATATAATGTTATAAGAGCAACACCATCACAATCTTCGACACAAACAAAATATGGTGCAAAACCAAGTTCAAATCTAAGAAGAAGCAAATGTTATTTGCTTTCTTTTCTTAGAAGCAAAGAAGTAGATTTCGCAAATGTTGACTACAAGTCATTTGGACCCTTCAATGTTCAATATGTTCCCTGAGGAGCCCTCAATTTTCCCAAGGTAATATTAGCAAACAAAACTAACTCACTTGGAGGTTGCTACTTGTAGCAAGAAATATATAAAAGCCTTACAAATGCCGAGTGCTGGGGCCTGGCTCCAAAATTGGCTACGACGTTTTTTCTTACCTTATATATCGACTTTTCTGTTCATTAAAACCATCTACAAAGGTCAAAACTGTCTAACAAATTACCCTCAACGTAATCAATATTCTCAAGGAAGCCCTCATTTTTCCCGAAAAACAGTAGCAAACGGATCTGACTCATTTTTGGAGGTTGATACCTACAACGAGAAGCAATATAACAGCCTAGAAAATGCGTAGTGCCGGGCCCGGCTTCAAAATCGGCTTTATATTTTTTTCTTATGTTCTTGCAAAGCGAAATTTCTATCCTATAGGACAACCTAAATAGTAACGACTTTAAGAACGAATTTTTTTTTCAAATGCAACTAGGAAAGAATCGTCATGACATCAAGAAAAGGCTTAAATTGTCTTCGGTCAGAAGACAAGCGACAATAAAAGTCCATAAATAGAAGCCTGCTGCGTGCCAACTGCCAATGCCAATCGGAAGAATAGCATATATACTATATATACTATATATACTATATATACTACATATATACTAATATAAGATATATACTACAGAATCAACACCAGTCAGCTATAAGACTCAAATTGAGTGTTGTATACATATATATATATATATATATATATATATATATATATATATATATATATATATATATATATATATATATATATATATATATATATATATATATATATATATATACATACATATATATATATATATATATATATATATATGTATATATATATACATACATATATATATATATATATATATATATATATATATATATATATATATATATATATATATATATATATATATATATATATATATATATATATATATATATATATATATATATATATATATATATATACTAGCTATTGGTGTGGCGCTTCGTGCCACACCAACACCTAGTTGGTGGGAGTGCTTCGCACTACCCCCCCCCCCCTGGGACCCCCCACGCACATAAGTCGTTATGCGCCATATTAATTACGCGCCATTGTAGTTATCTCCCACCTGTGATATATATATATATATATATATATATATATATATATATATATATATATATATATATATATACAAACGTCCCCCCCCAGCCCCCCACGCGCATAAGTCGTTATGCGCCATATTAGTTACGCACCATTGTTGTTGTCTCCCACCTGTGATATATATATATATATATATATATATATATATATATATATATATATATATATATATATATATATATATATATATATATATATATATATATATATATATATATATATATATATATATGTTTGAACTACGTAAAACTTGCGAATATACAACATTCTTCGCTGTCCCATTGTCTGTGCATATAAATAGATTGTCAGGTTTACCAACATATAATTGTCCATGGGAAAAACAATCCGTATTCAGATCTATACCTGATGATTCTAATGATTGCCCTTGAGCTTTGCTAATGGTGATTGATATCCCCCTGTGCCCCCCGGCTTCCCCGTTGTAGTTGTTTCCCTGTGTCCCGGTCGTCATTTATATTCCCTGTGTACCGGTCGTGATTTGTGTCCCGGTGTCTGTAATTTCTCTTTGAGTGTCCCGGTCGTCAATTATATTCCCTGCGTCCCGGTGTCCCGGTTGTCATTTATATCCCGGTGTCCCGGTCTGTATAAACATTCGTTTTCTGAATTGGTATATTTTCAAAGATATTTGATCAATCAATTAGGTCCAATATGTCAACGATTTCTGCTAATCTTCAAACTGTCCGTTTTCTTTTTGATGGTTATAATTGTTTCAATCTCTTCTAAAAATGCATACAAATATTTTTGCAATTACCAGTTTTTTCTCTTTACGCAATTTTATGTCTTTTCATCCAAAAGTTTTTCAAACATATTCGACTGTTGAATCGATTCCGACTTCTAACAGCGATTTCAACTAGCCTTTAAGATTCTGTTCCAAGTTGACAGTAATCCTCTATTCTCATAGCGCTTTTATACAAAAAAAATCATATTAATAGAACATGTATTTCAATGCGTGTTTATGTGTATGCTGGAATGTATGCAAATTATTTCCCCCTTTGAGTATGCTAATGAGGTAAAGGACATGTTCAAAGAGGTTTCGGATAAAATATTTAGAGCCTCGGGTGTTCTGGCCGTACCCATCTATGCACCACTACTTATCTTTTTTCGAAATGTTTTATTATATTGCATCAAAAAGCCTATATAGAAACTGATAGGGTAGTACTATCAACCATCAAAACAAACCTATTTTATGCTTCGACAGTGTATTATTCTACCATCAAAATCACCCCTATTCCTCATGCTTAAAATAGTTTTTTATTTTACTTTCAAGTCCCAATTTTTCTAAATGACTGGCATACATCGCTCCTTAAGTCTAATTAGCTCATATTACATTAAATGTCCCTCCAAAAATTCTAGGTTTTGTCCTACTTTATAGCTAAGCCTTTTCCTTTTCTTTCTTTTGACTCTACTTAATTATTACCACCATACTTCAAACAAAACCTTAGAATTTCGCTCCTTTTAAGCCAAAAATCCTTGTATAAGAATTTTTTACAAAAAGCCTGTTTTCACTTGAAATTCTGCCTTTCATTATTTTACTATGAAAAATACCCAACCCCTGTTTGTTCCCGGTAATTTCAATTTTTGTCTTTTTAGTAAAATTTCTATTTAATTCATGCTACTAAAAAGCCTGATATACTTAAATCAACCATTCAAAAATGTATGCAATTTTGTTGAACTTTATTTTTATACTTCCCTCCAAACACTTGTTATTGCTCGCATTATATAATTAGGCCGTTCACTTTTCTTTCTTTTGACTGTTAAACTTATGACGATTAGCCCCAAACAGTGTACTAAATCTTAGAAAATAACGCATTTTATCTAAAAACGGTTATACATTAATGTCCATTCTTTACTTGGAATTTTACTCCCTTGGCCGAAAAATCCCCTCGCCTCTTTTCTTATATAACTTGAAATTGTTATTTTCTTTTAATTTCATTGAATTGTAGACATGTTATGAAGCTATTACGATGGAAGACGGGTATTAAATCTTATATTTATGGAATCAAAAATATTATAATGCGCGAGAAAAATAGCTTTGAACACTAGTTCAAAAGTTTAGCAGGCTTGGTGACTAGATCTAAGAATTACTAAATTTTGAAAAACCTTAAATTTTGAGTGATAGGCCAATTACCTCTTAAAACCATTGTTTATTTTTAGGTTTTTATTCTTTTTAAATTAATGTCACTTTGCTTTTCCTTCCTTTTATTCATCTTTCTATCTTTACTTCTAGCTTTATTTCACCGCCATATTTTCCTCTTCAGACTTCAAATTTTCGGTTACCTCTAATCAGAAATGCAATAATTATTATCACCAGCCCCACAAGATTAGCTCGGCTTATAGATATCAGTCCACGCTTATTAATTTAGGCCCACAAACCAGGAAAAAGCTTAGAAATTGCATATTTTAAAGCCAAAAAATGCTTATATTTCTATGTGTTATCTTCATCTGAAGTTAAATAAGTTTGACACGCTGCTCTTCAAAAGAGTTAGCTTTTTGGACCTTTTAATTTGCTAAGAATTTTGTCATATAGAAAGAAATTCATCTTGTCAATCCATCTCCTCACTTCTACAACTGTTCGTTTCCAAGCAGACAAGTACAAAAGAACTTGCTTTAATTCAAATTATCTCCGCATCTTCCTCAGTTAACCTTGCTCCTTCCAAAGTAGGATCTAACTAAAATGCATTACCGACTCAAGATCGAGAGGTGGCTTGTTTGCCAAGTTTATCGACATAACTGTGCTTTGGAAGATCTCTTCGATTCAAAATGCTAACAATATTAGCACTGCCGGCTCAGCAGACAATATTATAAGGGCATCTGATGAAGGAGTTCAGGTTTTCTTCAACGAAAGATGAAGATGAGAAAAAAAATTCTGATCCGCTTGAAATTTGGATTGGCTACTTCTACACTTAACTGGAGTTATGATGCGATTGCAGGCATACATCTCAAAGTGCACATAACTCCAGTACCTAGTGAGAGGGTTTATCTAGTATTGATGCGTACTTTAAGCAAAAGCAGTGCTCATCGATAATTTTGAAGACACTTAAACTTCGAATATTTTTAAGGGATATATTTTAATTTAAGTCGTCTTCTTGTATATTTGGTCTTTTTGTATATTCAATCTTTTTGAATATTTTCTCTTTTGTATTTATCTTTATTAGCAAATGTTTTACTCTCACAAGCCTAAGAATCTAAATAAAAACCAAAAATACCAGCTATAACGGCCGCTTTTTCTTAATAAAAATGGGTTACTTCTGTTTTTACCTTAAGACAGACTTATTCTCTCTAATAGCAGACTATTATTCTCTCTATTCTTCTACCGTTTTTTAATGGCTTAGCCACCGGTCCCCGGTACGCCTGTGTGCCAGGCTTATATATATTAATTGTTTTTTTCGCTTGTCTTCCATAGACAATGTGAACTTTTTTTGATATAATGGCGCCGCCATAGGTTCGATAGAGCCACCCTGGGGAAAATGGGAATTCTTCCTTAATATTATCACATATTCTGCTCGAAATTTCAATATACAATGTTTTAAGAAAAAAAATATACTACACTTCAAAAAAAAATCAATCAACACAGATATACACAATAATTGCTCGTTTAATTACATAAAAAACATATAATTCTGACATTTAGAGTTTTTGTTGGCAGATGTCAATGCTTGCTCCCGCACAGTATCACGTGTTTGTAGTTCGCATCGTAGCAGCACTTTTAAGTGACTTCGTCTTTTAATACGAAAATGCCACATACAACATACCATGATTTAGAAAAGGAGTACAGAGTTTGACACGAACAAATTCTAAGGTTTAGCCTTGCAATTGATGTACTAAAATTTCAAATGCAAGTTGAAGTATAAATTGGTGTCGTTGAACAATACATCGAAGTTCAAATTTACTGGAATGGAGCGAAAATCAAAAAATGTCAAATTGGTTTCCTGCTTTTTCCTCAGTTATTATGTTCGCCTTAATTTTGTTGTTACATAATTCAGTAATAATAAGGTGGGTTGTATTGCATATCCATTCTTAAATATTTTAGTTGCGATAAAGAATAACTGCTGTATTTTTAAGTGATTGAGTGACAAATTAAGAGGGGCAATCAATTTGAGGAATTCTGGAATGAGTTTGCTTCTTCCTTTCTCTTTGTCTTTTTCTGAATCATATCTTTTACAAGATTTGTATTCTTCTGGGAGGCAATAGAAATTTTTCACGTTTATTTTACTTATTTCTTTGCTGAGCGAACCTAAAATTATGCAATTCTTCATTAAACTGAAATTTTGGTTTGACAGACATTCTCCAAATACTTCCTCAATTAAATTACTGCTGAAAATTAAACTTTTCCGGTAATTTGATTTCATAGAAGTCATTTTTGGGAATATGTTCGGCATCTCTAGTTTCGGGCTAAACAGAATAATAAGTCAAATTCTAAAGAAATCTGGGAGTCCAAGGCAACAAACAATAGCCAAGGCGATTTTAGATGTTAATCAGAGTAGCTGGTTGTACCGATAAACGATGACGGTTGTCTTACTTTTTCGCTAGCGACAGCATTCCTTGTCGAAGCAAAGTCATTGATAAGTCCTGTAACACCTAAGTAGCTTTTGTGCTACTACTATATTTGCTACTACTGCCATATTAGTTTTGTGGTTCATTCTATTTATTGAATAAGATCTTACTCAACACAAATATTTATATTGAGAAGATATTATAAGCAAAAGTCATCCAACAAAACGCAAAGTATTAAAACCAATCAGGCACAGGGTGGGTGTCATAGCTATCAGAGAAAGGCTTTTGGAAAGTTCAGGTCGAAAACCATATGATAACTCATTAATTCAATCCGTTTTGTATATGGATGATTTCCATAAGGTGTTTGATAAGATGTTTTGAAGTGGCATTCCACTGTCCATCCTGACGTTCTACTTAGATAAGAGAGTGGTCTCCTAGCCAACAGTGTCTTTGTATTTTACTTTCGTTTTTAATTCGTTTCGACCTTCGTTATTGCAAGTCTTCTAGCCACACTTTCGTTATTTTTCATTTCAAAGTTGTAGTTATTTCAGACAATTTTTCAGCTGCCCATATTTGTCTAGTCTCAATTGATCGTCTAGGCCGTTAATTTTTACTCATTGTGGATTTAAAATGTTTGGGTTGTTCTCTTAGACCTATTACGTTGGCTCTTCCGATTCAGGTTCAATTTATCAAATTTGTTCTTTTTTTCCAACGAATCTTGTACTTATAAAACTGCTTAGAGAGCTTTTCATGGTAAACTGATACTTCGTCTCAGACATACTTAGTTATACGCTACGAGAAACGTCATTTTGTTCTCTAACTTGTATATAAAGACCTTTGAATTCGCGCATGACGCCATCACATTGCTAATGTATATAAATAAGACTTTACTCATATGAATTTTTTCCAAAATTTGGTCTCTTAAGAAAAAATTTCAAGATCATGACCTATTTAGATCGTTGGTTTCCTGAAGTATCTTGATTAAATAGAACTAAAAAAAGCAACATTGTATTGAGCTAGTTTATTAGAATCCTAAATCCAACAATAGAAAAATTTTGCAACTAAGTTAAGTAGCAAGCATCAAATGATCAACAACTAAGGAATTTGCTTTCTTACGTATATAAATTGTTTTTTGTTTTGTTTTTTTTTCTCTTAGCCCTTTTGCTCCAAAATACCAGCAAACATAAAAATCGATCTCTTTTTATCAACGGTAGAGAGACATTATGCGCTTCCTAGTATTCGAAATTTTGCAGAGAAATGAAACAATCATGGCATTGTCTACAACTAGCTTATGCAAAAAAAAAAATACCTAATCATGGCTGAAAATAAGTCCATTTAATTAGAAAAATTAATATCAAGGCTTTCGTTTGTTTGTTTTTCACGATGAAAAAATATTGAGCCATCAACAGCTAAGTTAAATAAATGCATTATAAACTTTAATGATCGTAATTTTTCAATAACAGACATGATTAGAATTGCCGGATCATTTTTGTTTCGTGTGATTTCTCCGGCAATTGGGAACCCAAGTATTTTACTTAGTAAGTATACTAAACTGGAAAACAAGTCACAGGCAAACAAAGGACCCGTCTAAGTTAAAGCTGTATTAATTTTTTCTAATTCAACTACCGAGCAATAGGGCTATACATTTTTTCTTCTTATTTCAAGCACAAGCAGCAAAATTATACACTAAAATAGTGGCTGTAATTACACATACACATCACTTGAGACTTGAAAAAATAAAGAGAAAGAAAGACAGACAGAAGGAGGGGGTAGAGAGAGAGAGATAGAGAGACAGAGAGGGGGGAGGCAGAGAATTAAAAAATACAGGGATAGTTAGAATACAGAAAAGGAGAGATAGAGATAAATAGAAATAAATAACATCTCACTATGGCCTAAAACTTGCTACCAAAATTTAACATAGAGATATAGGTGTAATTTCATAAAAGCACTTGAACAAAAACAAACAAAAAAAACTGCATCGAAGCTTGAAATAATAAAAAAAAATCGCATGAATCAGCTCCATGTCCGGAAACCGTTTTCAACGAAAAAAACTTTAAAGAGTGGGAATTGCTAAAATAAGAACCTTAAAAAAACGACAACGAGCACACGCGAAAAAAAAAACAACGAAAAATTAACAAACAATTACAAAAAAAAATCTAACTCACATTTGAAACACTTCCAGAACTGCAGTTACCATTCTTTTTTATTAAGTCGTTTTTTCGTTTTTTCTCTTGTTTGATAGTTGTCGTTTTTAATATGGTTTTATTTAAAAAGTAAATAATATTTCTTTTTACTTTAAAGTTTTTTTTGAAAAGGCTATCGGCCGTAAGCCAAAATATTTGGATTTTTTATTATTAATGGTTTTGTTGCTGTTCTTTTTGTTCCCATGCTTTAATTAAGTTAATCCTGTTTTTCTCTCTATTTTTTTTTGTAAATGTATATGCAATGTGGTCTATGAATTTTTTTTACTAAAACTCGCTTAAAATACAGTTCAGATTCAGTTGAAATAGCACTGGGATCACTGGTTCTAGTGAAAATGAAATTATGAAAAAGGACAAAAGAGGTAGAAACATAGTACACACATTTCTGAGAGAGTATAATTAACAAAATAAATATGTCACATAACTGTTTACTTGAGAATTTACCCCTCCTTACCACAAATTCCTGTCAAAGTTAGTGGGAGTGATATTGGTGTATTAAGCTCCTAAGAGCACATAGCTCAAAAGTAAAAGTACAAACTCAAAAGTACAAACCAAAATCAAAACCAAATTTGAGATAGCATACCAATTAGTTAAAATTTACAAGATTAACAAGATGAATAAAGAATATTATTATATAGAAATCCCAAAGCCACCATTTAAGGTTGAATTCAGAAAGAGTTTTGATCTGATCAAAATATTAGTTGTATCCCCATTTGAGTTAGTGTTGTTGCTTGTCAGAAATGAAGATCAAAGACGATTAGGATTATCTTTAAAATATAGGTTTCTTTATTTTTAGGCATTTATTTTATAGCCAGTTTAGTAAATAAGTTGAATAGTGCTTATAAAAGTAAAGCAAAGCAAAGTTTATTTTCTCATAAATCTTAGTACTGAAGAAACAACTGGTTGCAGATTTGAAGCGGCAACTGCTTTGGAAGGAGAAAATGACTCGGTGCATTTTTAGTCACTTTTATCCACCAAAAAGAGACTAAGAAAGTATTTTATAATTGGGCATGGGCAAGGGATTTTCACAGGGGGTGGGATTTCGAGATAGTCGTTTCAAAAAATTAAAATTTTGTCAAATTTATCGAAACTTCTTATTAACAACTATCAATTTTTGTGTAAATATTTCCATCTAGCCCCCCCCCCCCAAAAAAAAAAGAACAGTCTTGTATATGTGCCTAATGAATGTTTGTTAAGACAAAAATATCCAAAGTTAAAAAATGAGTTCTTGTTGTAAATCAGTGAAGTTTTACCAATAGACATTTCAGCTAATGTCCATGAGCCTTTACCAGAAAAGAAAATAGATACATATAAAAATAGAATTAAAATAAAAACTAATTAAAAGTTTTACATGTCAAGCATTTTATTATAGGTCAAATTTTATATTTATCTATTTGCTTTGCTTATGACGGCTCTTGGATATATAGCCAAAATATTCATTAAGTAAAAAATCACTATCTTAAAATAACCATTCGTTGTTGAATCTGTTTAACTCTATTATGGAAAGGCAGTGTCGTTGTTACCCCTTATAATTGCTTAATACTTGAATTACAAATTATAAATATAAATTATTAACTGTCACAAGGAGTTTATAAATAACAATTGAGGAAGTTGAAGGAGGTAGAGGAGCAAAGGAACACGGGGAGGAGAAGTTTGTCTGAAGTTTGGATTTTTTTCGATCTCAAGGTCAGGCTGAATAATTATCCCCCTGCTACGAGATGACAATCGACTGGAAAAAAACAAACACTAAAGCCTCTAGAGTGAGAAGGCCTAAAATAGGATTTCAAATAAATACATAAGAAAATGTATGGGCCAATCTTTATGATTTTCTATAATATATATCTGACCATACACTCTAAGTAGCACAAACGCAATATTTATTCTGAACATCCTTGGCAAAACAATAAAAATAATTAATATTCTACCGGCGACGGACATAATCGTCTGGATAGTTTGGGCATATATTTTCCATCTCGGGGAATCTGCATAGCGGGTAAGGATTAATGTAGGAATTCCTGTGTGGCTATGGTACTAAGATTTGCCAAAAAGTGAAAAAACGAATTTTGAGGGTGAGAAAGAACCCGAAAATAAAGGCTATGGAAAATCAGAAGAAAAAAAAAATTAAACACAGATGTCTACTTGGAAAGTTATCGAAATTTATTACTTTTACATAAATCAATTAGCCAATAGCTCACAAAAGAAATTGGAAATTGCAGATAATATATTACACGATTAGATTTACACGGAACTGGAAATTTTTCGGTGGATTGCTCATTTTATTTCCTGGTGATCTAGAAGAAACTCAGGAAAATTAATTTATTTCATGTCTTAAATCATCAATTCTATAGTGAAATACAAGGAGACTGATTTTGAAAAACAATTCGTATGTTAAACTATAAAATGGTGAAGCCACCTAATGTTCCAAGAGATCTTCTAGACTGGGGAATGAGAATACGACATTCGAAAGGCATACACAATGTGTCGCATAGTCAACAAAGCTATGTAAGACCAAATAAACTAACTGATTTGACATATTTTTCTAAGTATCTTAAGGAATTGCAAAATCACCAGGTGTTACAATAGCAACAACGAGCAATGTGGGAATACTGCCGGTTTCAGCATTCGGCACGGAATACTTAACATTCAACTGAGCAGACTTGGACATAGAGCATATAAATTTGTCCTTCCCTACTTGATGCATGACGAATAAACTGAAAATCAGTCAGAGGAGTATTTGAATTCACTGGATTTTTTTTTTCAGGTTATCACTTGACCGTAAATAATTCGAGTAATGAAATTTGGAGTGCCTTTAATTTTTCTGTAAAAAATCATTTGCAATGGTAAAATAGTATCCTAGGAGAAGATGATGATATATATCGCTATTCTAGGAGAGATATTTCGTTATCAGAAAAAAATTAACTCCTAAATCTCTCTTTTATGCTCCAGAGCCCCGATATTGGCCAAGGTATATGTATCTATTTATACATCATATATATATATATATATATATATATATATATATATATATATATATATATATATATATATATATATATATGTATATATATATATATATATATACATATATATATATATATATATATATATATATATATATATATATATATATATATATATATATATATGTATATATATATATATATATATATATATATATATATATATATATATATATATATATATATATATATATATATATATTTATAAGTGCGACTTGATAATGTAATCATAAAGTGGCAAACAGCCCAAGGAAAGCAAACTTTGGCTGCCATTTTTGGCCTGTAAAGACTTCAAAGAATAAAAAACGCATCGTCATATTCTCCATGGTACAATATCTTAAACCCGAGGATTACACCCCGCCCCCTTTTATATACTCCACCTCAATGCACCCTTAAAATTCTCCATAAGACATAACCAGATAGCCAACATCAGATAGTGCCATATGAAATCAAAAATAACACTTTTGTTGCCATATCTGGAGTGGAAAGGCTAGAAAGCACGAAATTGATACCACCATATTTCTGAGTTCAAAAACCTTAAACATGAGTTTAACAGCCATCGGTTTTGTGCAGTCTCCCTTCCATCCACCTAGTTTTGCAAATCAGGGCTTATTACAAGAAGTAGTAGGTTACTGCAACACCTTAGAGAGACGTGTATGACTCAAAATAAAGCTCTTGGTCGTATCTACATGTTCGTTGTAAATTTGTCTCTAGAATTCCATAAAAAAAAATACAGTAAGACACAAAAAAGGCTTTTTTTATGCTGCAACTTCTGAGGTAAAAATACTGAGAAGTATGCAAGCGGTGCAATATGAATATACGTGGTCGAAAACCAATAATCTGAAGTCAATAATTCTTCCCTTTTAGTAATACCCTCCTAAGCCCCTTCGACAACCTAGCCAAGAGAAAACCCTTGTCCATAGTACCCAAACGTTGAAGTTAAAAAATAACCTTTTGAAGCTGATTCAGAACTGGTAACCAGTATTTCGATTTATCTCGATATTAATGTCTCTTCATCTTTGTCTGTGTTTATACGCAAGCATTGACTCATTGAGGGTGAAAATTTGGATTAGTTCAACAGTGCAAATATAGCAAAATATAGCAAATATACTACTATGTATAGCAAATATAGTAGTTTTCAATCTTGTTTAAAATTCACTTTCCAGCAATTATCAAAATATTGATGTCCAAGAAGCAAAAATTATGAAAGTATAGACTTTATAATGGCAAGCTAAGCTTCTTACCCTGTTAAGCAGCATAAAAAAAATTGTAATATTAATTATATGAATTTTGTAAGCTATACAAATATAATTCGTTTAATTTCAATCGGTTTCCTAAAATCTATATATATTTTATAGGGGACAGTATTCCGTCAAAAAAAAAAGATATATTTTATCTTCAAATTTTAGAGGTACCGGATAATATACCCCTCTGACTCTTTAAATTAACTAAAATCGAAGTTTTTCTAATGGAATTCAAGAAAAGATAAAACTTAAAACGAAAAAATTTTCAGCTAAAAGTAAGAACCCACATCAAAACGCACAGAAATAATTCCGTATATGAGGGGTGCTTCCCCCTCCTCCATATAAGGGCTACATTTTTTTAACTAATGTAAGAAACCATCTTATGCTAATCAAACGGCACCTTGTGTTTTAGTTGTCGTTCTTAGAGGATCGGGCCAGAAATTAAAACTTTAGCGTAAAGACCCAGGGAATAGGGAGGGAGAAGGATCCCTAATATAGGGAATGATCTCTGTTTGGCTTAAGTTTTAATATTGATCCTTACTTTCATTTGGAAAAAGAATTGTTTTTAAAATTTAATCTCTGATCATTTTTCAAATAATTCCGAGAAATCTGTCCTGACCTCTTCATAGACCCCCCCCCCTGGAAAATTCCTCCCGGACAAATTCATCCTCATTGTAAATTCTCCTTCCCTAGAAAATATCCTGCGGCAATTACGCCTTGAAAGTTTTCTTTAGTCTACTTTCATTTGAAAATGGACTTGTTTTAATTTATTACAATTCCCAAGGTTTTTCAAATCCCGCTGAAATCTCCCCTTCGGCAAAAGTTTTGAGAATTATCCATCCCCTAATATTCCTCCTGCTGTTAGTCCCCAGCCCCCCATCGGGAATATCCCCTATCCCCCAGATTGTCACCTCCGAACCTCTCCACATATGAGATCGAGTAGTCAAAGAGGAATTCCCCCTCCTCACAGTTATAATCACAGGTATTGGAAGATCCCATCACTCCTTCGTAAGTTAAAAATACCTCATTTTTTTAATTTTTTAGAATTAACCCTTCCCCCCAATTACCCCAAAGAGAGCGGATCCGTTCCGGTTATATCAATCACGTATCTAAGACTAGTGCTTATTTTTCCACCAAGTTTCGATCTCTCCACTCTAAGGGTTTTAAAACAAAGATAATCTTGTATGGGAATTCTAGCAAATGTTCAATAGCAAAATCACTCTGTAAACCCTTCTCCCACCTAAAATCATCCATGTGGAAATTCCCCTAACCCTCAGTAGAAGCCCCCCCCCCCGAAAATTCTATCCATCTTAACAACAAATACTATGTGTAAATAATAGGCAAATTTAATAGGCAGCAGTTTTTCCCCGGGAGCTGTGGGGGGTCATATCATCCATAGTCACAGCTATTGGAACTTATATTATTGTCTAATAGCTGTAACAATAGTCACAGCTGTTGGAAGGAGGCACCCCCCTTTTTCGAAATTTGTGTCAATTTTCACATGCTCATAATTATAAACGTAACAGGTGACAGTACACTTAATCATTATTAAATATTTGGAATCAGGATGAAAGGCCAATTTCTTGGGTTTATGTATTGTGACAAAAATGCCGTTTGTTAGAGTTTTGGATACAATTGGAAAATGACGCTCCGTACGTACGGTGCGTTACCACAAACTTTTTCATTTTTGGCTTTAAAAAACGACTCACGATTTTTCACAAGGCGCTGATTTTCAAAATTTGATAAATTTAAAGTCGGCAAATCTGAATTAATATTGCCGATACATGTTGCATAAGGATCAACGTAATGTTTTTCATTCAAGTTTCATCTTTAGTCTTTATTTCCATCTTATATCAGAATTTCAGAGCTTATATATCAGAAACAGTAGTAAAATTGACTGTTTGCAAGACCACCATTCTTTAGGGTTATGAAAGTCTGGCTTAAGTGTTCTGTTTTCAAACGGATCCTAGATTCTAAACAGAGGATCTCTAAGCAGAGATCCTAGTACGAGATTTAATTCAAATGGTTATACAGTTATCAGTAAAAATATGAACTTTTTTTTATCGTCCACTGAAAACTGGACACAACGCACTTTCAAAATTTTTGACTGCATTTTGAATACGGTCTAGTTCTACCCCTGAAACCACTTGAATCTTTAAGACAAACGAGCTATGCCTGGATTTCAGTATTATTTCATATTTCTTCTTTGGACAAACACCTAGTAATAAATAATCAAGTGTAAATTTTACCCGTGTCACTGGTCAGATGCATTAAATCTGGACAAAAAGAAACTCTGTCTGTTTTTTTTTTTCATTATTTGTCTTTTTTTTATTATTCGCTTTTATATTTAAGCTCATTTCTGCAAACTAAATATTCTACCATAAAAAAAAAACAAGAACTAAGAGCTCATATGGCACTTGTGACGAGGTCGAAAGAGCCAAGAAATCATATGGTATGAGCTCTAGCAAAATTCTAAGAATCAATAGATTGCTTTAAAAGGAAAATCAGAGGCTTAATGCCGGTGGTCGAGATTTAAAATAAGAGCTCTGAGTCACAAGGTCCTTCTAAATATTAAAACTCATTAAGATCAGATCACCCACTCGTAAGTTAAAAACACCTTAATTTTTCTAATTTTTCCTCTCCCTTCAGCCCCCGAGACGGTCGAATTGGAGAAAACGACTTATCAAGGTCAATTTCAAATTGCTGCAGTAACCTTACACGCCTACAAGATTTTCATCGTCCTAGCACGTCCAAAGGCACCAAACTCGCCAAAGAACTGAACCCCACCACCTAACTCTACCAAAGAGAAAGGATCCAGTCCAGTTACGTCAATCGCGTATCTACGAAATATATAAGCGTTTTCCAAGATTTCCGGTTTCCCCCTAACTCCCCCCAATTTCCCAAGACCTGGTCAGGATTTTAAATAAGAGCTCTGAGACATGAGTTCCTTCTAAATATCAAATTTCATTAAGATCCGGTCACCCGTTCTTAAGTTCAAAATACCTCAATTTTTCTGATTTTTCCAAATTAAGAATCCCCAACTCCCTCAAAGAGAACGGATCCGTACCAATTATGTCAATCTCGTATCTATAGCTATTGATTATTCTTCCCATCAAGTTGCATCCCGATCTCTCCACTCAAAGGGTTTTCCAAGATTTCCGGTTTCTGAGATTCCTGTTTCACCCCTCCAACCCTCTATGTCCCTGGATCCGATTCGAATTGAAAATGGAGCATCTGAGACATAAGATTCTTCTATATATCGAGTTTCATTAAGATCCGATCACCCATTCGTAAGATACCTTGATTTTCACGTTTTCCAAGAATTCTTGTCTCTCCCTCCAACTTCCTTTAATGTCACCGGATCTGGTCGAGATTTAAAAAGAGGGTTTTAGAGTACAAGATCCTTCTATATATCAAATTTCATCAAGATCTGATCCCCCGTTCGAAAGTTATAAATACCTCATTTTTCTGGTTTTTCTGAATTACTCCCCCCCAACTCCACCAAAGAGAGCGGATCCAGTCCGATTATGTCAGTCACCTATTTTGGACTTGTGCTTATTCTTTCCGCCAAGTTTCATCCTGATCTTTCCGCTTTAAGCCTTTTCCAAGATTTCCGGTCCCTCCCCTAATGACACTGGATCCGGTCGGGATTTAAAATAAGAGATTTGACTTTCGAGGTCCTTCTAAATAAGAAATTGCACTAAGATACGATCACTCTTTCATAATTCAAAAATACCTAATTTTTTCTAATTTCTTAGAATTAACCCTCCCCCCTAAGATCCCCCAAAGAGAGCAGATCCGTTACGGTTATGTCAATCACGTATCTAGGACTTCTGCTTATTTTTCCAACCAAGTTTCATCCCAATTCCACCATTCTAAGCGTTTTCCAAGATTTTAGGTTCCCCCCAACTCCCCCTAATGTCACTGGATCTGGTCCGGATTTAAAATAAGAGCTTTGAGACACGATATTCTTCCAAACATCAAATTTCAATAAGATCCCATCACCCGTTCGTAAGTTAAAAATACTTCATTTTTTCTATTTTTTCCGAATTAACCGACGCCCCACTCCCCACCCAGATAGTCAAATCGTGAAAACGACTATTTTTAATTTAACTTGGTCCGGTCCCTGATACGCCTTCCAAATTTCATCGTCCTAGCTTACCTGGAAGTACCTAAAGTAGCAAAACCGGGACAGACAGACCCACAGACAGACATACCGACAGAATATTGCGATCGCTATATGTCACTTGGTTAATACCAAGTGCCATAAAAACACAAAAAGCAAGACAATATAATGATGTTATAAAAAATAGCCATTCGTGCTAATAAAAATGAGTAGCTATTATTTTGAAACTGATTAGATACATTCGACATTCAAGCAATGCCTTTACTTACGTATTATTTCATATTTTTTATTACTAATTACGCCCAGTAATGAATTACCAAGGGTAAATTTTACCCGTGTGACTACCCGTCACATTGACCCGTGTGACTATCCGTCACATTGACCCGTGTGACTACCCATCACATTGACTAGGCAGGATATAATTATTTGTTTGCTTTTTATATTTAGACTTACTTATTCAATTCTTATTTAACTTTTTTCAATAAACTAGATGTTATACTATTCAAAAAACACCAGTTAATTTGTTTGCTTTTCATTATTCACTTATATATTTAAACGTATTTCTGTCGACTAAATGTTATACCAATAAAAAAAACAAAAGTAAATAAAATCGTATATCAGTAAAACTGAATCATAAGAAATTTTAAAAACCATATTTTCTTTTGTAGCATAACAGGGAGAGGTCAAATTTGAAAAGCAGAAAAAAACTGATGAATTATAGTACATTTTAGGAATCTCTAAGATTGACTGTGAAGAACTTCAGATATACTTGGCTGAGAAAGGAGGATTGAGGAAGGCTAATGGCTCAAAGGTCTACTTTCAGCACCTGACATCTCAAAACAAATAATTATGTACCCATTGCTTCCACTGCTAAGAGAAAGCAGAATAATTCCACATATTCAGTTATGCTTAAAAAATGTAATTTTACATTTGGTGAATATGGCTATTATAATACTTGTCTTTTAATTTATAATTATGGCTACTTCCGTTATTTCACTGGAAGTCAAACGGGTATAACAGCATCAAATATATTTTTTGGTCAACTTTTTGCAATTTTCCTAGAGAACATTAAAATGAATTTCAAGTAGACGTTTAAAACAGGCTGAAATTTTGAAACCATCAGGTAATATATAATAAAACCATCATCTTATATACAGGCATCAATTATACGACTCATTCCTCGGAAAACCTTAAACTTTTAACGAAAAACGGAATACGTTATACGGAAAACGTTATATGGCATTTAGTTTAAATGATTCAGCATGTTGGAAAAAGTAAACTGAAGTTCAATAAAAGCTAGTTATTAAAAACTGATTTCCTAATTCACGAGTAAAACACAGGTAAAACACTATTAGCGCTACTGCACGGCATTTTGGGATGTCGCAATAAGAAATTTGGAAGAGAACTGCTCAGAATGATCACATATTTTGTTTCTTCATCTTTTGACAGTGTTATCATGATAAAACTATTTAATAGACAATATGTTTTTAAAACGATAAATATTTGCTTTAAAAAAATAAAAGTTCCTCATCAGCACACTTTTTGAAATGGAAAATTGGCAATTATAAGGTACCAAACTACCTTGACTTATAAGGATATGTTCTTAATTGAATATTTGACAACTATTTCACGTTTATCTAGGTTTATGCCTTCTTGTTGCCGTTATTGTTGAACAGCAGGTCATTTTAATGCCCTGAGAGTCCTTTAAGAAATCAAGGTCCTTTCTGGCCACGAAATATCTTTATCTTTACCATTCTCTCAGTACTAGGTTAGATCTTTCGTGGGATTCATCTATTTGTGTGCCGACTTTTTTCTTCGAATTTGGGTTTCCTGGAGAAAGGGCATATGTCTTATCTATAAGTTTTGAGCCTCCTCACAGGGATATAAAACAAATTACAGTAAAACATAAAAAAACTGTTTTCAATATCAAACAGTTCATGATAATGAGCAGTAAGTATGGAGTGACCTAGGCTAATGGAAACAAAAACTCTAAAAATAGAGAGTTTAAAAACAATTCCTGTATCAAATAAATACAGCATTGTAAATTTTCATGGTAAGATTCATCAATTTTAAGCTATGCATCAAAAACTTTAACCCAGAGAATATTATCCAAATTTTTGTAAAAGGTAGAAAATACCCCAAATGGAGAAAGTGATAATAAAAAGTACAATGTCAAATTCATATATCTCAGATTCCCATCCTCGAAATTGTAGAGTATTGTGTTGAAGAAGAAAGATGACGGTTGCGTGAATGTTTGCGTGTATATCGTATCAACACATGGGTCCTGAGTTGGATTGGGGTTTTTTCTCTTTGACTGTCTGAAACTAATATGTTATTTTGTCTAATTCAGTGTTTTAGCAAAAAAAAAATTAATATAGTGTTTGCAACAATATTAATTTATATACCAAGAACCAAAAAACTTTAATCAATTATGTCAATCATCAGTTTTCTTATTGTGTGATGTTTAATGTAATTTAGCTGATAAAATTACGTAATTCAAAATATATACTATTTATAGTTGGTTCAGCTATCAAATTTATAAGATGTTGGAATGTTTAAATGAAACATTTGACCCCATGAGCAAATTAAGCAAAATAAATATACAACATATATACCAAACAAAATAAGTCCAACTGAATGAATAAAATATAAACCGAAAAAACTCAATTATATAGCAATAATCTAGCAAAACAAATACACAAAACAAATATAAAATAGAATGAACAAATGTACAATTTTAAGTCTCTGATATTACAATAACATCAGAGACAATGAGCTAGACTTTATTTTTTTGTGGCAAGAAGAATTTCATACAAAACATTCGAAACTGTTGTTTTTAGAATAGAATTTTACACATTATAATGTACTTCAAATTAGTATTGTAATATCAACATTAGCCAAAATAGTATAACATAAAAAGGTTTATTTACATCCAAATTATCACTTCAAACTTTTCTCCTCAGCGTTGATGTAAGAAGAAAAACCGATAGCGTTCTTTAATATGGATGCTACCCGTGCATGGGATAAAACTCAGTTAAAACATTTATTTAGAGTCTAGCACTCTCCCAAGCTTTGATTGCGCTTAAAAAAGCGATTACAATTGTAACAAAACCAGTCTACAAAACATTCTACCTAAGGAAGCATTGTAAGCAAAAATCTCACTTAAAGAATATCCTACTTTTTGTTCAAACATAGAACTATCTATATTATTACGTAACTTTAAATCGTATACTGCATAAGTAGTCACAGTCTATACTTTGTCTTTTATGTTATGCCAGTTAAATAAGAGAACAACACTTTAAGAACCAAAATTCATGTCTCTTGGCACCGAAAAGATACTTGACAGTTCTGGCAAAAGAAAAGAAAAACAACGCAAACACAAAAAAAAACTCAAAAACAGAAACATGGCAATAGCAATATCTGCAAAATATTATTTATAATTAAAATAGAAAAGAGTTAAAACGGTAAAGCATGTGGCAAAAGACTCCATAGTCGAAGCCGAGGGTAATAGTTTCAGATTCATGGTCCTTCTAGCGGAAGGGCAATGGAGGTTGGGCGCTAAGCACCCTCTGATTCCACACACCATTCCTCTTTACTTCCCCTAAGATGCCTAGTTAGAGGTGAGTCGGTTCTGGCTGAGTTTACTGGGTCTTACCAATTAACCCCACATTAAACCAAACGTATCAAACTAATATTGATCTAAAATATTGTAAGGTATCAACATAACAAAACATAGAGTTATTATTATAGTTGCAGTGATCACTAAAACCTAGTAAAGAAGGAAATTCAATCCATAGCAGCCAAGCATTTAAAAAATCTTTCGAAAAAAGTCAAGTGAAAAAGGTATTGCCATTGAAAGTGATAAATGCGGTTTGAACTTAGCACCGGTAAACATTTATGGTTTCGCTATAAAAGTATAGCGTAACCATATTTATGGGAACTTCAAAAGAAAGCCTAAGATCTCTCAAAATGGTTGTCGGATTCAAATTAAAATAGCACCATCGGAATTGCCATTGTTGAAAAATCAACCAGAATCACACAGCGCCTCACTATGAACAACAAAGAAATAATTTTTTTTTTTTTGAATGGTTAGCACTGAAGTGTCCTCTTTTATGTCTTTCTTTTTCACCACTAGCAGAGTTATGGAACATCTTATAAGGCTGTGTAAGAGAAATTGCTGTAATCAAGACCTTATTAAGTAACAAAATATTATATCAAAAATAAAATACAATTTTTGACCCAACTGTAACTTCATATTGAAGATCATTTAGTTTATGAATACTGACTTATATTTGAGTTACTTTAGTGCCTGATTTACCGAGGTCCTTTCCCTACTAGTTCGAGCTACGCAGAAACCGAAACTTGTTTCATTTGTAACGTATACACACATATTCTTTGGATGAAAGGTTTTTCAAAATTTAATTAA
Source organism: Artemia franciscana (assembly GCF_032884065.1). Classification (NCBI taxonomy): domain Eukaryota; kingdom Metazoa; phylum Arthropoda; class Branchiopoda; order Anostraca; family Artemiidae; genus Artemia; species Artemia franciscana. The sequence continues at coordinate 64,749,002 of NC_088863.1, read as the reverse complement.
AAAGATCCAACTGACTAGCGAGTTGACGTACTAATCGAGCCATCGATTTAGAAATTAACTAAAAATAGCTCCTATTATGTATTTTTGAATCCATGATGATTTAAATGTGTAAGTACATGAGCAATTCACAATTATACTTCTAATGACTTACGCTTATGTGGAACAAATCGTCCAACGGCAAGTACAACCGTCCAGCCTCCTTCTCTGTGATTTAAATCATATTGCATTTTTCAATCATATATCCGCATTATAATTAGAATAGCTTTTATCCAAGGCTGCCCGCAAGAGGCGAGAGGGGGGTAGGAAGCCTTGGTTTCATGGGAAATCTGACTGGGAAACATCAAAATTGTTTAGTTTTGCAGCTTGACAGATTGCTCACTAGAAAAAATTGTTTAATAAACCAAACCACACTGAAGCCGAGATTTGCCTTCCCGAATCCATCACAGGGTCTGATAAATTACAAAAGTGTACCCTTGAAATTTGCGACAATATTTAAAAATATTTGACCAATTTAAGCGCCAATATATCAGAATGGGAAAGTAACCAAGGTGATGCCTTCAAAACTCTTTTAATCATCAAAATTAAGTCAATTTATTCTTGCCGCTGCAGTCTCATCAAGGGATCTTAACTTGTGGGGGGGGGGATGGATTAAATAAAAAGATCAATACAAAACAAAATGAAAAGAATCGAAAACTTTGGAAAATCTTTAAAAAGATTTTTATTTCAAGCGGAATGAATAGGTCCAAAGCCTTTTTCCTTTTATTTGTTGTTGTTTACCACTGCACCTGAATATAATTTAGACGAGCAATTATTTTATATGTGCAGGTGAATCACTGGCCGATCCAGGGGGCGGTGCCCTGCCCTCCACCTCCCCAAGATTTTTTCTGGCATCCTCTTTCCCTTTTTCTCTTTTTTTCACTCTTCTTAAAATAAATTTGTCAATTTGGTCAATTATTGGCACCTTTGTCACATTGCCCCCTCCTTAATATTTTGCTCATTGGCACTTCAGTCACACTGACAGTCACATTTTCTTCAGGGTTATACGGTGGACTCCGTTTTATGTCTAAAATCACTTTGTGTCGTAAATAAAGTCACAAGTTTTATTTTTAGTTGTTTCGTGTGAAATCTTACAGTTTTCAATTACTTCTCTATTTCAAATTTGCTCTAAAGAAGTAGTTCTGTAAGATTTTTAAAGAAAATACTGAAGAGAAATAGTGTTTTCATTTTCTTACTTTGACAATGTTAACAAATTATAATACTTTTATTAAATTGGCATCATACTCCAAGGACAAGGCGAAGAGCGCCGGGCTAGGAAGGTTAAATACATAAAACCCCCTCTCACTTTTCAGTATCCTTGATTTGAAAAGAAACCTTTCTTAGATAGAAAAAAAATCTTATTTATTTAGGACCTTCTATCATGAAAATAGAACTCATTTGATGTCATACAAGTTAAATTTTTGGATAAAACTTACTTAGCACTATATAAGCTTAGACCATTAGTCCAAATTAATCATATTTAACGTTTCTGTTATTAAGCAAAAAAAACACCTTGAAAAAAGAAAACAGACATTTATGTAGGAACATCTTCTCACTTTTTTAATATTCAGAGTTAATGATTCATTGACACTTTGTGGAAATCCGTCCAGATTTAGCAATCTGTGGAGAGATTTCGTCTATTTTCGTGCTTGAAAAACTTTCCAGCTTTCCGCAAAGATTTGGTCAAATCAGGACAAATTCTTGGCGAGGTTCTTAAATGAAAAAAACCATGACTACGGACAATCCAAATCTTTGTTGTTTCAAACTTAATTTCTATTTCTTTTTGTCTTCTGTGCCTCCTTCGCAGTATAAGGACTAAAGTGAGAGTCAAATTAGCCAGTATCCTTCTTTTAGAACTTGTCCTCATCACGCTGATGAGTTTATTTGGAAACTTTGCCTTAAAATGTAGGGCTTTTCTGGGCCATCGTTCGAAAAGATACGGACGAATTTCTGCATGCAATTCTACAATATGTAGAGAAACCACAAAGAAGTAGGAAACAACCCCTTCACATCTTTGAACGTGTTTCTGTAGATAAATATAAATATGTCTCGATTATACTCTTATGTGTAAAACTATTTTTTAATATATCAAATAGAATTACTTTGCAAGGTTTATGAAGTGGTGAATTAAAGAAAGTAAAATAAGGTAAAAAGAATCCCAAACAAAATTAAAATTGAAGAGAAGTAGCCAAATACGATAAAATGAAGCCAATAGGTCGTACAGCTTATAAATGAAATGAAAGAGAAAAGCTGTCAAGGATTCTATTCAAATTGAAGCCCCCCCCCCACTTCTGTTTCACTTGGTAGCTTCCTTTTACTGAAAACGAAACTATTGAATCACACATATGACGCCTTGTTGTAAACAAGGCGGAGCATATAATCACATGAAAACTAATATCATAACAAAATCCAGAATATTTTAAAGTCATTATCTTTAAAACTGAACGAACGGAAACTAAAATGAATTTTTAAACAAAAATACACTTGCCCCAGGGTGATTGCCTTTTTCCTTGTATGAAAAAATAACCCCTTAGTTTGACAATAATTAACCAGAAAAAGATAAAATGCATTTTTCCTTATTTTGAAACTTAGCACAAAGTCGATTAGCTATAGAAATTAGTGCTTAGTCGTAAATCCCCATTAAAAATAATCTTTGAAGATAAATAATCTACATAAACATTATTTTATAAACTGATGTATATCCACAATTCTAAGAACTTCTAAAATCTTATGTACGAAGTACCCCACATCACAGTTTTTACTGCCAAAACTGTTTGTTTTTCTATAAAATGTTTGAAGACTAGAGACATATTCTTGCATCAAAATTTATGAATACTAATGACCTTCAACACGTGCAACGTCTAAGTAATAACTAATCTCGTGGCCAGCAAAGTATTTTGAAAGCATAGATTTGGAGGGGGGCATGGTGTGTAATCAAAAATACAGAAATAGGCCTTTCACATGGAAGATAGCAAAAATAGCCCCGAAACCGTAGAAATTTTGTTATTCAGGGAGAGGAGGACCGCAGCATAAATGTGAATTTTGACAGGAACAAATAAATTTGTGAAATAGGGGTAATTTAGAGTCAAACAAAAAAATGGGTAATTCATGTAATTCCATCTGAATTAAATGGAATATACCAGATAAAATTCTAAAAAGATAAAACGCTTCTAAACAAAATATCCCTTGTAAATTTATAACATCCAAATAGTTTGTTTTTGTAAATCTGTAGACACTAGCTACTTCATTTGAAAATATCAATTATATATGATCCTCTGCTAAAACAAACTTGAACAAACTCAGCATAAGACGGCAGACGAAAATTTTTCTTTCATCTTCACTTACAAATTCCCTTTATCACCTTATCACCTTATAATAACATAATATCACGTCAACAATTAAAGTAGAATTGCTCAATCCACTGTTTTCCTTTAAGGTTTTACATATTTTAAAAAATTCCTCATATTCTCTTAAAACCAGAAGAAGGTTTAAGCTATGATGCTCCTGCTAGAGACTATAAAAAAGCCAATCAAACTAGAAATTCAAATAATTCCTCAAGCAAATAGTCATCCACACCATCTACCGATTCTAATTTGTACTTTAGATATTTTTCATAGACCGTGTCGCTATATTAGCCCACCCCCCCCTTTTACTCTCATAGTATCTGTTGGACTAGCACTTTTTTAATTCCTACTTAAACTCCTAATGATGGGAAGAATTTTGATTTCACGTATAAGTGCCACAAACATTACAAGTTTTTAATGTTTTTACTCCTTAGCAATGAAAGTGCATGAAAGTGCTATGAAAGTGCATCTGAAAGTGCATCTTAGCTATAACAGTGCATCTAATTTCAGCAAAGCTGTCTCTAACCCTAGGAACTGCTAATGAAATAAATACATCTTTTTTACCCCAAAATCTGAAATAGCTTCAATCATCATCCTATATTAACTGGTAGGTCATTCAAGAATATATGGTAGATATTTAACCTTATATGAGTACCATTGTCGATTGAATTCGGTGACCGAGCTTAGTGATTTTTGTTGAAACATACTTTTCATCTTGATATTTCATATCTTTTATATGTCTTTCAAATCTTTCATATATCTTTGATATTTCATCTTGATATTTAGGAAATTTAAATTTCTTAAGCAATCATAGTTTGGAATCACAGATTTTTACAATAGCTATAGAATAAAGCTGATTAGTTAAAGGCTTAACTACTGGAACCAAATAGATTTTACTACATCGGTCCATTGCTTGGCTTATACAAATACCAAAACGTTCAATCTTTCATTCTTAAACAAATGCATACAACGTAACATTGCACAATCCTCTCTAATATGTGACATCTACTAATTTAATGAAACCGGAAAAGATTGTCATCTAGCGGGCCAATGCACAAAAGGAAACTTAATGAAGCGCAATAAAAAATACCATCAACAGTTTTACTGAACCAATGTTACATAAAATTTCCCATATTAAGCAAGAAGAAGAAAAAAAGTTTAACTGACGCATATAAGCTGAACTTTTTCATTCTCATCCTTTTACATGAAAAGCTTTTCAAAATTTCTTCGACAACTATTTCTTGTGGTAAAAACACAATAAATGGTAAAATACTTATTGGGGGACGAAGCAAAAGATACATTATATTGGGAACCAGAGAAGCCAAGCAATTCTCAAGGTACTGGGACGTAGTATAAGATCGGTGAGCAAAAGAACCTTGTAATCGACACTAAAAATAAATCTTTGGTATTTAACAAACTTCCCCAAATTCTTCATCCTAAAATTTATTTGAAGTCAAACAACTTCAGTTTCTCCAGTCAAACATGATTTTCTTTTGAAAACTTCCTTTAACGACAAGCTTCTTTCCAGCCGCCGCACCTTTTTCACACATCCGTCTTTACACTTCGGCCTCAATCTTCTTTCCCTCTTAGAAAATTTTTTCAGGTCTTCTGAAATAGAAAAAAATACGTGCATTTAAAAAGATCTTGAATATATCAACAGGACCGACTAAAAAAATATTAGCCTAAAAAAAGCAAATAGAAACAAAAAATAATTATCAGATTATTTACCCGATAGGCAACACAGCATTTGAACTATATATATATATATATATATATATATATATATATATATATATATATATATATATATATATATATATATATATATATATATATATATATATATTGGAATCCTAGGATTTTACGGCCTAAACAAATAATCTACATCGATCTAGAGTTAAAGAAAATTTGTTCGGAGCTTTAATTTTGGAAATTAATTTCATTTGAGTTATGCCGTATGCATGAGTACATTTCAAGGAAATAAATTATATTGTTCCACCCCATCCCCCCAGAGCAATTATATTTTTTTAATCTCTATGATGCATGCAAAACTGCAAAAAAAACATAGCTAAGCATGAATACCGAATGTAATGAGTCAATTTACAAAAGAAATTTTATGAAGTTTCATAGTGCAAAGAGGACAAAAACGTCAGTTAACAATTTATAAAAATGAACAAACTGAACCGTCAAAAGAGATAAGATCAAGAGGACGACCCGAAAAATGTAAATCCACATTGGTGACAATGAAAAATCTAGACCATGAAGTGTAACAGGACGAATCTGAGCACCTAAGGCAAAGGGCATTGATAAAATATCTGAAGTAATGATAAACGAAAATGAAGAATGAAGAAATATACCGTTAGAAAATTTGTGACAACGCCAATTACAAAAAGTCAAAACAGATAGTGAAGAGGTAAGCCGAGGTAAAACGAACTAAACAAATCAAAATGATGGTAATGGTTATTAGGTTTTGGATTTTGACATAGATAAGGTCATCAGTGCTCACCATACCTATGAAAGTTTCTGTCCCACCACCTGAATAATTAAAAGGAACAAAGGTTCTGCGACATGTTCTTTATAATGAAAAAGACCAGCCGAGGCAAAAGAAAAAGTTTTGGTCACACCACCTGATTAATTAAAATAAACAAAGGTTTGGCGATGTTTTTCATAATGACAAATGACAAGCCGGGGCAAAAGTTAAAGGTCCAATAAAAACGCAGTTGCACAAAGACACTACTTCTAATTTAAGGTAAATTTGGAGTTGGGCTACCGGCTTTAGTAAGCTTATTTTAGAGTATTTGTAAGACCGTCCAAAAAATTGAGTAAAAGAAACGGCAAAATAATAACAATAGATAGTTGGGGCAAAATCTTAAATCAGTTCTAAGTAATTATCGCAATTTCTAGCTTGAACTCACTTACTAAAAAAATGACATAAAAAATGATTAAAAAATGTCTTGGTATATCTAAGACTATAAATTAAGTACTATAAACTAAGTTTTAGACTAAGTAGCCAATAAACTAAATATTTAGTCCCTTCCCTTTAGATATTGTTATCATTCCTCTAAATATCAACCTCGGCGATTTTTCTCTTTCGTGGTCAAATAATATCTTAACACCTGAAAGATATGTCTAAAAAGGAACAAAAGCTATTGACTCTAAAAGAGTCGTTCTGTGATTTGGGTACTTTAAGCGAGTCAATAGATGAAAGACGTTGTAAAAAAAAATGATAACTATAAGACAATAACTAAAAATACTGTATCGTACAGTGTATTTTATGTATAGAGTAATAAAATAGTCAAAAAATTTCACCAGTTTCGTAACAACCAAACATAATTTTTTCGTGCAGTTAACTGTATCAAAAGTACAATTGAGAAAAATCATGTAAAAGGACGGTAAAACTATAGGACTACCAAGTTGGAGGCAATAGTTGACCACCGTTATTACATAAAAAAAAATACACTGAAAAAAAAATACATTCAATCTTAGATACTTCTGTTTGTATTTCAGTCTATGCACACCGATTTGTTATGGGTTTTGTGATACTTGCCAAACATGCAGTGCTTGTAGTGCTGCAAATTTGTAGCACTACACTAGTTATAGTAGGACTAGTTACAATTTTCAAAGTATTTTTCTGCCTAAAAAAAAAAAAAAAACCTGTATAACAAGTCACTGTTGCACCCAGCCACCAGAGGCCGAAACACTTACAAATGATTCTCCTTTATCCAAATCCACTAAAGCTTCCCTTTTTGTACCCTCCCAGGGGGTTCAATTTTACCTTTAAATACTTCCTTGCAGTCTCCTCCTACAAGCCTTGGAGACGACCTGCTTTTTCATTTGGCCCTAGAAGGCTGACCGAAAAGGGGAAAAAAATCAACAACTTTTAACCTTTCATCTACTTAAATTTTACTAGCAATTTCAATTTTCATCTCATTTTAGCCCTAAATTACGGGACAAAAAAAAAAAATCATGTTTCTTACTATTTGAAATATGGTCAGTTAGACGAGTGCCCAAAACAATATCTAGAAATCCCCCTGGAAAGTATATAGCAAATGCTTCTCCGGTTTTTAAGGTGCCCACATTTCAGAGCCATACTTGACAGTAATATTCTAATCCTGTTTGCATGCTTCTATTTTTGTTCTTCCAAACTTTATTCAGCTGTGAAAAAAACCTTGGGCCGCGACTATTCTGCTTTTAGCATCTTTGCTGTAACTACTGTCTTTAATGATAATTAATTTAAAAAGTTTTCCACAAAACGATTTTTCAAAGAAAAGTAAACAGCTCCATTAGGCCAAGAATGAGCAAAAATAAAATTCATTAATTTGCCTAGCGTAAAACTGCCACAAATCAATATCAATCAAAAATGAAATTCAAAATGATTTCTCAAGACCAGAACACAATTTGCACTTTACTGAAAAAAAAAAACACAAAAAACAAATAACCAAGGAACGTCAGTTTAACTGACATATACTGATATTTATTTCTTAAGGTTTTGACAATTTTTTTCATTTATGATAGTGAAAAAAGTGATTTCAAACGTATTTTGTTTTCAGTAAAGCGCAAATTGTGTTCTGGTGTTTAGAAGGCAGGGGGGTATCAACCCACCATATTTGAATTTTTTCTCATTTTGATTCTTTCCTGGAGGGCTTTAGAGGAGGAGGGGGGGCATCCTCAAATACCTAATTTTCTAGACCTTCCAACCACGTTGAACAAAATTACTATTTCAAAATTTTCATTTGATGTGTTTGGAAAACGGTGGATGTGGAAGGTGGTTAGTTGCACTCGAATCTATTTCCCCTTTCAATTTTAATGGAATGAGCTCTTTTTGAAGTTTCTAAGACAACAATTGGCCATCTCAAAACTTATATAAGATTCATTTCGGTAAAATACGTGGTGTGCGTGTTGGTTACAGATAGTTGGCTACGGATTGTTCTGGGTACCCGGCTGACTGACCGTATTTCAAACAGTAGGTTGCACGAAAAATGTGGTTCAATCCCGCTTTCTAGGGCTATAATGAAAGAAAGGTTGAGATGGCTAGGCCACGTTCTACGGATGAAGGATGACAGATTACCGAAGATTGTCCTTTTTGGCCAACCGTTTGGGGCTACACGGAAAGCAGATCCTCCTTGTCTGGATTGGGAGGATGTCATAAATAAAGATTTAAAGGAAATGGGAACTTCCTGGGAGGGTGTAAAGAGGAGGGCTTTCTACAGATTAGGTTGGAGGAGGAGCATGCGTAGCTGTGTTGGCCTCAGGCGGCTTGGTGCTGCAGCGAGTTATTAGTAGTAGTAGTAGCAGTAGTAGTAGTGTTGGCTAGGGGAGCGGGGTATCCAAACTCCGATCACCCTGAATCTTAAAAAGGGCACTATAACTTCTGATAACCAATCCAATGAGCTCCTTCCGCAGTCTAAATAATTAACCTTTCTATATGTACTTTATGAGCCCCCAGAAATTAAATTCCAATCCTTACCCTGAAGGCTCTGGGGGGGGGGGTCATACTCTACATAATTTCCATACTTTTCATTTACGTTGAACAAAATGGCTATCTTAAAATTTTGATTAGATATGTTTCAGGAAATGTTGGGCATAGGAAGGGGGCGAGTTTCCCTCCAAGCATCTTTGACTATTAAAAAGGGCACTAGCCCTTTCAATTTTTAATCAAATGAAGCCTTTTCGATGTTTCTACAGCAGCTTCTTCGATACGAAGTGCCCTGATCTAAAGAAAATAATAACAATAATACATTGTGCCCAAATCGCTCTTTTGCTTAGGCAGCGCTGTTGCGCTGCCTATGATATTACCTTGGTAAATGAACCTATTCACTTGATCTATTTTCTCATTCCCCAGCATTAGCTCTTCATCTTTCCTTATTACCAGTTTTAGTGACTTAGTCTGCTTAACGTTAATTTTCAAACCTATTCCTGCACAATGAACTCTCAAAATATCTAAAAATGATTCATTTTGCAAGAGTTTTCATTTCAGTTTTTCTAGGAGAGAAAGCGTTAAAGTGGATGATTCTTGATTCAAGTGGAGTTGACTTAGATCTATATGCAACAAATAGTCAATAAAAATGGAAAATTGGAGTGCCGCCTCGGTTTTATATTTTAGTTGAAAAAAGTAACATCGCTTCCGCAGAGTTCCACGAGATAACCATCCGTTACCAATATATAATGCTTAATTACTCAGAATTACAATATCACATATAAGCTAAATATATTGGAAGTATAATTTCGGTGAAATAATGATATAAATACACCCACATAGGATAACGATTGCATTTAAATGAGAGCTGTCAAAAATCTATGAAGTTTGATTCATAATGAAGCCGACAACTGGAGGAACCCCACTGGATTACACAAGTGAAGCATGCTGGCAATTATTTGGCCACGAAATGAAAAAAAAAGTCGTTTGCTTCAATGCTTGAACAGAGATAGAAAAACGGGAACATGGGAATCACGACTTTGTCAGTTTTGTGTAATTGATATAATACGGTACTTAAATTATGTAGCTGAACCAAAAAGCTTCCGTTCTCTGTCATGTAAAGGACGCAACAAGTTTTGAAGTTCTCCTTACTTCGCGTTCTATTCTAAATATGACATAAAATTATCTTGCCCAGCTGATTGCCTTGCATTCAGAATTCATAGTAGATAACAAGTCTAGAAGAATATGAATTGTTCAAAGGGCATTCTGAATTGCGAATATTCTTCGTTCATTTTCTTAATTTTGGATATCCCGAAGATCCAAAAGGTCTTGGGGACAGATTCACAAATCAGTTGAAAGAAGATTTTAACCTGCAAGCACGACGAAAAAACATATCTGAGGATACAGTAATCAATTGTGCTTATCGCAATATATCGTTCAAGTTAAATATAACGCAATAGAAGGTAAAAGTTTAGTTTTTGGGCTAGAAAGGCATGCTGAGGACACCGATGACAATTACAGACATGAGAGAATCATGGCTGTTGGACCTTGATGACAAAGATGACAAGATATTTAGTCTGAAAGCTCCACGTTCATCACATCCTATTTTTAGGTTTAAACCTGATTGAGTCAAAACTATATAACTAGCATGAAGTTTTCCTATTCATGAGGCACAAATGGTACGAGAGAATAGATTAGTTGTTTTTGTCTGTTACAAACCCAAACTTGCCATTTGGAGGGAAACTTTTGCTGTAGATGATTTTTGTCAGGGCGTTCATATGTTCAAGTACGATGCAACCATAAAGAAACACTCAATTTGTCGATAAAAAAGAGTCATCACTGGAGGAATTTCACAAATGTATCGTTAATTGAAATATGCACGTTGATTCTGTACAATAAACAATCGCAAAGTATTTTCTGGAATTGAGAAATAGAAATTTTCTTAAACATGACTTCAATGAAGTCAAATTACCCGAGAATATAATTCCAGATATAATTTACTGATGAAGTATTTATACATTGTCTTGTAAATTAAAATTAGAATGGGACGAAAGAACACATTATTCTAGCACACCACAGAAAAATAAGTTGGTAAAATTAGCGATGAGATTATTCATTGGCTGTCATGGAAATATTAACCCTTAAAATCTGGAAAGGAAGTTTGTAGTCCTTGAATTACACTAGAATAAAGGTCAACTTGGATTTATAGCCCAAAAGATGTCAAATTCCAATTCACCCATCATACACCAGTCTTTAAGCACGGTAGGTTGCAAATAGCATTTTCCTGTGTTAAACGACAAGATAGCTCAAAATTTTTCCAGCACCTAATATCAACTTCTTCTCAATAATATTGTGTACATGAAACCAGGAAACGTTCCCAACGATCCTTTGACTAATTAATATCGCATATCTATCTATCTTGCCTTACAGGATAATGCCATATAGTTTCTTTCCAGCCGATCTTTCTGAACTAAACTTAATAGAGAGTCAATCGACTAAAAACTAGAAACAGAAAGAAAAATTTTCATCTCTGTAATTTGTTTAAATTTTCACTGCAGGACACCTTTAAACGAGCAATAATTATGTGCGTCATGGTAGCTGCGATAGCTGCAACTTCTAAAGAACGAACTACGGCCAATAGTAGCAAAAAAAATGCATCTTAAAATAAACTGCGGGGCGTTGATGAGGAAGTAGCCCCTTTCATATACGAAGTAATTTCTGTTCGTTTTAAGTTTTAATGTCGCTCCTTACTTTCAGCTAAAAAAACTTTTTTTTTTTTATTTAATATCAGGTTAAGATGTCATCGCACATTCGTAAGATACAGGTACCTCAATTTCCACGTTTTCCAAGATTTACGGTTTCCCCCTCAAACTCCCCCCACTGTCACCGGATCTGATGGGGATTTAAAATAAGAACATTGAAGCATAAAATCCTTCTAAATATCAAATTTCATTAAGATCTGATCACCTTTTCGTGTTACAAATACCTCCTTTTTCTAATTTTTCTGAATTCCCCCCTTCTCAAACATCCCCCCTAAAGAGCAGGGATCTGGTGCGGTTGTGTCAGTAAAGTATCTTGGCCTTGTGCTTATTCATTTCATTAAGATCCAATCATTCCTTTGCAAGTTAAAAATAGCTCATTTTTTTCTTATTTTTGAGAATTAACCCTCCCCATCAATCAACATCAATCAAGCATCTATGATTTGTGCTTATTTTTCCCACCAAGTTTCATCCCAATCCCTTTACTCTATGCGTTTTCCAAGATTTTAAGTTTCCCCCTCCAACTACCCCCAATACTACCAGCTCCGGTCGGGATTTAAATAAGAGGTCTGAGACACAGTATCCTCCTAAACATCAAAATTCATTAAGATCTGATCACCCGTTCGTAAGTTGAAAATACCAATTTTTTCCTATTTTTCTGAATTAACCGTTCCTCCACTCCCCCCCCCAGATGATAGAATCGGGAAAACGACTATTTTTAATCAAATCTGGTCTGGTCCCTGATACTTCTGCCAAATTCCATCGTCCAGGCTTATCTGGAAGTTCTTAAACTAACAAAACCAGGACAGAAAGACCGATAGAATTTGCGATCGCGATATATCACTTGGTAAATAACAAGTGCCATAAAAATACATAGTTTTTATGCTTTTTCTCCACCTATGGTTTTAGTTTGGGATAACCAAGCTTAACTGATTTTTTACAGTTTTTTTTTGGCAGATATCATAACCACCGTAGTTTTTATGGTTAAAAAAAGAAAAGTTTTGTTTTCTATTTTATACATTTTTTTAATTTATTTTTTTACCAAAATAATTTTATTTTCATACTGAGTCTCAAATCTATTAAACAAACAAAAATAAAAACAAGTTTTTTCAACTGAAAGCAAGGAGCAACATTTAAACTAAAAACGAACAAAAATTATTACGTATATGAGGGGGGGGTCCCCCCTCATCAATTCCTTGTTCTCCACGCTAAATTTCGAATTAACTACATTAACTACAATTATTTATATTCTTGTGTCTGCAAAGTTGAACTTCCCTCCCAAACATTAAACCCTTCTGACGTAAGTTCATAGGGTATGATTATTTTGTCAGTTCGTTCACATAGTATATGGGCTACAAAAAAGACATCCCCTTTATCTAAAAATAAAAGCCCGATAGGAGTCGTTAGACTAAACAAATGAATCGAAAAAAAGATGTTATTTAGTCTTGAAATGATTTAAAGAATTATATTGTCCAATGATGAGTTAAGAATATCCTTCTCATTTATTCTGAAAAACATATTTAGAACAGTTGCTAAATCAAACAATGAAAAAAAATTCCCATCAAATGATTTAACGGGTCTTGTCATCCGACAAAAAAGCTTAGAAAAAGAAATATCAAGAAGACTCTTTTTATATGCATTGTTGATATACTCTTTTTCAGGTTTTGGTTCTTTTTTATAGGTGTTGTATCTCTTACAAGAAAAGATACATGTTTTACAGAGATGTAAAGTCAGATTTTTAACAGTGGATACAGAGAATGGATGTATTGATAAAAAATGGATTTCCATTCAGGAGGAAAAAAGAGTAAGTAAAAAGAGACTAAGTCATAATCTAATGAAGCCTTTGTCGTCTTCAAAGGCACAGGCAAAGGATCCTTGCCCATGCTATTTTTCAGAAGAAGCATCCAAGGACCCATATCAGCAGAAGTAGTTGCAGTTAAACACCAGTATCAAGTATCAAGAAGGCCCCTGGTATATTTTTACTTTAGAAATGTTTATAATTAATTCTTAGCAGCTCGAACTATGTACTGAAGTACTACGGTAATTGTTTAATACCTGGAAACATGTACCTAAGCGGTACTTGAGTATTGTGCTGTGAAGTTTCTAAATAGTGATTGTGCATCGATTCAGGGGTTGGCTGAAGCGAGTTGCACAAGAAAAATGACTTTAGAGCTTTTCAATTCAGAAAAAGTGACAAGAAGTGACTATTCAAAACAGAAGCACAGGGACTGAACAGGTCCTATTCACTGATTTTTCTTATATTTTGTCTCTAGGAGAGTCCTCCAATGTGGCTGTGCATTAGGAGGCTAAAATATTAATACTTCATTCATTAGTTTATTTCTTATCGTTCATTATAAGAAACAAATAGGAAAGTAACAGAAATAACAAAGCTTTACTGCTTCAGTAAAACCTCACAGATCATGGTTACCTGCTAAAGAGCGAATTTCTGCTAAAGCTCTGGTGAAACGACGTTGTAGCCCCCCACCCGCCCCCCGAATGAATCGTCAGTAAGCTTTCAACTAAGTATTCAATTTATTGTACCATATAAGAAAAAACTCTTTTTCCATAAAAATCCTTATTGAAAGCCAGTTTTCAAATTTTCGGCAACTGAACACTGATGGAAATGCAGAGCAAAATCACGGAAAGGGGGCGGGATGGCAAAAATCAAAAATTTCCGACAAGGTAATGCATCTTTTGTCCATTTTCTAACTGAAGAATATTGGGTTCAATAAGAGGTCTTAAAACATGTTTTTATTTATTTATTTTTTTTTTAAGTCGCAAAGTCTATTTTTCACTTTATTCACTTCTTCAATGTGCATTTCAAAAAAGTAAATAATCTTAACAAATAAAATTATAATTGTATTATGCCATGAAGAGGCTAACTTATTGAGATTTAAATTAAGGGTTTTCTTCTACTACTATTACTCTCTTTTTGGGTGATCTAAAAACTGATAGTGCGTGACTTAGAGTTTGTTGTTATTGATTTGAAAGCCCCAACACTATAAAAAGCTTGTGATCTAAAGTATGCACAACTTATGCAAACTTAATCTGGAAACATTCAAAGATACTGCTTAGAAACTTCACATTATTTCTTCTTTTCATAATCCTGTGTCATATCAAACTTACTAGTTGTTACATTACATTCCTACTTCACTGGAATAAGTACTAGCTAAATCATATTTTCAAACGATAAAACAATTGACTTTAGTGACAATTTCAAAGAAAAATTGACAAAAAGTAAGAGGCTAAAATGAAAGTGATAAAAAGTAATTTTAGTGACTACGGCCGACCCTTGTGGTTGTGTTGCGAGAGCAACAATTTGGTTTTGTCCCGTTTTTTGTTGTTTTTTTCCTATGCCGTCAGGCCGGATTGATGAATAGGACATTACATTTTGGAAAGCTCCGCAGAACTCTTGCCTGGGGCCAAAAAGGATGGTTTTTGCTTGTCCACGAGCCAGAGCCTATGGTATGCGAAAGTGGAGTTATATAGCCTATTTCAGAGAGGAGTCTCTGAAGTTGTGCGGCCAAGCTTTTGTTTCATCAAACCATGTTTCTGCTTTCGAGTGGAAAGCTCCGCTCTAGCAGGCAAGCAGGCAGGCACCACTTTCAAATTGAAGATGGACTAAAATCTATAAGTGTTAAATGTATGCGGCAGTTACCTGGCCCCACAGCCAATATATCTTCTTTGAGTAATAAATAGAAAAATTTACAGAAGCAAAAATGTGGCATTTTCCCACGGGTCCGAAAGTGCTGCCATCTATTGTTTCTACCCATTTCTGTTCGCGATTTCAGCTGAAATTATCATTCGGTTTTTTGGACTTGGGATTGCTGTAGAGAAATGGTATCAGATGGGCCTAATGAACTTTAAAAGTTCTCTCACTGCTAAAGAAATTAGAGCTTGTCCTTCGCTCCTTTCTAAGTGGTGACGTTAAAAAGTTGACATACGGCAAAAAAAAATCGACTTTTGAACTAAAACAGACATAATTTTTTTCGACGGCAATCGATTGCTCTTGATGAGCTGATTAAAGTATATGACATCCATTTTTTGGTACAAAAATTCCTTTACCAAATTGAAAGTTTCCAGGGGTTGACAACTTACGTTGTAAAGTACACACTGAAACGAAATCTAGGCCGATACAAATTGTGAGACATATAGAGGACTTGTAAGCAACAGTCGGCTGTTAGGTAATAACCACCTTCGGCAACGAGGGGTTAGCAGCTTTTGCTAGTTGGTGTATCTATTATTTGTTTGCAGTGTATTTGATGGTAAAACCAATTTGGTTTCCGTGGTAAGACATGTAGGGGACTTGCAAGTAATAATCTGCTGTTAGGCTAAAGTCAACTAAAGCGATGAACGGTTTGCAACTATTCTAGTTGGTGTACCCATTTATTTGTTGTCGGTGAACTTGATGCCCATCAGGGGAGAGGGACTTATAAGTAAGATTCGGTTCATTTTGTGCGAGAAACGGCTGTTAGCCCATAATCATCTTCGGCAATCAGGGGTTTGCCACTTTTGCTAGTTGGTTTACCTATTATTTGTTTCCGGTGTATTTGATGGTTAAACCAATTTGGTTCCAGTGGTAAGACATATAGGGGACTTGTAAGTAAAAATCGGCTGTTGGGCTACAATCATCTTCAGCGATAATGGGTTTGCAACTTTTTCTTGTTGGTTATCCATTTATTTATATCCAGTGAAATATATGTCTTTCACGGGAGAGGGACTTGTAAGTAAGAATCTGCTAATTTTGGGTTAAAAATTTGTGCAAATTGGTGCACATTTATTCGATCTCTTCAAATCTGACAGAATTAAGTGTTTACGCAATGGGTACAAACGATAACATAAAACAATGAAGTAGTTTCGTAATAATTAGTGTCACCTATGGTATTTTAATACTGAAAAGTTACGGATAGCTTTATAATACCAACTAGATTATATAAGATATTGTTCTAAGTTTTCATCCATCACAATGTCTACGATGGAAAAGGATAAAGTTCAACTGGCTGCAAAGCCAGTTTAGTCCCTTCTATCGATATTATTTTGTAGTTGTTGTTTTTTCAACGCTGAGAAATAGCCTTTGGTCATGTGGTAACTGATTGCGTTCTTGTTTGAACATACCGTTTCAAAAACTTCGATAGGCTGACAACTTCATCATTTAACTGACATTGAAGAAACCAGCACAAACGAGAATGTAAAACAATGAGATAGTTTCGTAACAATTAATAGAATGTCACATATGGTATTTTGATCCTAAAAAGTTAGGGATAGCTTTATAATACCAACTAGAATATATAAGATATTGTTCCGAGTTTTCATCCGTCACGATTTCTATGATTGAAAAGGATAAAGTTCAACTGGCTCCAAAGTCATTTTAGTCTTTTCTTTCGATACTATTTTGTTGTTGTTTTTTTCAACGCTGAGGAATAACCTTTGATCATGTGATTACTGATCGATAGCGAAGAAATAAAACAAAAGTGTTGCTCTCGCAACACTTTAGTCGGCAAATCCAGACAAAGGATGCCGCAACACTTCATGTTGTCCGGGCAACATATTTCTAGTTCCAGTTACTTCTTGGCATTCTGTCTGATAACAGCATAAACTGTTGTAATGAGCTAAACATTTGTCATCTCGTGTGAAACAAGAGGCGGAATCATAAAGAGAGGTCTAGATTGATGTGTTTCAAAAATCTTTAACGAAGAGTTTAAGATTTTTTGCTACTGTCCACATATATTCATAACACTTATAATTTGAATAACAGTTGCTATTGACAGTTTCAGAATAATGCAGCTAAATCTTTTAATTGTAAAAAAAATGGAAAAATTAAAACTAGACTGAGTTAGATCTTACAATTTTTAAGTTGGTAAGTTGCTGTTTCAGAGCTGTTTAGTTATGAACACAGGTATAGTAGTTATATTCTGTTAAAAGTAATATATTACAAATCTCGCGGCGGTATTTGCTTATTTGTTATATTTTTCTTTCTTATTGTCATCACTGTATCTTTTTCTTAATACTACTGTCGATATAATACCCATGCCAACTGGAGACCTTGAAGGTCTCAATGCAAATTTTATATATGTTCTGACTTTTCTGTATTTTTTAATTCTTAATGATTTTCATGATTTTAATGCTATTTACCTTGGGTAATGAATCTGCGTTTTGTTTTTTAATATCTGTATTTACTCCATTAAAAAATTAGCATGTTTATTAACTCTTTAACTTTTATAAGGTCTTACCGTAAAATATGCCAGCCATTTTTCGCAGTTAGAAGAAATATAAATTGTATTTGTCTTCAACAATTTTTGGAGAGTTTTAAAATTGAAACTTTGGTAATTCTTAGTTCTTCATTGACCAAAAGTACAATTTTGTGGTTAAGTAATATTTTGAGCCATCTTAGCCAAGTGATTAGCCCGCAATGAGTTAAAAAGTTTAACTCAAATTAAAATAAAAATTAATTTAAAAATTGGTCAGTTTTAAAAATTAAAAATCGGTCAGTTTTTAGTGGCAGTCACTGCCGAGAATATTTGCATCTGCGGCCGCCGAATTTTATTCTGTCGTGGATTTGGGGACTAGTTATAAAGACCAGAAAAGAATTTCTAATTTACTTTTTTCCATCCTTCCGAAGAGGTCAAACACAGTCAAAGAGGGAGGGAATAATTACAATATAAATTACAATTACAACATAGTTATGTGTGCTTTAATTTTGGTAAAATTGCCACAATCCATATTTATTATGAAACACTTACGTTATAATTCTTATGGCAGGAAACATAAAAAAATTATGCTATTTTTACCACATTTTATACATCTAATTAAAACATTAAATTAATATCTAGTTAAAACACTAAAGCTAAGTCTTAAGGTGGCGTTGAGTATTCTATAGTAAATTCAGTGCAACTTGAAAAAAAGTAATTGTCGCTAAGGTGACTCCAAATTAGGCATTTTAATGGCTTTAGTAAAACATATAAGTTGTTATTCTTGACATTCAGAACAGAAGAAAACTGCTGTCAAAAGTGATATCAATAATTTTTATGTAAAAAAAAACCAAATAAAATCATGGAAAATACTATCAAAAATACATTTTTTAATAAGACATCATAAAATAGGGATTGTATCAATACTCTATTAAAAGTTGAGTTTTATTAGAAGATTGTATTATCTGTCCATCTGAAGAAAACACTTGTTACTAAAATTATCATTCGAGTAAATTCAGAAATTGTCATTCCAGACATTTATCTCTAATACCATTTTCAGAATTTACTACTGCCACTGTTTTCAAAATCGGTGCATCTACAGCACTGTATTGCTATTGTATCTACTATTTCAAGGATCGCTTCTTACTTACTTGTTTCTACACTTATTGTTTTTTAACTTATCATAAAAATTATCTTTTTCTTGTGAACTGTAGTATTTGTATCTGTATTGCAATTATTTCTGGGCAATTTTTCAAAAATTAAAAAATGATGTTTCCGGAATTCTTTTTTGCTATTTTGCCGACCTACGTACAGCTAGACCTACGTTGCCAAAGGCGATTATTACCTAACAGCCGCTTCTTGCTTACAAGTCCTCTATATGTCTCACAATTTGTATCGGCCTAGATTTCGTTTCAGTGTGTACCTTACTACTGATGTCGTCAACCCCTTGAAACTTTCAAACTGGTATGCCTCATGAAGAAATTTTTGTACCAAAAAATGGATGTCATATACTTTGATCAGCTCATCAAGAGCTATCGATTGCCGTAAAAAAAAAATTCTATCTGTCTTAGTTCAAAAGTTGATTTTTTTTTGCCGTAGGCCAACTTTCTAACGTCACCACTTAGAAAGGGGCAAAAGATTAGCTCCAATCTCTTTATCAATGAGAGAACTTTTAAAGTTTATTAGGCACATCTGATAACATTTCTTTACCACAATCCCAAGTCCGAAAAACCGAATGATACACTCAGCTGAAATCACGAACAGAAATGGGTAAAACAATAGATGGCAGCAATTTCGGACCCGTGGGAAAATGCCACATTTTTGCTTCTGTCAATTTTTCTATTTATCACTCAAAGAAGATATTTTGGCTGTGGGGCCGGGTAACAGCCGCATATATTTAACACTTATTGATTTTAATCCATCTTCAATTTGAAATTGGTGCCTGGCTGCTTGCCTGCTAGAACGGATCTTTCCACTCGAAAGGACAAACATGGTTTGATGAAACGAAAGCTTGGCTGCACAACTTCAGATACTCCTCTCTGACATGGGCTATATGACTTCACTTCACTTCGCACACCATATGCTCTGGCTCGTGGACAAGCAAAAACCATCCTTTTTGACCCCAGGCAAGAGTTCTGCGGAGATTTCCAAAATTTAATGTCATATTCATCAATCCGGCCAGAGGTCCATACTTTCCATAAAAATCGCACAGGTTAGACCCTTACCAGTTTCCAGGAATAAGCTGAGATCGGTGGCTTAGAAAAAAAAAACGGGACAAAATCAAAGTGTTGCTCTTGCAACACAACTGTTGCTGTGATGCACAGATGGAAATCCTTTTTCAAGCCCTCTAATCCGTATCATTTTTGAAAAAAATTTTCGCTGCTGTTTGTACATATACTTATTCTGTACTGCTAGTTAATACCGGAACTTCGTGATTCTAATACCAGACTTAAGTTTTCACTATCATTACCCTCCAACAATAACAAAATTACAAGCACTAACACAAGGCCCAAGAGGCCAGAGCGGAAGTAAGATGTCTAGTCTTTAAGCAACACTCCAATGGGTTTAAATTCCCTCTCCCAACACAGATATTTTTCTCCACAAATTTAACAGATTTAAGACATTCAACATTTAGAAATTCCAGAAAAAAAGAGAAAACTATATACACATGACTTGTTCCAACAGTAAAATTGAAACTCTAAAGAATGAAACTATGATAACAATGATAATATCAAAAGAATCTCCTAGCTACAGCAATTCCAAACAAATTAATATCAATTTGAACCAGACTTTGGCAGAAAATTAGAAGATAGCTAATTAAATTGCAACTTCTGTATGAATATCGTCCATTATGCTTAAGTTAACTCGCTGAGGGTATTTCCTTGCATTCAAAACTAGAGCTTTTACTGACTGATGGCTAACTACAGGTTCTTAGGCGATGCAGTTAGTTTTAAATAAAAGTAGCTCAGACAGAGAAACAAGATTTAACTTTGCTCTATACTTCTACCGAGAAAACGTTGTTCATAAGCGGTCATTGCAAAATTAGTACCTTCACTAACACCTTTCATCACCAGAGCAGCATCAAAATTCTCGTTTGTCGGGGTTTCAAAAAATGAAGGGGATGGTGCACAAGAAAAAGATTAGTGATTATCAGGTTTTCGATGTACAAAACATTGTTGACGTGTATTTTTGTTCCTTATGTGCGAGTCAGATAAAAGTAGGTGCAAACCGGGTACCCCCCCCCCTTCAGGGAATATGGCCATAAGTTATGAGTGCCAGTAGGCTACAAGTTATTTGGTTCAAGTAGAATCAAGCCAGAGCTGTATCCAGGATTTTTTTTTTCGGAGGATGTTTTACGCAAGAATATTTTTCGGTAGGCGGGGGGGTGGTTACACAATGAAAATCTCAAAAACATATAAGAAATCTGTTTATATTCATTTTTTTTACGTTGTTACGAGTCAGACAAACATTCCGGGGGGAGGGGTTTAAACTCCATTGAATTAAGCTAATGTTATAACTAGCGCTTGTATGGTTCCTAATGTCCTGACTACCTGAATATCCTGTAAATAGTTCTCACAATATTGACTTGATAAAACTTTGCCCGGTTTGGACCAAATTTGGTGTTTACATAGGGAAGTGTTTTATTAAACAAGGTAAAAGGTAAAGGATACGGCATAGACTTTACAGTCCCTACTGGCGGTGCTGATCTCCGTTTCTTGGCCCTTCATCCAGGAAGTGCAATGGGGGGTTGGGGGCCAGCCATCCTGTGCTTTCGCACACCCTTCCTGTTTATCTTCCCCAGATTTCTCCAGGTACCCATTTAGAGCTGGGTCGACTCTGGCTAAGCTTACAGAGTCATTCTACTGACCCCGGTCCCAAACTGCAGAATTGTGTACACTGGGATTCGAACCCACGTCCTCTCAGACAAAGGATCCCGAATCCAGCGTACCAACCCACTCGGCCAGGACGGCCAAGAAAATTAGACAAGAGAGTCTAATAAATACAGAAAATTTAGAAGATGGATGGAGAGATTTTAGGAAAATAGTCTATGAAGTGGCAAATGGTGTGTTAGGGACGAAAGTTAAGATGTTAGTGAAGACGATCTAAGTTTAGTAGAATATAGGAGAGGCTTGTACTTATAGTTTCTGAGGGACAGATCATACGAGAATGAGAAGAATATGAAGAGAGTAATAAAACATAAATAAAGTAGATGTGAAGTTGAAGTCAAGGATAAAATTGCTGACGATCCGGAAAATGCAACCAAACGGTAGAATATTAAAATATTTCAATGGCAAGTACAAAAATTGAGAGGTAAAAATTAAGTCCAGATTGACATTTCGCAGTTAAATGTAGGAACGAAACCTCAGATAAAAGCAGAACATTTTGAGAATGTGCTAAACCGTGATAAAGCTAAAGGAAGTGGCATAGAAGAGAATGAAGAAGATTATTACAATTTTGACTCCAGGGGCTGACAGTGCGGTAAAAGAGTTTTTTGTTGTTTTTTATTTAAGTTCAAAATGAGCTTATTTTCAATTGCAAAGTTACAGACGAAATTACTGCAGATTATGGATATGGTTTTTAAGAAAAGGATATTACCTAGCGATTTTAGGAAAACTTTAATTAAACCCATCTTTAAGGAAATTGATAAGAGTGAGCGTGCAAATCGTAGAGGCATTAGGTTCATTTTTGTAGCATCCAAACTACTAGATAACTGCATTACATCAATTTGTGCTTTGCACGAATTAAATAAAATAATAAGTTTCTTCAACTGAAAGTAAGGAGCAACATCAAGACGTAAAACGAAAAGAAATTATTACATATGTGAGAGGTTGTTCCCTCCTCAGCACCTCTCTCTTTACGCTAAAGTTTGACTTTTTGTTCTATTTTTATGAATGACTCCTGATGCACGCGAACCGTTAAATTAAAATGATAAGCTTTTTACCAATTCCACAAAACACTTTAGCATAAAAAGCACGGTACTGTTGAGAGGGCAAAACCTTCACATACGTAATAATTTCTACTCGATTTAAGTTTTAATGTTGCTCCTTACTTTCAGTTGAATAAACTTATTTTTCAATTTGATTTTTGATCAAATTCAGTTTTTAATTAATGCTAGAAAATGTTACTCCCCTTCCATGGAAAATTCTCTTCCTCACGAAAACTCCTCCGTTGAAATATCCCGCCGCGTAAGCTGCCCCACCCGAATATCCCCCATCCAAAAAACATCTTTATACTTCCAAATAGCTATTACTATATATAAGCAACAGACAAAGTTCATAATTTGCAACCCTTCTTTCAGGGGCTGTGGAAGATCAAGTCATTCTAAGAAATAAAGCAATTAGATTATTTTGACCATGTTGAAGAAAATGGCTATCTCATAAATTTTATCAGACAGTTTTGGCTAAAAATAGAGGATGGGAGGGTTATAACTGCCCTCTGATATTTTCGGTCACTGAAAAGATACTATAAATTTTTATTTCCAATCAAATGAGCCCTCTTACGACCTTCTAGCATCACTGGTTCGTTACGATCACCCAGGGGAAAAAAATAAAAACAAAAAACACGCATCAATGATCTTGCTTCTAGCAAAAATTCAAAATTTCACATTTTTGTACATAATAGCTTGAAGCCTCTAAAGAAGGGTTCTCTAATATTATTTATCTCGTGGTTTGATTTTCATTAGGATCACACAATTTCTTAGGGGTGTCCCCCCTTTTTCAAAAATTAGTCAAATTTCCTCCGACTCGTAATTTTTGATGGGTAACATTCAACTTCATGAATTTTATATATTTTGAATAAGTATCAAAATTCAATTCTTTTGATAGATTAAATAAAAAAAACAAGTTTTTTTAACTGAAAGTAAGAAGCGACATTAAAACTTAAAACGCACAGAAATTACTTCCTATATGAAAGAGGCTGCTTCCTCATCAACGCCCCGCTCTTTACGCTAAAGTTTGACTCTTTCTCTCAATTCTTCTTTTTAAAACAGTAAAAAACTTTAGCGTAAAGAGCGGGGCGTTGATGAGGAAGCAGCCTCTTTCATATACGAAGTAATTTCTGTGCGTTTTAAGTTTTAATGTCGCTCCTTACTTTCAGTTAAAAAAACTTGTTTTTTTTTATTTAATTTCTGAACGTTTTTGAATCAATGCATGTTTTGATTTTGGCTCTCCGCAGAGGAATAATCAAAACGAAATTTGCATGTTTTTTTTTTTGGCTCAATGGCTTTCTCATAATTTTGATCGAATGATTTTGAGAAAAAAAGAGCGGGGGACGAAGCCTAGTTGCCCCCCGATTTTTTGGTTAATTAAAAAGGCAACTAGAACTTTTAATTTTTTACGAATCTTTTTATTGGTAAAAGATTTACGTAACTTATAAATTAGCTTACGTAAAGAACTTTTGTATTCTCATGTTTTTATTACATATATGAGGGGGTTCGCCCCATCGTCAGTACCTCGCTCTTTACACTAAAGCTTAAATTTTATCCCAATTCATTAAGAATGACCCCCTGAATCACAAAAGCCGTAGAATAAGTAGTTGAAATTACTGAAAATACTTTAGCGTAAAGAGCGGGGTATTAGAAGGAGGTGAGCCCCTCATATGGGTAATAATTTCTGTTTGTTTTAAGTTTTATTGCTGTTCCTTACTTCCAGCTGAACAAGCTTTTTCACTTTTATTTTTTAATTGTTTTTTTTTTTAAATAATGCTAGTAAATCCTGCTCTCCCTTCATGGAAATTTTCTTCTCCCATTACAAATTCTCGAAGGAAAGTTCCCCCAGCATATCCCCCTCTTCTCAACCCCTCCCCCAAACCAAAAAAATCCTGCTTCTTACAGTTTGGCTATTATTGAGCCGCGTCGCTCCTTACTTATAGTTCTTTAATACAAACTGCTGGAAATAGTATTGGCGGCATTAAAGCAGAAAACAAAGGTAGCAGGGGGTTTCCTATTGAATCAGAAGTTAAGTTGGCTTGCGTTCTATCCCAATATATATATATATGGATAATAAAGATCGAATTTGTCCCATGGATAACGGCAAAGGGCATATAGGAGATATAGGAGATATGCGGATCACGGCTATAGGAGAACATGGAATCAAATGGGAATTTCATATAATTAGATTATGCTGATGACTTGAGTGTCCTAGGTGAAAATTTAACAAAATTAACGATTTTTGGGAGGCTCTGAGTGTTAAGACCATAAAGATAGATTTAAAGGCTAGTGTAACGAAAAGAAAGTCTGATGGATTGCAAATAAAAGAAGGGAAAGACGTGATGTTGGGTAACGAGAAGATCAATCAAGTAGGCAGCTTCACTGGCCTGCGTTGTATTATTAATAAAGATGATAGGTCCAGTGAAGATATTAAAACCAACCAAGAACAACCAAGGCCCAGGGTGACTTCCACACAATAACATTTTGAGGGATAGGAAGATAGGTATAATATCAAAAATTAGAATATTCAAAGCTAAGTAATAACAATGGTTATGTTTGGCTCTGAAAAATTCATACTTTACAAGACGGAGGAGAATTTGTTAGATGGTTTTAGGCCATTTTCAACATATTCTATAGCATGGCCGTCTGACAGAACATATTCCAAAAAATAGAGAATAGGAAAATGTGATTCTAATCAACTTCATATGGATTCAATGAGAAAAAGGTAGAGATGGCCAGGACACGTTCTGCGGATGAAGCATGACAGTTTGTCAAAGACATTCCTATTTGGCCAGCCCTCCAGGGTCAAACTAAAGAGAATTCGTCATCAAATAGGACAGGAAGAGATCACAGCAAAGAATTTAAAGGACATTGGGATTCCTTGAGAGGGAGTAAAGAGGGAAGCATCAAATAGATTTGGATGAAAGAGGTGCTTGCGGAACTGTGTTGGTTTTAGGCAGCTTGATACTGCAACCGAGTTTTTAGAAGTAGCAGTAGTAGTAATGTGGTGTGATCGCTTTTGTCGCCTAAAAAATCAATGTATCTTGAATTTTTTTTTAAACGTATTCTCTTTCGATAATCTACGACCATTCCTGGTGAGAAACTAATTTGTGGCCATCTACCTCTGGATTTTATTATTTTATTTTTTTGTATTGATTTAGATACTTACTTATGGGTCTTTAAACAAGCTGATTTTACTGAATAACTTTGAATTTTCAATGTTGGATTTTCACGAAATAAAGCAAGGCCTCATCCTTTTTTGGGGAGTTTTATCCCTTGGCAAAGGTCACACTTTGTCTATAACTTAGTAATAAAAAGTACTGGGTCCAGGGTTCCCTCAAATATAAAAGGGCTGCCACTCCTCCCTCTCAAAATCTCATTTCACCATCAGCGTACCAAACCTTCAAAGAAGACAATAATTCCTACAAAGAACATTCCTTAAAACCCTTTTTTTTGGGGGGGGGGATGAAAATAATAAGAAAGCTCCCGCAGTAAAAGAAGAACTGTCATATCGCAGTACCAATATTCCAGATATGGTTCAAAAATATTCCTAAAAATTACAGGGAATATCCCCCTTCCCCTATATATTAAATTTGTTGGGACCGTACACTTCCTCATTCTTTCTACATAAGGATTCCTACTAACCCTTCTTCATCGGATTTGAGGCAGAGCTATTCAATCCTTCAAATAATGACCCTACTACGCCTTTCTTTCTTTTGTATATTTTTGCTCTGATTCATATAATTTCAATTCCAGGTTTCCCCTCTTTTAATATTTCCTTTTTACACGAGCTTCTCTCAGTTTTTATTTACATTTTTTTTTATTTCCCTATCCATGATCTACTTTTTTCAGTCTTTCATTGCATTACCATTTTAATGCACTTAATGTACTTTGTCAATTTGGTATTTTGAATACATAGAAATATACCTAAAACAACATATAGGTATTTATTGCAAGAGTACATAAGTAACTACAAAAAGTTCATTATTGTATTATCTTGAAAAATGCTGGAAGATAGTTATAAAATATATAAATATAATATATGAATATATTTAAACAAACCAAATTATATAAATACTGGTCAAATACTTAGCTAATATAAATTTTGTATTGAATTTCTGTGGTCCACTTTGCTCATGGCTCCAGGATTATTTGCTGACAATTTTATGTTTATAGCTTTAGTTTATAGATTTAAATGATAAAAGAAAAGGAAAACCACACTAGGGGATTTCATATGCGAGAATATTGATGCAACGCAGTAACTTTTTAAGTGAAGGTTCATTCCCTATTTGTACAAAAAAACAATTATTGAATTTTATATAAATTTATACCGACTTAGACGTCTTTATACAAATGCTTACGGTAATTAGATCCTTTTGACTCAGACAACATTTTCTTGCTATTCGCGTTTTAACCGCTTTTTTCATATATTTTCTCTGTCATGTTTTTAATAAACCGATTGCTCGATAGCACATCTCTTGTGCAGTACACTATAGTGAACATTTCCCTTAAGAGTTGCTTAGCTCATATGTTCGCGTTTGAAGTATAAGGAGTTTTATATTCTGTTCGATGTCACAATATCTGAGAAGAAGTAACAAACATTTAAGAATAAATGCTAAACAGGAAATATAACCAAGGAATATACATAGGAATACTAGATATACTGAACAGTAAGCTATACTAGTCAACATAATACTACACAATTAAACGAAAACATATTATCTTACTTATATTAGATGCTCCTAGTGTTACAAATCGAAATCTCTGTTTCAATGCTTGAAGGTGTTCTTTGGTAAGATCTTGCACCTTGTATGTTGCACCTTTAGAAATGCCGGACGTCTGTACCATCCATAAATGATGCTCTATAAAAAGTGAAGTTTTTCCATTTCGTCCCAGAGGCTGCACTCCTTGAAATATATACTGAAAAAAAAAATTTTTAGTGAGGTAACATTTTCGACTAAAGTAAAAGTGGATTTTTACAATTCAAGTTAGTTTCATCCAAGAGGCATTACTTCTTTGATCATATAGGGAAATACGAAAAGTACTTGATATCTATATATATATATATATATATAAACTAGCTGTTTTACCTAGGCACCAACACCTAGTTGTTGGGGCGCTTCGCGCCACTCCAAGCCCCCCCGCGCGCGTAAGTCGTTACGCGCCATAATAGTTACGCGCCATTGTAGTTGTGTCCCTGTGTCCCACCTGTGAATAGATATAGATATAAATATATGTTTTTAACTACGTAAAACATGCAAATATACAACATTCTTTGCTGTCCTATTGTCTGTGCATATAAATAGATTGTCAGGTTTACTGACTCTTGAACATGCAACATATAATTGTCCATGGGAAAAACAATCCGTATTCAGATCTATACCTCATTATTCTAATGATATGTCCCTGTGTCCCGGTCCTCATTTATATTCCCTGTGTCTCGGTCGTCATTTGGGTCCCGGTGTCCCAGTTTGTAATTTCTCTTTGAGTGTCCCGGTCGTCATTTATATTCCCTCTGTCCCAGTGTCGTGGTCGTCATTTGTGTCCCGGTGTCCCGGTCTGTAATATCTATTCGACAATCCCTGTGTCCCGGTCGTCATTTATATATCCCGCCTGTGCCCCCGGCGTCCCCATTGCAGTTGTGTCCCTGTGTCCCGGTCGTCATTTATATTCCCTGTGTCCTGGTCGTGATTTGTGTCCGGGTGTCCCAGTCTGTAATTTCTCTTTGAGGTTCCCGGTCGTCATTTATAGTCCCTCTGTCTCGGTCTTCATTTGTGTCCCGGTCTGTAATTTCTCTTTGAGTGTTTTTTCTTTTTAGTTTTTTTTTAGTTTTTTACCTTTTTTCTTTTTTCAGTTTTCTTTTTCTTCTTTATTTTTCAGCGTCACTATGAAGTGCATATCGCCGAACCTTTGTTTTTTTAACTTAAATCTGGTAGGCATTGATGACCTCATCCAAGTCAAAATCCCAAACCCAATCATCATCGCTATCATTTTCAGTTTTGATATGTTTTGACTCTCGTTGTCCAGGTGGATTTTCATCTAACTTCGCGGTTTTGCGTTCTTTAGCCGCAAGCCTGTTTTCTTGCTGTTCTTGTGATTCCTCGGCACGCTTTCTTTTCTTACTTTCTCTATCAGCCGCAAGCCTGTTTTCTTGCTGTTCTTGTGATTCCTCGGCACGCTTTTTTTTCTTACTTTCTCTATTAGCAGCAAGTTTTTTGGCATAGACTCTTTGAGCAGCTTCCTCGGCTGTTGCCATTGTAGGTTCTTCAGTCATTTTACAATAAAATATTTTTCCGTGAACGAATGTCTCAAATACCTTTAATGACGTCATCGTCAGAACAAACATGACGACATCTAACTTCATGACGTCAGTCGACACACAAACATGACGTCACTCGACACACACACACACACAGACAACTTATCTATATATATATATATATAGATAAGTTGTTTGTCTGTGGGTCTGTCGACTGACGTCATGTTTGTGTGTCGACTGACGTCATGTGTGTCGACTGACATCATTATAAGGATTGAGCTGTATGTCTTCATGAAGTTGTTTGTCGTCTGACGTCATGTTTGTCGACAGACGAGATTACAGACCGGGACACTGGGACACAAATGACGACCGGAACACATCATATACCAATTCAAAAACGAATGTATTCAAGCCGAAGTAGCTGAGTTGGTAAAGCGTTATGTTCCAGGTCCGAGAGGTTCCAGGTTCGATCCTTGGCTTTAGCATTAATACAAAAGAGAAAAAAAACTAAAAAAGGTAAAATACAAAAGAAGAAAAAAAACTAAAAAAGGTAAAAACTACAAAAAAACTGAAAAGAAAATACTAAAAAAACTAAAAAAAATAAAAAAAAGGTAAAAACTACAAAAAAAAAATACAAAGAAAAAAAACAAAAACTAATAAAAAGAAACTAAAAAAACTAAAAACTGAAAAAGAAAAATAACTAAAAAAGGAAAAAAACTGAAAAATAAAGGAGAAAAAGAAAACTAAAAACCGGGACACAGGGAATATAAATGACGACCGGGACACTCAAAGAGAAACTACAGACTGGGACACTCAAAGATAAATTACAGACCGGGACACCGGGACACAAATGACGACCGGGACACAGGGAATATAAATGACGACTGGGACGCTCAAAGAGAAATTATAGACTGGGACACTGGGACACAAATGACGACCGGGATACTGGGAATATAAATGACGACCGCGACACAGGGACACAACTACAAGGGGGATGCCGGGGGCACAGGGGGATATATAAATGACGAAGGGGACACAGGGAATGTTGGATTAGCAATCACCATCGACAAAGCTCAAGGGCAATCATTAGAATAATCAGGTATAGATCTGAATACGGATTGTTTTTCCCATGGACAATTTTATGTTGAATGTTCAAGAGTCGGTAAACCTGACAATCTATTTATATGCACAGACAATGGGACATCGAAAAATGTTGCATATTCGCAAGTTTTACGTAGTTAAAAACACACACACACACACACACACATATATATATATATATATATATATATATATATATATATATATATATATATATATATATATATATATATATATATATATATATATATATATATATCTCTTTCTATATTCACAGGTGGGACACAGGGACACAACTACAATGGCGCGTAACGACTTACGCACGCGGGGGGGGCTTGGGCGGGGGGGCGCGAAGCTGTTTGTGTGTCTGTTGAGTGACGTCATGTTTGTGTTTCAACTGACGTCATGTTTGTCGACAAACAAAATTACAGAACGGGAAATCGGGACAAAAATGACGACCGGGACACCGGGACATGGGGATTATAAATGACGACCAGGACACTCAAAGAGAAAGTGATTGGGACACAAGGAATGTTCGATTAGCAATCCTCATCAACAAAGCACCGGGACACAAATGACGACTGGGACACAGGGAATATAAATGACGACCACGACAGTCAAAGAGAAATTACAGACTGGGACACCGGGACACAAATGACGACCGGGACACAGGTAAACAACAACAACGGGGACGCCGGGGGGCTTAGGGGGATATATAAATGACGACGGAGACACAGGGAATGTTCGATTAGCAATTACCATCAACAAAGCTCAAGGGCAATTATTAGAATAATTAGTTATATATCTGAATACAGATTGTTTTTCCCATGGACAATTATATGTTGCATGTTCAAGATTCGGTAAACCTGACAATCTATTTATATGCACAGACAATGGGACAGCCAAGAATGTTGTATATTCGCAAGTTTTACGTAGTTAAAAATATATATATATATATATATATATATATATATATATATATATATATATATATATATATATATATATATATATATATATATATATATATATATCTATCTATATTCACAGGTGGGACACAGGGACACAACTACAGTGGCACGTAACTAATATGGCGCGTAACGACATACGCGCGCGGGGGGGGGCTTGGGGGGGTGGGTAAAGCGCCCCCACCAACTAGGTGTTGGGGTGGCGCAAAGCGCCATCCCAGCAGCTAGTTGATCTTACACTTTTTTTAAGC
Source organism: Artemia franciscana (assembly GCF_032884065.1). Lineage (NCBI taxonomy): Eukaryota > Metazoa > Arthropoda > Branchiopoda > Anostraca > Artemiidae > Artemia > Artemia franciscana. The sequence goes on along the minus strand of NC_088863.1, from coordinate 64,717,753 downwards.
ACAGAATAATTGAGTAGCGTACTTCAGAAATAAAACGAGTTTACCCTGAGACACTTTACTCAGAGGAATATACACTGAAAAATAAAAAAGTATTGATGCTAAGCATAGTGAGCCGACGTTTTTAGCTGACAATTATAGATAAAAAACAAGTTGTTACACATGAAAGTGGAGTGTGACAGCAATACTTAGAAAAAAGAGAGATTATTCTGTATAAAATTGGAAGTGCCGCCTTTTCAACCGTTTTCTCTTCTTGCCCTTAAAGTTTTTTGAAGATTTCACATTCCAACTCATTAGTCCTTGTTTTTTAGCAGTCAGTCTTAAAGAAGAAACTCAAAAAGATAACTTCGGAGGATAGAGCGGAAATTTAAGGGGGGACAGAGTCTCCTTCCTCTTCAGCAATTTCTGTTTCTTTTAAGTAAAAATATCACTTTTCGATCCCTTATAAATTTTATTTTTTTTTTATCTAAAAGATTTCCTTTTATTTATTAGCCGGCCTATTTTTCCCCTAAAACAAGTGGGCAAAAATCCCCTCAATAAAAATCCTTAAATTTTTCTGCTTCACACTGATGCTTAAAGAGAAAGAGTTCAGTAGTGAAGGTACCATGGTTTCTGGTGGGATTTTATATCTTTGACACATACTCACATTAAAAATCTTTGACCAATCACCATAGAACTGATGGGCTAAGGGTCCAGATGGAATATTTTCTTGGTAAAAAAAATGTTATAAAGTAAAGTTGTTATCAGTAGGCAACATCTAATCAGTTTCAACATTTGTGACATCAGCTTTGAGATTCGAAGATACTGAACAAAGCCCGAGCTAGAGTTTGGTGATGATATGTAGAAACACATAAACTCATGTATTGTCTAGTATATACGAAAAATAAAAAATTAAAATAGAATTTTGACTAGTGTAGTACGTAATGAAGCTTAAAAATTGGGTTCCACAAGATTACAATTCAAATGACGGATCATCACGCAGGATAAACTAAAGCCTCGCATTTTATCTCATAACTGAAACCTTAGAATAAATAAGCAACTACTGTTTTCTTTCTTTAATGACTTAAGATGAAGAGGGAGGTTTAACGGGAGTTCCCTCAGAGCAAGGTTCAGGTACTTACTACGTAACAGGAAATGTTTTCTTCAAGACGCAGGTGCATGTGATATGATAGGGATTGTTTTCTAAGAGATACATGTATTAATTACTTAATAATTTCTTTGAATGATACAAAAAACCTTCAGGTCCTGCCAAATTAGAATTTCCTTGATTTTTATGATTAAAACCTACGAGGGCCAGGGGAATGTTTGCTTTTGGTTGCTATTTAATAGGATTTACTTACTTTTGCCTGTTATGTAATAGAGAATATTTTCTAAGAGATACAAGTGTTTGTTACGTAATGGAACTTGTCACAGTTTGTTAGTCGAGTGGGAAACACCTGATTGTAACTGAGGGGAGTACACACGTGAGTGGTACGTTATAGAGGTATACACTTGGGATGAAGCGGAATGTTACATGACTTGGTAGATTTATTGGGACTAAGGTAATGGCAGCGTAAACGTGGGATGCTACATAATGACACTGCGCAAACTGGTGTTACTAATTACTTTAAGAAATTTTCTTATTTAGGATTTCGTTTTCATCGGGATGTCCTTTTCTTTCAAGGCATTTTTTTGGTTTGGAATTTCATTTTCTTTCAAGCTTCAGGGTTTCACTTTCCTTCAAGCACTTTTTTCTTTTTTTTTCAAGGATTTCAGAGATTTTTTGGTGATTTCATTTTCTTTCATGATATTTTTTCTCAGGGAACCATTATAATCTAAAGATTTTTGTCCCCCCCTTTGGGGTACGAATATAATACAAAAGATTTTCCCAATGACCAGACATGAGCCTTAACCATCTGGAAGAGAACCCTATTCATAGTATTTAGATTGAATGAATGCTTTCTAAGTGAAAACCAATTGGACGCAAAGGGGAATTCCTCGTCCGACTTCTATAGCGATTAAATGATTCTTATGATTCCACCCTTTCACGTGAGAGCACAAGCATCCAAATACTATTGATTATTGCACTGTTAGATACACCCGCTTGTCACAGCATTATTGGTTTTCTAACGTGACCTAGACGGGTTAAGTTACAACACAAATGTTACATAGCATTGGTGTGCGATATTTCATTGCGTTAATGATTAAGTATGGAAGTTTTATTTTGGAACAAAAGTAATGTAAAGAACTAGGGTTTTAGTACATACAACTTTTATTACTAAAAACAAATTTACAAGCATTATTAAAACACAGAAAAAGCAACTAAAACACATCAAACGAAAAAAATGTGGAAAATGCCTAAAAAGGATAAAATATAATCAAAAAGAGCCATGAATTAAAGAAAGGTGGAAAACCTACAGACCATTTCCAAGGGTTGGGTTGTCATTATAGTTGCATTTAAGCCACATTAAGAGATATTTTTGGGAGTTCTTAACATAAATGCATCGTTTCTAGTGCTCACTTGACACAACTCCAAGAAAAATAGACACATTTTTGTATTCGGTTATTTCTGAGAGCTTTTAATGAAAATACCACGTTTCTTTGAGCCAAAACTTTGCATATTCATACCACAATAAAAATATTGCTAGCCCAAACTAGCAAACAATACTAAAGGGGGAGGGTTCTTATTAGAGGTAAAGTCTTATTTACGCTTTAGTTCACGTTTTACAAAACTTCTTTTAGCAAAAATAAACAATTTTGCAGCTTTTACTAGAAAAAGATCACCGATATGAGTGTGCCATGGGACAGTGTCTATGATAGCCACTTATTTTATAGGACTACCTGCACCTTTAGAACAAATAAGCTGCAGTGCTACATTACTGCCTCTGATGCTCGAGGCTCAATACGAGTGTAGACTTTTATATAATTCTAAATCAATTAATTATCACAGAATTTTCGCACAATAGATTTTTGGTCTTTTTGACTAAAATTGATGTTTTGCACCATAAAATAGCTGAAAACACACAACAATGGTTGAAACAGCAAAAAAATTTGCTGTGGGAAATTCTTTCTGGCTGAAATAAGAGTCTATGTTCACCGTTATTTTGTAAGACTACCTGCACCTTCAAAAAGAAATACACCCCCATACGGCATTACTACCTCTGAAATCCAAGGCTCAATATGCATATAATTTATCGATAAATATAGATTAATTAACTAACTTACAAGTTTCACTCAATAATATTTCGGCCTTATTTTGGCTAAAATTGTTGTTTTGCACCACAAAATGGCTGAAAATGCCACTTTGCTGTGGCATCCTTGGAAAAAAATGCGTCATCGAACGGCATTACTGTTTCTGAAACTGGTGGTTCAATATACGCATAGATTTTCGATAATTTAAAATCAATTAGCTGTCTCAGAATTTTCACAAAAAGGCTTTTATGACTAGAACTGTTGTTTCGCACCATAAAATAGTTGAAAATACCACTTTGCAGTGGGACAGCCTTTTTGACTAAAATAAATGTCTATACTAATCCTTATTTTGTAGGACTACCTGCACCCTAAAATATAATGTGCCCCTGTATAGCAGTACAACCTCTAAAACCCAATACCATTACGCGTATAGTTTTTTGATATTTCTAAATCAATTAACAATATCAGGATTTTCACATAATAGCATTTTGGCCTTTTATCGGCTAGAATTGTCAGTTTGCACTAAAAATAGCTGAAAATCCCACTTTGTTGTGGAAGAGTCTTTTCGGGTGAAATAAATGTTAATATTAACCCTTATTTTGGAGGACTAACTGTTTCTTTCAAAACTAATGCGCTACCATAAGGCATTACTGCCTCTGAAACTTGAGGCTCTATATGTGCCTAGATCTTCGATAATTCTATATTAATTGATGATCTCAGAATTTTTATAAAATGCCGTTTCGACCCTTTGTGGGTAGAATCGTTGTTTTGCACCACAAAATGGCTGAAAATGCCGCTTTACTATGGGAGAGTCATTATGGCAAAATAAATATCTATGTTAACCCTTGCTTTGAAGGACTACTTGCACCTTCTAAAACGAATACGCTAAGGTACGGCATAACCGCCTCTGAAACTCGAGGCTCAATATGTGTGTACATTTTCGATAATTCTAAATCAATGGATGATCTCAGAAATTTTACACAATACTATTTTGGCCCTTCTGTAAGTAGAATTATTGTTTTGCACCACAAAATGGCTGACAACGCCGTTTTTCTGTGGGAGAAACTGTATGACAAAAATATATGTCTATGTTCACCTTGTTTGGAAGGACTACATGCACCTTCTAAAACGAATGTGGTAACGTACGGCATTACTTATTCTGAAAGTTGAGGCTCATATGCGTATAGTTTTTCAATATTCCTAAATCAATCGGCTATCTCAGAATTTTCACACATTTTCATTTTACCTTATTTTGGCTAGAATTTCTTTGCACAACAAAATGCCCGAAAACTCCGTTTTGCTGTGGTACAGTCTTTTTGGCTAAAATAAATGTCTATTTTACCCGTTTATTTTTTACGGCTATCTGCACCTTTTAGAAACAAATGCACTACCTTACGGCATCACTGCCTCTGAAACTCGAGGTCCAATATGCGCATAGATTTTCAATAGTATTAAATCAATTAACTATCTCAGAATTTTCATTCAATAGTATTTTGGCCTTTTTTGGCTAGAATTGTTGTTTTGCACCACAAAATCGTTGAAAATGCCACTTTACTTTGCAACAGTCTTTTCGGCTAAAGGAAATGTCTATGTTAGGTTATTTTGTAAGACTACTTGTGTCTTTAGAGATAAATTCACTGCAATACGGCATTACTGCCCCCAAAATTTGAGGCTCAGCTTACCTATAGATTTTTGAGAATTCTAAATAAATAGACTTTATCAGAATTTTAATACAATAGCTTTTTGGACCTCTTTTTCTAGAATTGTTCTTTTGCACCACAAAATGGCTGAAAACGCCACTTTGCTTTGGGGCAGTTTTTTGGCTAAAATAAATGTCTATTTTGACAGTTTATTTGTATATCTGCAACTTTAGAATCAAATTCTCCACCGTAACTTGCTGTACATGGATCATCTTTTTTAAGAAACTTAATGCAAGTTGAATTATGGATCCAAAAAACTTTCTATATATTTATTAATTCTTCAAAAAACTTGTTGCATGTTGATTTTTCTCTTTGCGAAACTTTTACACTGATTTTTCTCAGCGTTAAATTTTTTTTCGTGGAACTTATTGCGTGCTGATTTCCGTTCACGAAACTTAATTTATGCTGGTATTTTTCTTCGTCAAACTTGTGGCATGTTAGTTAATTCTACGTGAAACATGATGCATGCTGATTGTTGTTGGTGAAACTTAGATTATTTTTTCAAGAAACGTAATGTATCCTGATATATGTATTTGCGAAACATGATATTTTTTATTTCTTCTTCAAGAAACTTTTTGCATGTTAATTTTTCAACTTCGTGAAATTTGTGCATTGATTTTTCTCCTCGTGAACCAGTTTTGTTCGTGCAACTTGTTGTGTGATGATTTTTTTGCCTTGAATTAGCATGAGAGGGTTGACTCTAGTTCAGCATTGTGGAGTGACGTGCATGAGAGGAAAAGTTTCAAGTAAGTCAACCCATAGTCAACCTGCGTGTGTTCCCCAGGGAAAACCTCCAACAGGTTAACTCTAGTTCGGCATTGTGGAGTGACATGCATGCCCGGAGAGGTATAGCAAAAATGGGGGACAGTAACAACGGCAATCAAAGGGGTCAAATTAACCTTGACTGGGATGCCCCATCCCAGTCTTGTCTTGGCTTTTTTGTCTTGGCTTTATCTATCTGGCTTCATCTATAATCTGTCTTGGCTTTTTCCTACAATTGGCCATGACTTTGACTTTTATCACAACTATTCCCTTTTTTCTCATTCTTACTCATTCTTAACTCATCAAGATATTTTTATTCGTGAAACTTGTTGCATGTTGGTTTTTTCTTCTTGAAACTTTACGGATGCTGATTTTCGATTGTAAAACTTGTTGCATGTGGATTATTTCTTAAAGAAATTTAAGGTCTCTTGACTTACGTCCTTAAATCTTCTTTATGAAACTTGTTGCATGCTGATTTCTTCTATTCATGAAACACATACATTGATTTTTCTCCTCGTGAAACTGGTTTTGTTGGTGAAACTTGTTGCCTGCTGATTTTTGTTCGTGAAATTTACTTTATCTTGATATTTTCTTCGTGATACTTGTTGTATGTTGTTTTATTCTTTCGATAAACATAATTTATCATGCTATTTTTCATAGTGAAACTTGTTGCATTATGGTTTTTTCTACGGTAAACATGATGCATGCTGGTTTTGTTTGTGAAACCTGTTTCATGTAGATTATTTCTTCAACAAACTTAGTTTATCTTGATTTATGTCTACGATAAACTTGTCATATTTTATTTCTTCGTCATGAAACTTTTTTCATGTTGATTTTTTTCGTGATACTTCTAAAGAGATTTTTTTCCTCATGTAAAAAGTTTTATTCTTGGAACTTGTTGCCTGATGATTTTCATAGTGAGACTTAGTTTATCTTGGCGTTTTTCTTTATAAAACGTGTTTTATGTTTAAGAATTATTTTGTGAAACATAGTTTATCATGATATTTTCCTTCTTGAAACTTTTTACATGTTTTTCGTTCTTCATGAAACATGATGCGTGCTGATTTTTTTTTTGCGGTTGAATTATTTCTTCAAGAAACCTAATTTATCTTGATTTCTATCTTCGAGAAACTTGTTATACTTTATTTTTTCTTCATGAAACTTATTGCGTGTTGACTTTTATTTTTTTAGATTTTGCTAGTCTTTTTCTTACATTCTAGTAGGCTAGGTTAACTTTCCTAACCAACCTAACCAATACACGGTAGGTTAGATTAGATTAGATGCTGGGCCTTTTTCACGGACAAAAATCAACATGCATCATGTTTCACAAAGAAAAAAGCAATATGCTAGAATTTTGAAAAAAATCAGCATGCAACAATTTTCACGAGGAAAAAATCCACATACATTATGGTTCATGGGCAATAAATTGGCCTACAACAAGTTTCACGATAAAAAAATAACATGCAACACGTTTCACAAAGAGAAATATCAGGATAAAATAAGTTCCATGAAAGAAAATTTTAACGTAAAAACGACTTCCACAAAGAAAAGTAAAAGTACAAGTTTCAAGATCATAAAATTAACATACAATAGGTTTTACGAAGAAATAACCAGCATAAAACATGTTCCAAGAACAAAAAATCAACCTGCAACTAGTTTCAAGAAGAGAGAAAAATGACGTAGAAATAAATTTGAAGAATAAAAAAAATGAATATAAAACATCTCTCAAGAATCAAAAATCTACATAAAGTAGCTTTCATGAAGATCAAAGTAAAAAAAATGAGTTTCGTAAGGAAAAATTAACACACAATAAATTCCACGAAGAAAAAAAAATTGACATACATTGGCCTTGTTTGAGAATTCTGAGGTAGTCAATTGGTTCGAAAAACTATAGGCATATTGAGCTTTCTGTTTAAGAGGCAGTAATATCGTGAGGTGGGACATTCGTTTCTAAGGGTAAAAGTAGCCCTATAAAATAAACAGTTAATATACACATTTATTTTAGCCAAATAGACTCTGCCACAGCAAAGTAGTTTTTTCAGACATTTCGTGGTGCAAAATAATAATTCTAACCAAAATAAGTCTAAAAAGCAATTGTTTGAAAATTCTGAGATATTCAATTGATTTAGAATTATCAAAAACTTATTCGCATATTCAGTCACGAGTTTCGGAGGCATTATTTCTTCAAGAAATTTAATGTATCTTAACATATCGAAGAAAAGTGTCAGTATAAATTTATTTCTTCAAAAAATTTAACTTGTCTTGATTTATCATTCATCTTATTATACATTTTAATGACTAATTTATCATTATAAGAAATATTAATATTCAAATCTAAGATATGATCTTTTAGACCTGTGCCATGACTAGGTTCGAGAGTCAACTCTGATGGATTAATATTTTTAGAAATATCAACTAATTCATTACAATTTAAAATACAATTATCATCTAAATATCTTTTATTGTTTGGAAAATCATGTTTTAAATTTTAAATTATATGGATTATTCTTCTCCATCATATATTTATATTCTAGTTGACTTAAAAACAAGTCAGCTATAAATGGACTGGCAATACCCCCATAAGAATTCTCACAACTCTCTTATACGAATTACCATTAAATCTCATATAAGAATTATATAAAACAAATTCTAATAAGTCAAAAATCATGTCTAGGCTATAACATCTCGAACTAACTGCACTGTTAAAGCAGTTTGTCCATCTAGCTTGTTTATTCTATATTTCTATTTTCAAGATCCTCTAATTGGATAAAAGGAAAGATATCTTAATAACCGTTTTTAAATTTTCTAATATTACATTAAGTCACAGATTTGTATGAATTGTCGCAAAATCGAAAGACTCTATTCTTTAAGCCAAAACCGTAGTTAAAGAGGGTATCACCTGCAGTGAATTATTAACACTCCAGTTTGGATAAATCTCAAAAATTTTTAATACTACAACAATAGGTTTTAAGTTTAGTTATAATTTCCCTTAGAATTAAAGAGAGGTTAGTAGCAGCAATTTCAGTTGGACATCTAGCCGCTCCAGCAATATACCGTGGCTTAGAGGGATTTTTATGAAATTTTTGAGTCCAATATAGGAAAGGGAACTTTTTATCGGTGTCATTAATTCTGATATTAAATTTTTTAAACAATATTTCCTCTTTATTTTCAATTAAATTTTCATCCTCTAGATTCCCCTTTTCGTAAATATTGGTCATCACAACTCCCTTGTTAAGACGTCACAATACAGCTTCTGACAGATTACGGCAAAATTGTTATTAGCTTTATCCACCGGTACAATTACAAATTCATTCTGTAGATTAACAATTGATTGTTTTATCTTAGTATTAAAAAATAATGAATTGTAATAATAGGTTTTTTTAATTAGCATATATTTTTTTTCTTATTCTACTAATAATTCAATTCTTCAAACTTTGAAAACTCTCTTTATTTTTATTCTCTTTCTTGCAAAACTTATCAATAAATAAATCAAAACCATTTTCTAAGTTACCAAGAATACTTTATGGTTTCAAATGATGGGAAAGGTGGAATTTAGCTTCTTTATTTATTATATTTTGAAGATGTCCTTGTTTTATTATTGATAAGTCCCCGGTTATAACATGTTGATAAGTGGAATGTACAAATGGACCCAGTTTCTTACAATTACATATAGGTTTCCAATTTATAGCACAGTCCAATCTTTTATGTGTTAAATTATAACTAAAAATCATTTGCCCAATAGTTTTTGACAATTTATATGTTAAAATTTGACTATCCTTATGGTTCAAATTACTTGGAAAATAATATTTCACTTCCCACTGATTTAAAATTTCAGGTATTTTAATATCTTAAGTGTGCTTAAAAGCGAATTTAATAGGTAAATATAATATGTTAAATTGTTACCAACCTTATATAGCTTATTCTGTTTTGACAGGACATACAAATCACATCGTATATTACTTAAATTTTATATTCAAGAGCGGTGTTATTTTTAATAATATAGAATCTGGCATAGATCCGTAGAAATAATATTTAAATCCAATTCATTTTTCAATTCATTTTTTCCTATGTAAAATTATTAGTAAGGATAGAAGATAAGCATAGCCTTGCATCTTGGGTGTTTGATAGGTTGAAAGCATTTTCTAGATTCTCTTAGCGGAATTGTGCACGGGTAGTATTAGGATTTGGCATTTTTTAGTATTTCACAAAAACGCGATATTAAAATTACTTTTTGTGTCATCAGCTATCGGGTTATTGCAAAACAAGTTAGTAAGAAATTTGTCATTGGTTATTTCTGAAGGGTGATAGATTGTCCATAATAGTCCCTCTCGACCAACAATCTAGGGCCGAACAAAAAGCAGGTTAACCCCTAATGAGATGAGAGTAGGAAAGAAGGAAGGACTTAATAGATGTTGGAACTTCTTAAGAAGGTGTCAAGTGGGTGGTCTTAAATATATTGGGATGGAGGAGGATCTTGCTTAGCAGTGGTGCACTCGGGCGGTTTGGTGCTGCAAAAAGTTGTTAGTAGCAGTATTAGTAGTAGTACGAATAGCGTGAATATTGTTTCTGTCATTCAAAAAAGTGTCATTTTTGTCAATCGAAAAGTACCTTTTTTCCGTCTTTATAATACACTTCATCACTTTTTTCGGTCTCTTTTAACACGTTTCATCACTTTTTTCTGCCTTTTATAAATTTGACACATATCGGCAAATTTATCTGTACTGGCCGAAAGAGTAATTTTTTTTTCTGTTATCTTTCAAAGTGTTGTTGTTATTTTTTTTTTTCATTGCAAAATGTGCTCTCTTTTTTTTCGCTTTCATCGCCAGAATTAATTTTGTGTTTTCTCTCATTAAAGTGATATCGTTCTCGGCTTTATTGTTTTTTTTCTGTCAAAAGTGTCATTGTATACTTCTACAATCAGGCAATGTTCCATTTCCCACCCTTTTTTGTTAAAATTCTTTTTAGGGCTCTGTCCTAATCTTCAAAAAGTCTTTATGGCTACTCATACCGATAGGCTCTCCTGCGATAATTGTTTGGAAAAACCTTTCCTACTTTCTGATTGAAAAAACCTGAACATTACAAATAATAACAATAAGATTGCAACATGTATTAGGCTCTTGAAACTTCAACAAACAAAAGTTTTAACATTTAATATATTATAAAGTGTTTTAATGTTTTATCTTGTTTATGTTGCGGTTGTCTTTCTTCGGGAGAGGGAGCTAGTTATACTTAGTTTCTACCCCTCAAATCTGCAACTTTACATATTGCAACTGCATGAGTATAATGAAGGAGCAGGCTACAATTTCTTATGGAAAAGGCTATTGAATTTAGGTGCGTTTCAAAAAATTTCAAACAAGGTCAGAAACTTTTGTGAGAAAAAATTTGATGCGTCACAAAGGTTTCATAATCCGCTGGTCCATTTTCTCTATCACTGTCAGTGTAGTATGCATTTCTGAAACAATGACCAGAATACTTTTTTCTGAATGCTTTAGTTATGTTGTTAAACAATTCAATATAAATCAGGGTTGTTGTATTGCATAAATATCATCTGAAATACCAAAATTACGGATTAGTATAATTATATTGTTAGTTTTAAAATTTTAGCCATAGGGTTGCAAATCAGCAATTACACTGGCATTAACAAATTATGGCGTGACCCGTCAATATTCGTCCATGGTTTTAAAAAGTTTTGTTCCTCCAGACCTTCTTAGAGCGCACTTACATCCCTTGGACATTGAGCCTGACTTTTGATCTCACTACTTTTAGATTTCCTGGTCCTTTACTTCATTCTTTACAATTTTTGCGATTAACGTGACTCCCAAATCTATCCCTTTATTCTTATTCCAATACACACTATAAACACATCAGCTGATAATTACTTCATACTGAATAGGCCAAGAAATTTCCATGCTGTCTTCTAGAGTTTTTTTTTTTTAGTTAGCAATCCTTACAAAACAGCTACCATACAAATCTATAGTCCTCTCTTGATATCTTGTTATTCTTAATTATCTTCCCACTCTCGATGGTAGCAAAACAAGTCTCGTTTGAACACAATGTTGCAAAACTTATCGAAAACCCCCAATAAAGGCAAAAAAAATCAATTTGATTTACATCAAATCGGGACCATCGGGCCCCAGCATGGCATGCGGCAGGCTTTTATATATGGATCCTCATGTTCCCTTGTGTTCTGGGTCCCGTGCTATGGTGTGCTATGTCATTTTTGGATCGAATTGATGACGTAAATTAGACATTCCTAATCTGGCACTTTCTCTTTGAGTCGCAACCCTGGTTTTGCGTTATTCTGGTGTTTCCTCCTGGTGTTCCCTTTTTGGTGACATTCTAGGATAATTATACACGCATTGTTTTTGTAATACAGCGAAACGCCTTCTTTTTTACTATCTCTATCAGCCGCAAGCCTGGTTTCGTGTTGCAAACATGACGTCATTTATAGATTTTTATTTTTTTCAGGTTTTCCCTTTTTTTTGATGTCATATTGAATATGGTGTCATGTATAGTTCTTTTTTAGTTTTTTTTTCTTTTTTTAGTTTTTCATTTTTCATTTTCTTTTTTAGTTTTTTTTCTTTTTTAGTTGTTTCATTTTTAGTTTTTTCTTTTTTATTTATTTTAGTTTTTTCTTTCTTAGCATCTTTTCTTTTCAATTTTTTTTAGTTTTTATCTAATATAGGTTTTTTAATTTTTCTTTTTTAGTTTTTATCTTTTTTTAGTTTTTTCACTTTTTTTCTTTTTTTAGTTTTTTTCTTTCCAGGTTCTTTCATTTTTAATTTTTCTTTTTTAGTTTATTTTTTAGTTATTTTCGTTTTTCTTTTTTTTCTTTCTAGTTTTTTAGTTTTTACCTAATTTAGGTTCCTTAATTTTTTCTTTTTTTAGGTTTTTTTCTTTTTTAGTATTTTTCTTTTTTAGTTTTTTTTTGTTTTGTCTTTTTTCCCTTTAGTCTTTTTCTTTCTTTAATTTTTTTCAATTTTTTTCTTTAGTTTTTGTCTTTTTGTCTTTTCTCTTTTTAGTTTTTTCTTTTTTAGTTTCTCTTTTTTTTATTATTTCTTTTTTTTTAATTTTTCGTAATTTTTAGTTTTTTTTGTTTTTTTCTTTTTTAGTTTTTTCTTTTTTTATTTTTTTTTGTTTTTATTTTTTTATTTTCTCTAATATTTTTTAATTTTTCCTTTTTTAGTTTTCTTTTATTTTTTTACTTTTTTTATAAAAGATAGTTTTTTATTCTTTTAAGTTTTTTTAGTTAATTTTTGTTTATATATTGACGTCATACTTAGTGACAGACAGACAGTGTAATGATAAAGATAATGTAACGGACAAACGGACACTACATCTATCTATATGTATCCCCAACACCTAGTTGGTGGGGCGCTTCGCGCCCCCCAAGCCCCCCCGCGCGCGTAAGTCGTTACGCGCAATATTAGTTACGCGCCATTGTAGTTGTGTCCCTGTGTCCCACCTGTCATTGTCTGTGCTTATAAATAGATTGTCAGGTTTACTGACTCTTGAACATGCAACATATAATTGTCCATGGGAAAAACAATCCTTATTCAGATCTATACCTCATTATTCTAATGATGTGTCCCTGTGTCCCGGTTGTCATTTATATTTCCTATGTCCCGGTCGTCATTTGTGTCCCGATGTCCCAGTTTGTAATTTCTCTTTGAGTGTCCCGGTCGTCATTTATATTCCCTGTGTCCCGGTCGTCATTTGTGTCCCGGTGTCCCGGTCTGTAATTTCTATTCGAACAATCCCTGTGTCCCGGTCGTCATTTATATTCCCTTTGTCCCGGTCGTGATTTGTGTCCGGGTGTCACAGTCTGTAATTTCTCTTTGAGGTTCCCGGTCGTCATTTATATTCCCTCTGTCTCGGTCGTCATTTGTGTCCCGGTCTGTAATTTCTCTTTGAGTGTTTTTTCTTTTTAGTTTTTTTTTTAGTTTTTTACCTTTTTTCTTTTTTCAGTTTTCTTTTTCTTCTTTATTTTTCAGCGTCACTATGAAATACATATCGCCGAACCTTTGTTTTGTTAACTTAAATCTGGTAGGCATTGATGACCTCATCCAAGTCAAAATCCCAAACCCAATCATCATCGCTATCATTTTCAGTTTTGATATGTTTTGACTCTCGCTTTCCAGGTAGATTTTCTTCTAACTGTGCGGTTTTGCGTTCTTTAGCCGCAAGCCTGTTTTCTTGCTGTTCTTGTGATTCCTCGGTACGGTTTCTTTTCTTACTTTCTCATAAAAATTTGACACCCCAACACCTAGTTGGTGGGGGCACTAAGCGCCCCCCAAACCCCCCTTTGCTGTCCCTTTGCTTTGATCCCCAAACATTCTTTGCTGTCCCATTGTCTGTGCATATAAATAGATTGTCAGGTTTACCGACTCTTGAACATGCAACATATAATGGTCCATGGGAAAACAATCCGTATTCAGATCTATACCTCATGATTCTAATGATTGCCCTTGAGCTTTGATGATGGTGATTACTAATCGACGATTCCCTGTGTCGCCGTCGTCATTTATATATCCCCCTATGCCCCCCGGCGTCCCCGTTGTAGTTGTGTCCCTGTGTGCCGGTCGTCATTTATATTCCACGTGTCCCGGTCGTCATTTGTGTCCCGGTGTCCCAGTCTGTGATTTCTCTTTGAGGTTCCCGGGCGTCATTTATATTCCTTGTGTCCCGGTCTCCCATTCGTCATTTGTGTCCTGGTGTCCCGGTCTGTATATACATTCGTTTTTGAATTGGTCTTTTTTTTAGGTTTTAGTTTTTTACCTTTTTTTAGTTATACCTCATGATTCTAATGATTACCCTTGAGCTTTGTTGATGGTGATTGCTAATCAAACATTCCCTGTGTCCCCGTCGTCATTTACATATCCCCCTGTGCCCCCGGCGTCCCCGTTGTAGTTATGTCCCTGTGTCCCGGTCGTCATTTATATTCCCTGTGTCCCGGTCGTCATTTGTATCCCGGTGTCCCGGTCTGTACATACATTCGTTTTTGAAATGGTATATGATGAAATAAATTTTTGTATTTTTCTCCTTTTTTTCTCTTTAGTTTTTATTTTTGGTTTTTACTTTTTTTTAGTTTTTTTTTAGTTTTTTTTTCTTTTTTCTTTTTATTTTTTTTTTAGTTTTGTTTTTCTCCTTTATTTTTCATTTTTTTTCTTTTTTTCTTTTTTTTTCTTTTTTTGTTTTTTTTTAGTTTTTTTAGTTTTTTTATTAGTTTTTGTTTTTTTTTGTTTTTAGTATTTTTGTAGTTTTTACCCTTTTTTTTAGTTTTTTTAATTTTTTTACTTATGTCCTGGTCGTCATTTATACTCCCTGTGTCTCGGTCGTCATTTGTGTCCCGGTGCTTTGCTGATGGTGATTGCTAATCGAACATTCCTTGTGTCCCGGTCGCTTTCTCTTTGAGTGTCCCGGTCGTCATTTATATTCCCTACTAGCTGTTGGGGTGGCGCTTCGCGCCACCCCAACACCTAGTTGGTGGGGGCGCTTCGCGCCCAAACCCCCCAAGCCCCCCCGCGCGCGTAAGTCGTTACGCGCCATATTAGTTACGCGCCATTGTAGTTGTGTCCCTATGTCCCACCTGTGAATATAGATAGATAGATATATATATATATATATATATATATATATATATATATATATATATATATATATATATATATATATATATATATATATATATATACATATATATATATATATATATATATATATATATATATATATATATATATATATATATATATATATATATATGTTTTTAACTACGTAAAACTTGCGAATATACAACATTCTTTGCTGTCCCATTGTCTGTGCATATAAATAGATTGTCAGGTTTACCGACTCTTGAACATGCAACATATAATGGTCCATGGGAAAACAATCCGTATTCAGATCTATACCTCATGATTCTAATGATTGCCCTTGAGCTTTGTTGATGGTGATTGCTAATCGACCATTCCCTGAGTCGCCATCGTCATTTATATATCCCCCTGTGCACCCCGGCGTCCCCTTTGTAGTTATGTCCCTGTGTCCCGGTCGTCATTTATATTCCCTGTGTCCCGGTCGTCATTTGTGTCCCGGTGTTCCAGTCTGTGATTTCTCTTTGAGTGTCCCGGGCGTCATTTATATTCCTTGTGTCCCGGTGTCCCAGTCGTCATTTATATCCCCCTGTGCCCCCTGGCGTCCCCATTGTAGTTGTGTCCCTGTGTCCCGGTCGTCATTTATATTCCCTGTGTCCCGGTCGTCATTTGTATCCCGGTGTCCCGGTCTGTATATACATTCGTTTTTTAGTTTTGTTTTTCTCCTTTATTTTTTTCCTTTTTTCTTTTTTTTCTTTTTTAGTTTATTTAGATTTTTAGATTTTTTAGTTTTTTTTATTAGTTTTTAGTTTTTTTGTAGTTTTTACCATTTTTTTAGTTTTTTTAGTTTTTTTTTTACTTATGTCCTGGTCGTCATTTATACTCCCTGTGTCCCGGTCGTCATTTGTGTCTCGGTGCTTTGTTGATTGCTAATTTATATTATATTTATATTTATATTTTTTATATTTATTAATATTTTTTAGTTTTCTTTTTCTCTTATTTTTCAGTTTTTTCCTTTTTTTTAGTTTTTTCTTTTTTAGTTTTTAGTTTTTTTTTGTTTTTTACCTTTTTTTTAGTTTTTTTAGTTTTTTTAGTTTTTTAGCTTTTTTAGTTTTTTTATTAGTTTTTAGTTTTTTTTTAGTTTTTGCCTTTTTTTAGTTTTTTCAGTTTTTTTTAGTTTTTAGTTTTTTACCTTTTTTTAGTTTTTTTTAGTTTTTTAGCTTTTTTAGTTTTTTTTCTTTTTAGTTTTTTTTGTAGTTTTTACCTTTTTTAGTTTTTTTTTCTTCTTTTGTATTAGTGTGAAATAATTCAGACGTCATATGCGGACAAACACGACGTCACTCGACAGACAGACAGACAGACATAACCCACAAACAACTTATTTTTATATATATTTATTCATATTTTTTTAGTTTTCTTTTTCTCTTTTATTTTTCAGTTTTTTCCTTTTTTTTAGTTTTTTTCATTTTTAGTTTTTAGTTTTTTTTAGTTTTTTACCTTTTTTTAGTTTTTTTTAGTTTTTTTAGTTTTTTAGCTTTTTTAGTTTTTTTATTAGTTTTTATTTTTTTTGTAGTTTTTGCCTTTTTTTATTTTTTTCAGTTTTTTTTTAGTTATTAGATTTTTACCTTTTTTTAGTTTTTTTTTAGTTTTTTAGCTTTTTTAGTTTTTTTTTCTTTTTAGTTTTTTTTGTAGTTTTTACCTTTTTTAGTTTTTTTCTTCTTTTGTATTAGTGTGAAATAATTCAGACGTCATATGCGAACAAACATGACGTCACCTGATCCACAGATCCACACACAGACAACTTATTTTTATATATATAGATGTGCCGGTGTCCCGGTGGTTATTTGTGTCCCGATGTCCCGGTCTGTAATTTCGTCAGTCGAAAACATGACGTCAGTCAACACACAAACATGACGTAATCCGACATACCCACACACACACAGACAACTTATTTTTATATATATAGATAGATTATGTACTATTATGTCCTTTTCGTTTTTTCTTGATCTTTTATTCTTTTACTACTATTATTAGTTCGTCTATTTATCAATTATTTACGACAAAACACATTTCTACTTAGTTTCTGCAGCAAGATTTAAAGGCCAGGAAGAAACAGGGAAGAAAACTAAAATAAAAGTAATATTACAAGACACTATCTGCATCCAGGTTGTCAAAATGGCATATCTGTAGTATCTAAGAACGCCTAATGATATAAACTTGAAAACTTCAGGGAGCTTTGAGGGGTACTTATAAATCAAAAGATGCTATGTAGATGTTTCAAACAGGCTAAATTGGCTACTTAGGTCTACTTTTGCAGTATTAGCAGTTTCTAATAAGTTTTCTTCTTCATTTAAATTCTCAAAGGTGTTCTCTATAGGGTGTTGGCTTGTGAGATGTTTCAAACAGGCTAAATTAGCTACTTAGGTCTACTTTTGCAGTATTAGCAGTCTCTAATAAGTTTTCTTATTCATTTAAATTCTCAAAGGTGTTCTCTATAGGGTGTTGGCTTGTGAGACGTTTCAAACAGGCTAAATTGGCTACTTAGGTCTACTTTTGCAGTATTAGCAGTTTCTAATAAGTTTTCTTCTTCATTTAAATTTTCAAAGGTGTTCTCTATAGGGTGTTGGCTTGTGAGATGTTTTAAACAGGCTAAATTGGCTACTTAGGTCTACTTTTGCAATATTAGCAGTTTCTAATAAGTTTTCTTACTCATTTAAATTCTCAAAGGTGTTCTCTATAGGGTGTTGGCTTGTGAGATGTTTCAAACAGGCTAAATTAGCTACTTAGGTCTACTTTTGCAGTATTAGCAGTCTCTAATAAGTTTTCTTATTCATTTAAATTCTCAAAGGTGTTCTCTATAGGGTGTTGGCTTGTGAGATGTTTCAAACAGGCTAAATTGGCTACTTAGGTCTACTTTTGCAGTATTAGCAGTTTCTAATAAGTTTTCTTCTTCATTTAAATTTTCAAAGGTGTTCTCTATAGGGTGTTGGCTTGTGAGATGTTTTAAACAGGCTAAATTGGCTACTTAGGTCTACTTTTGCAGTATTAGCAGTTTCTAATAAGTTTTCTTACTCATTTAAATTCTCAAAGGTGTTCTCTATAGGGTGTTGGCTTGTGAGATGTTTCAAACAGGCTAAATTGGCTACTTAGGTCCACTTTTGCAGTATTATCAGTTTCTAATAAGTTTTCTTCTTCATTTAAATTCTCAAAGGTGTTCTCTATAGGGTGTTGGCTTGTGAGATGTTTCAGACAGGCTAAATTGGCTACTTAGGTTTACTTTTGCAGTATTAGCAGAGTTTTTAATAAGTTTTCTTCTTCATTTGAATTCTCAAAGGTGTTTTCTATAGGGTTTTGGCTTGTGAGATGTTTCAAACAGGCTAAATTGGCTACTTAGGTCTACTTTTGCAGTATTAGCAGAGTGTCTAATAAGTTTTCTTCTTCATTTAAATTCTCAAAGGTGTTCTCAATAGGGTGTTGGCTTGTGAGATGTTTCAAACAGGCTAAATTGACTACTTAGGTCTACTTTTGCAGAATTAGCAGAGTTTCTAATAAGTCTTCTTATTCATCTAAATTCTCAAAGGTGTTTTCTATAGGGTTCTGGCTTGTGAGATGTTTCAAACTGGCTAAATTGGCTGCTTAGGTCTACTTTTGCAGTACCAACAGAGTTTCTAATAAGTTTTCTTATTCATTTAAATTCTTCAAAGGCGTTTTCTATAGGGTGTTGGCTTGTGAGATGTTTCAAACAGGCTAAATTGGCTACTTAGGTCTACTTTTGCAGTACTAGCAGGGTTTCTAATAAGTTTCCTTCTTAATTTAAATTCTTAAAGGTGTTTTCTATAAGGTGTGGCTTGTGAGGTGTTGCAATCAGGCCAAATGGGTTATTTATTAGTTAATTATTAGTTAACATGCTAGGTTGTGGAAGAGGACAATAGAGCTTTTTTGTGTTTTCTTTATTTTATGGTATAAATTAAAAGGAAAGTTGTACTTTATTACAATATTAATTAGCTGCAATAGTTAATTAATTATTAGTTTGCATGCTAGGTTTTAGCAGATGACAACTGAGCTTGTATGTGTTATTTTTGTCCTTTACTTTATAATCTAAATTAAAGTAAAGTTGCAATTTACTACAACTATTTATTTGTTGCATTAGTTAGTTAATTATTAGACAATCATGCTAGGTTTTGGTAGAGGACAACAGATAGGGGAAAACCCTACAGATAGGTGGAGTAGCTCCATAGGAGGCTTAGACCAAGTAGGACCTTGTCCCAGTGGGGTCCATAATAGAAACTGGGAAACCCTCCCCTGGGGGTCATAATTACAGGTGGAGGAGGAAGAAGGCCCCTCAAATGTACACTCAACATGGCCCACTGCCGTGTTCACACGTCAGATGAGTTACAAACCTTCTCCCAGTAATGGGTTAAATTGCATGGTGAAGTAGAACACCATCGTGGGAGGATCCTCTATAGGAGGACAACTGCGGCAGGGCGTAAGATCCAGATTTATGGACAATGGCCTCTGTAAAGGGCTGCCTCGACCCTTTCGAGGTACCTACAAGACTGGGAAACTTGCGGTAAATTTTTCCCACTTGAGGAGTGGCACCCCTCGAGGAAATTATAGCCTAGTAAACAACACAGCACTCGTACGGGATTCTGATTATTGGATATTTTTCTGGGCTTGGTTTGTTTTGATGGGCATTTTCGGGCTGAAAAACCTCTTCCTAGCTAATTTATCTACTATGGGCTGCCTCCATGTAGTAGCATAATATTTGTAGGCATGAATATATAATGAGTCGGAGGTAATAGGCTTGGGACTGTCTGTGCAGGATTTCGACTCTTGTTGATAGAAGAGCATCGCCAAGTGCTGAAAACCATGTTGTGACCAAGATGGGCCCAGGATTGCACAAAGCCTCCAACTTACTGGAGGTCTCAGGGACTTCTTGCTGTCCGGTTCTAAGCCGGCTTAAGCGCTTCGGTGTAGACTTGAGCAGATATGTTGGTCCCCATCCTGCACTGGTATCCGGGATCACTGCTTTTCTTGAGGCCAAAATAATTTCAAAGATTTAAAGAACATGAAAATTGGAACTTGGAATGTTACGACGTTAAAAAATGAATATCGCATCGACATTTTGACTGACAAATTCAGACGGTTTGAACTGGATTTATTAGGAGTTTCAGAAAATCATATCCCAGGGATAGGAAGCATGTAATTAGGTGACATAGAATTTGTTTACTCGGGCAGGAAGGATGGGGTACATAGACAGGGAGTAGGGCTCATGATGAATAAGGAAGCTGCTAAGTCTTGTTTAGGCTGGGAAGGTATTAATAATAGAATACTAATTGCTCATTTTATGGCTAAAAAGTTTAGGGTATCAGTTATAGTAGTATATACCCCCATTGAACCAACTGATGGAGATATTAGTGACTCAGATGAATTTTACTTACAGTTACAGGAGCAAATAGACAGGGTACCAGGTAGAAATATTGTGTTTTTGCTAGGAGATTTTAATGCCCAGGTTGGTAGAAATAGGTATAGATGGTATCCTAGCCTAGGTAAATTTGGTGTAGGAAAAGAAAACAGTAATTGCTATAGGCTTTTGCAATTTTGTAGGTATAACAACCTAGTTATAACCAATACGGTGTTTGGTCACAAAATGACCCATAAGTTGACATGGTATTCATGTGATGGTAAGACAGCAAACCTTATTGATTATGTTATTGTAAACAGAAGACTAGCAGGATCAATACAAGATACTAGGGAGTATAGGAGTGCCGTTATTGATGTTAAAAGTAAAGATCACCATCTAGTAGTGTCTAAGGTTAAGTTAAAGCTGAAATTTCGGAAGGGTAACTCCCTCCCGGAAAGTTATGATGTTGGTAGACTTCAGGATGAAAATTTGAGAAAAAAATTCTGGGAACAGTTGAGTACTAAACTTGAGAGTTTAAAATTTGACAATGTGGAAGATGGATGGAATAATTTCAGAAAAACAATTTGTGAAGTTGCTGATGGTGTCCTAGGGAAGAGTGCTAAGACTGCAACTGGGAATATTAGTGAAAAAGCTTTAGGTTTAATAGAGAGTAGAAGGAGTTTGTATAAGAATTATCTGAGTGATAGGTCGTATGAAAACAAAAGGAATGTAAAGAAAGTGGAGAAAGCATTAAAATATGAACTAAGGAGATGTGAAGTGGAGGCGATGGATAAAATTGCTGAGGATCTGGAAGATGCGACTAGACGGCATAATAGTAAAATATTATACTGGCATGTTAATAAATTGAAAGGGAGTAGCCAATCCGGACTAGTCCCAGTTAAAGATAGAAATGGGGCCACAATTAGTGATAAGGAAAAAGTTAAAGAAAGATGGGTGGAACATTTTGAGAATGTGCTAAACTGAGATACAGTTGCAGGAAAAGATATAGATGAAAATGAAAAAGTTTGTGATACCTTGGATGTGAAGGAAGATTTGTTTAGTGAGGAAGAATTAGCGACAGTACTAAAAGGATTAAAAAATAATAAGGCCCCAGGTGCTGATAGTATGATTAATGAGTTTCTTAAATATGGTGTCTCTGAGGTTAGGAATAAGCTACTGAAGATTATGAACATGATTTTTGAAAAAGGGGAAGTACCCAATGATTTTAGGAAAACCTTAATTAAACCACTGTATAGGAAAGGTGACAAGAGTAAGTGTCGTAATTATCGAGGCATTAGTCTGGTCTCTGTAGGTAGCAAATTACTGAGTAGTATGATACTTTTTAGACTGAGACATGCTGTAGACAAAGTTTTAAGGGGAGAACAATGCGGTTTTAGAAAAGGTAGAGGATGTGTCGACCATGTTTTCACTCTTAGGTTAATAATTGAGAAGTCCCTTCGTTGTCAAACACCTTTGGTCCTCAGTTTTATCGATTATGAGCAAGCTTTTGATTCTGTTGATAGAACCGCGTTAACAAAGGTCTTGTCGTTATATGGTATACCCGAAAAATACATTAAAGTGATTTGCGCTATGTACGAGAATAATACTGCTGCCGTTAAGGTAGGAAACGAGGTTAGCAACTGGTTTTGTATTAAATCAGGAGTTAAGCAGGGTTGTGTTCTATCCCCCTTTATATGGATCATTTTGATGGACTTCGTCTTAAGGAGCACAGGAAAGGCAATTGGAGACCATGGAATCAAATGGGGAGGAAGAACGCTCCTGGACTTAGATTATGCTGATGATTTAAGCACATTAGATGAAAGTGTGAGCAAAATGAATGAATTTTTAGAGGTTTTACGAGTTCAGGGTGCTAAAATAGGCTTGAAAATTAATGTTAAGAAGACTGAGTCACTAAGGGTAGGAATAAGTGAAGATGAACAGGTGACATTAGGTAACGAAAAGATTGATCAGGTTGGGAGCTTCAGTTACCTTGGTAGTATTATTAGTAAAGATGGTGGGAGCAGTGAAGATGTTAAAAGTAGAATAGCTAAGGCCCAGGGTGTTTTTTCACAGTTAAAAAAAGTTTGGAAGAATAGAAGATAAGTCTACAAACCAAGATTAGAATATTGGAAGCTACAGTGATGACAGTGGTCAAATATGGCTCTGAAGCATGGGCACTCCGAAAAGCAGATGGAAATTTACTAGATGTTTTCCAGAGAAATTGCCTACGGATTGTTCTGGGTACCCGGCTGACTGACCGTATTTCAAACAGTAGGTTGTACGAAAAGTGTGGTTCAATCCCGCTTTCTGGGGCTATAATGAAAGAAAGGTTGAGATGGCTAGGCCACGTTCTACGGATGAAGGATGACAGATTACCGAAGATTGTCCTTTTTGGCCAACCGTCTGGGGCTATACGGAAAGCAGGTCGTCCTTGTCTGGGTTGGGAGGATGTCATAAATAAAGATTTAAAGGAAATGGGAACTTCCTGGGAGGGTGTAAAGAGGGAGGCTTTAAATAGATTAGGTTGGAGGAGGAGCGTGCGTAGCTGTGTTGGCCTCAGGCGGCTTGGTGCTGCAGTGAGTTATTAGTAGTAGTAGTACTAGTAGTAGTAGTATATATATATATATATATATATATATATATATATATATATATATATACATATATATATATATATATATATATATATATATATATATATATATATATATATATATATATATATATATCTATATTCACAGGTGGGACACAGGGACACAACCACAATGGCGCGTAACGACTTACGCGCGGGGGGGGGGGCTTTGGGGGCGAAGCGTCCCCCACCAACTAGGTGTCGTGGTGGCGCTAAGCGCCACCCCAACAGCTGGTTTTTATATATATATAGATAGATTGTCTGGATTATTTGCTGACAATTTATGCTAAAAGCAATTAATTATTTTAACGTTTCCAATTCATTTCTACTGAAACAGTAAAAAAATTATTTACAAAATGCGAATTGATGTAAAGTCATGATTTTCATGACCATAATTGAGACATGCAATTCCTCTATGTTATACAAAAGTAAGTTATAAGGTGAAGTTTTTCAAGGAGACTCGACAATGAATGTTTCCTTACGAGAGTGGATTCGAGAACTCTTCTTTTTCACCTACTCTTCTATGTCAGAAAACATTAGGTACATGCCATATTTGATATCGTTAGAGTTCATAAAAGAAAACAAGGGGAAATAGTGAGTAAGCTCAAAGGTAATTTAGAATCATGTTGTTTGTGAGTCGGTTTTCACTTCTACTTTTTGGTGATTGGCAGACCCCCTGCAGCCGATCCCACTAACTTACCTTTTACTTAATTTGTAATTAATACAGGGCTGAACTTTCTTTGATACTTCCTTTTAAATTTGAGAACCTTTAGTATTTTGTATTGTTACACGTGATGTTTAAATAGATTCTTTGCGGCTGTGTTTTAGAATTAAATACCGTTTTCTGACCCATTTGGCCTAGAAACTAAATTGAACATAAAACCTTAAGGCATTTGTCAGTTTTTTTTACTGGCGGAAATATTTTAGCGAGCAAAAACAGTAAATTTTATTCCTATACCTGAATGTATTCTGAGGAATTCCCACTTCCTTGAGCTCTATGTGCAATTATATCTGTATTTGGTGGAAGGCAAACTGACATATCAGATTCTTGATTCTGATGAGATTTTGACCTTGAAGAGATGCCTGTAGAAACAGTCGAGGATCCTAGAACCAAAAAGTGATTAAATAGTACAAAACTAGTACTTTAACTACTACAAAATTAAATAGTACAAAAGTATCAACTAGTACAAAATCATGTAATTCTTTCCCTCCTCCCATTGCCCATTTTTCAGAATTTTATTCAGTGTCTTCTATTTAGGCGAATTGGTCTTTACTATCGGAAAATTAGGACAATTACTATCTGTTTCGAGTGTGATATTCACAATCATCCCAAAAACAGAACACGTCTTCAGATTTATCCAAGATCGAGGGGGGTTAATTTCGACAATGGGATTGAAGGGCAAAAGTTATGTGGTATTC
Source organism: Artemia franciscana (assembly GCF_032884065.1). Taxonomy (NCBI): domain Eukaryota; kingdom Metazoa; phylum Arthropoda; class Branchiopoda; order Anostraca; family Artemiidae; genus Artemia; species Artemia franciscana. The sequence continues at coordinate 64,693,078 of NC_088863.1, read as the reverse complement.
CGAGGAAGCTCTTCAAAAAAAAAATATTTTTCATAGGGATGTCCCCAAGACAGAGATGAATGCGGACAGGTGAAGCCAGAAGGACAATATCCTCATCCCGTAGGGAATAAAGAGGGCATTGAAATATACACAAATAGGAAAAATGAAAAGCGTCATATTTTATTCTTATACCTCCCCACTTCTCCCCCGTTTTACAGGTAAGCATATAAATGCAATATTATGTTACAATTCAAATGGTTCTGCAATAAGAGTTATTTCAAAACACAGGTACCATATGTTGTGCAAACATAGTTTCTCGAAAAAAAAAATTAAGTAGCAATAAAGTAATGCTACTAATCTTATTCAAATTGACTGTTTGACCAAGAGGGAGATATGGTTTTAGAATGAGGTTTCAGAAGAGGAAAAAACTTATTATAATTTATTAATTGCTAGGAAGAAATATGAAAATGTTTACTGTTTTGTATTATGAGATTTACCTGGGACTAAAATGAGCAAAAAACACAGATAATAAGAAACAAATCTTAATTATAGTTTAATCTTTAAAAGCGCTTATAAGTAATAATACTCATGCACCCCCACAAAAAAATTTATTAATAACAAAGCAAGTATAATAAAATTCAAAATGTGTGTATTGATCAAGGTCAATGTATTAAAAATGATTGTTTTTGCAGCAATAGGTGCAACCCAGGGACCTGCGTAAACAAGAGTTTAGAAACGCGTTTTGAAAAACAAAGTTTTGTAATAAAAAATTGCCACTCACAGCTGTAAGTAAGTAAAGTAAGACGGCACTAGACCCTTAAGGTCCAAACCGGCGGTGCTGATCTCCGTTTCATGACCCTTCAGCCGGGAATTGCAATAGGGTGTTGGGGACCAATCATCCTGTGCTTTTGTACACCCTTCGTGCTTACCTTCCCCAGATTTCTCCAGGTACCCATTTGGAGATGGGTCGACTCTGGCTGAGCTTACACAGTCACGCCACTGACCCCCGTCCAAAACTAAATAACTGGTCATAACTGGAATTGAACCCGTGCCCCTTGGACACAGGATTCCCATGTCAGCACGCCAACCACTCAGCCGGGACAATCGCAGCTGATTTCAGTATGGTAACTATTGCTTCTATTAATTTGAATAGCAAAATGTTACTTTGAAAACAAATTCAAAAAAGACCCAAAAACCCCTTGAAAAGGCATCGAACCAAAATGAAAAGTACAACATTAAATCACTGTTTTTGAAATGTCATACGGGTAAATTTCAGAATTCCACTTGGAACAACAACAACAAAATGTTTTTTCTTGTATGCGTGGCACTGTCTTTTTTTCATTGCTGCTATTTAGGTACTGGAAAATCAAAACAGCAGCTCATTTTTACCATTCCCTTTTTTACATAGACATTCGACTTTCTAAAACTGTAAAACAGCTCCAAATCAAACAGTCTCTGTTGACGAACCGTAAGTAGGAGCAACAAGGTCCAATAGAAACCAAAACCACGAAGAAGAGTTTTCATAGCAACAGACACATATAAAGAAATTGGCTTTAAATACTGATTGAAAAACACAAGGTTTTTTTTTTAAAAACAATGAGCGAATCTACATCTTGAGCAGAGCATAAAATAAAACAGAAATTATCCCGAACAAAAAAACTATTGATTAATAGAACCAAATATAAAATGTAATAAAAATGAAACCAATAATGAGCTTATAAAGTACCAAAAAAAACTAATATTCAACTCATCTTAATGAAATCACACCTTCAGATTCAACGTATCAGAAAACACTATTGTAGAGGTTCCAAGAGGTTTCAGCAAGAATGCGTGTTTATTTTTTGACAATGGTAATTGCTTTCAACCAATGGTTATAGAAGGCCAAGAGGGAGCTAAGTCAAACAAAAGATAATCTTTAGTGCCTTTTAAGTGACCAAAAGGGTTAAATGGGAATTAGCCCCTTTTCCACCCACTTATTCCCCGAAATCATCGACTAAAAATTTTTAGATAGCCCTTTTGTTTAATATCAAACAGTTCGTGGCAACGAACTATAAGCAAGGAACGGCCCGGATTAATAGTAACCGAAACTCTAAGAAAGGGATTCTCATACCAAGAGATACTTCAAACGAGTTGGATTTCTATACTACTTTCAATATATAAGTCTCATCAAGTTTAGTCTTCCAGATCTAAAGTTACGAGCGTGAAAAATTTCGCCTCATCTTCAAAAAACGGAGACACTCTAAACTTAATGGAATATTAATTAATTTCACACCATCAGATTCAGAGTATCAGCAAACCCTACTGTAGAGGTTTCAAGTTCCTACTTACAAAACTGTTGAATTTTGTATTTTTGGCGAGAAGAAAGACCACGGTTTCATGTTGATTTCATTTAATTTTTTTCTCAGGGGTGATCGTATCCACCCAGTTGCCCTAGAATATCGTGGAAGGGCTCATTACAATCTATAGGTTGCATTGTAAATTCATAAAGAACCCCGTGTCAATTCATACGGAATTCCGTTCGATTTATCAAAAGATAACCTATATAAGAGGATTCTATTCAGTTAGAAAGAAAACCATAGAGTCCGAAAATTTAAAATCTTATGGAGAAATGGTACACGATTCAAAGGCACTATCACTATTCCTAAGAGAAGCTTGGTTTCTGTTCGTTTCAAATTTAACTTGCATGTTTATTGCATTTTTTTTAGTTTTTTTTTTCTTTCAATTCTTCAATGATAATGATTTATGTTTGTTTTACAACTGATTTACTATTTGACCTTATTTGTGTCCGTCATAGGTTTAATACAACTTTTATTTCTCTTTAAAAAACATCTTTTGTGAAAAAAAATTGCGGTTTGTCTTTAATCGAAATGGTTTTTCTTGGTTAATTAACGAAAGCTTTGAAAGCTCAGGAAGCTTTGGTGAAGATTTCACAATTTGATTTTTCAACTTCGAATTAAGATTTTTGCTTGCTGTTATATACTGCACAGAAATTTTATAATGCTTTCTTGATAATAGTTGTGATATATAACTTTGGCTGAATTGGTACGTAAAATACAATCGAAATAAATAGAATGCAAATTTCCACAATCTTTGGGTTGAGACCATTCTGACCACTAGCATGTTACATTTCTTAATTCATTACCTGAGAATGCCCAAAGTTTCTTTTGATATTACTCAATATCCCTGTCAATATGCCCTAAAAGTCGGAATTTAACACCCTTGGCTGTTTCTGAGACATTGTTGATTTTTCTAATTGATCGTCTGGATGAACATAGTTTCTTTGATTTATTTCAACATGCCCTGAAAGTTTTAACTATTACCCTTAGACAATCCGATGATATTGCTGATACGCACTTTTGGAAAACTGGTTGAACATCGTTTGTTCTAGTTTAATTAAACATTTTCCTCAACATGCCCACGAAGTTTCAATTCAGTAAAGTTAGAACTTCATTTGAAACCTCAGAAACGCCCTTTGATAACCTTGGATGCACACATTGTCTTTTGATTCAGTTCAGTAATTCCGATATAAGTTACATAGCTTACAGTAAGCAACACAAAGTGCTCTGAAAGTTCAAAAGCAATACCCATAGCTGTTCCTCAGATATGGCACATGAGACTTTTGACAATCTGGATACAATTCATTGTCTTTTAAATTAGTTTAACATCCACCTTAACTGTTCCTGAAAGTTTAAAACTTATTTTTTCTTGACTTTGACACTTGAAGAGAACTGATAATTCGAAATAGATGAACTTTTGAAAGATTAAATAAAAACAAGAGCTAATAGCTCATATGGCACTTGTGACGAGGCAAGAAGAGCTAAGAGCCAAGAGATCATATGGTATGAGCTCTAACAAAATTATATGAATCAATAGATGGATTTAAAAGGAAAATAAGAGGCTTAATGCCGGTCAGGATTTAAAATAAGAGCTTTAAGTCACGATGTCCTTCTAAATATCAAAATTCATTAAGATCCGATCACCCACTCGTAAGTTATCAATACCTAATTTTTTCTTATTGTTCCTCTCCCTTTAGCCCCTCAGATGGTCAAATCTGGGAAAACGACTTTATCGAGTCAATTTGTGCAGCTCCCTGACACGCCTACCAATTTTCATCGTCCTGGCACGTCCAGAAGCACCAAACTCGCCAAATCACTGAGCCCCTCCCCCCAACTCCCCCAAACATAGCAAATCCAGTACGGTTCCGTCAATCACGTATCAAGGACATTTGCTTATTCTATTCACCAAGCTTCATCCCGATTCCTCCACTCCAAGTTTTTTCCAAGGTTTGCCCCTCCAACTCCCCCCAATGTCAAAAGATATGGTCGGGATTTGAAATAAGAGCTTTAAAGCACAAGATCCTTCTAAATATCAAGTTTCATTAAGCTCTGGTCACCCTTTCGTAAGTTACAAATACCTCAATTTTCAAAATTACCCCCCCCCCCGTAACTCCACCAAAGAGAGAAGATCCGGTCCGATTATGTCAGTCACGTATCTTAGACAGGTTTTTATTCTTCCCATCCAGTTTCATCCTGATCTCACTGCTTTAAGTATTTTCTAAGATTTCCAGTCCCCCCAACTGCCCCCCCCCCCAATTTAGCTAGATCCGTTTGAAATTTAAAATAAGAGATCTGACTTACAACGTCCTTCTAAATATGAAGTTTCATGAAGATCCGGTCACTTCTTCGTAAGTGAAAAATACGTCATTTTTCCTAATTTTTCAAAATTAACCCCCCCCCCGCCTAATAGGGCGGATCAATTCCAATTATGTAAATCACGTATCTAAGACTTCTGCTTGTTTTTCCCACCAAGTTTCATCCCGTTCCCTCCAATTTAAGCGTTTTCCATGATTTTACGTTCCCCCGCCTCAAACTCCCCCCAGTGTCACAAGATCCGATCGGGATTTAAATTAAGAGCTTTGAGACACGATATCCTTCTAAATATCAAATTTCATTAGGATACGATCACCTTTTCGTAAGATAAAATAACCCAATTTTCACATTTTCCATGAATTCCGGTTTCCCTCTCCAACTCCCCCCAATGTCACAGGATCTGGTCAGAATTTAAAATTAGAACTTTAAAGCACAAGATCCTTCTAAATATCAATTTCATTAACAACTGGTCACCCTTTCGTAAATTACAAATACCTCAATTTTCAAAATTACCCCCCCCCCCCCGACTCCACCAAAGAGAGCAGATCCGGTCTGGTTATGTCAGTCACGAATGTTAGACAGGTTTTTACTCTTCCCATCCAGTTTCATCCTGATCTCACCGCTTTAAGTATTTCCTAAGATTTCCGGTCCCCCCCAACTGCCCCCCCCAATTACGCTGGATCCGGCTGAGATTTAAAATAAGAGATCTGAGTTACAAGGTACTTCTAAATGTGAAGTTTCATTAAAATCCGATCAATCCTTCGTAAGTTAAATACGCAATTTTTTCTAATTTTTCAGAATTAACCCCCCCCCCAACCCCAATAGAGCGGATCTGTTCCAATTGTGTAAATCACGTATCTAAGACTTCTACTTATTTTTCCCACCATGTTTCATCCATATCCCTCCAATCTAAGAGTTTTCCAAGATTTTAGGTTCCCCCACCCCAAAATCCCCCTAATGTCACCAGATCCGGTCGGGATTTAAATTAAGAGCTTTGAGACACGATATCCTTCTAAATATCAAATTTCATTGAGATCCGATCACCCGTTCGTAAGTTAAAAATACCTCATTTTTTCTAATTTTTCAGAATTAACCCCCCCCCCCCAACTACCCCAAAGAGAGCAGATTTGTTCCGGTTATGTCAATCATGTATCTAGGACTTGTGCTTATTTTTCCCACCAAGTTTCATCCCGAACCCTCCACTCTAAGTGCTTTCCAAGTTTTAGGTTTCACCCTCCCAACTCCCCCCCAATGTCACAAGATCCGGTTTGGATTTAACATAAGAGCTCTGAGACACAATATCCTTCTAACTACCAAATTTCATTGAGATCCGATCACCCGTTCGTAAGTTAAAAATACCTCGTTTTTTTCTAATTTTCAGAATTACCCCTCCCCCTAACTACCCCAAAGAGAGCAGATCTGTTCCGGTTATGTCAATTATGTATCTAGGACTTGTGCTTATTTCTCAAACCAAGTTTCATCCCGATCCCTCCACTCTAATTGTTTTCCAAAATTTTAGGTTCCCCCTCCCATACCCCCCCCCCCCCAATGTCACCAGATCCGATCGGGATTTAAAACAACAGCTCTGAGACACGATATCCTTCCAAACATCAAATTTCATTAAGATCTGATCAACCGTTCGTAAGTTAAAAATACTTGAATTTCTCTATTTTTTTCGAGTTAACGAGCCCCCCACTCCCCCCCTCCAGATGGTCAAATCGGCAAAACAACTATTTCTAATTTAATCTGGTCTGGTCCCTGATACGCCTGCCAAATTTCATCGTCCTAGCTTACCCGGAATTGCCTAAAGTAGCAAAACCGGGACCGACAGACCGACAGAATTTGCGATTGCTATATGTCACTTGGTTAATACCAAGTGCCATAAAAAAACAATATTTTTAACTGAAGGTAAGGAGCGACATCAAAACTTAATACGAACAAAAATTACCCCGTATATGAAAGGGGCTGTTCCCTATTCAACGCCTTGCTCTTTGCACTAAAGTCTGACTCTTTCTCTCAACTCTACTTTTTAAAACAGTAAAAACTTTAGCGCAAAGAGCAGGGCGTTGAATAGGGAGCAGTTCCTTTCATATACGGGGTAATTTATGTTCGTTTTAAGTTTTAATGTCGCTCCTTACCTTCAGTTAAATAAACTTGTTTTTTTTTTATTTACTTTCTGAACGTTTTTTAGTTAATCCATGTATTGATTTCGGCTCTCAGCAGATGAATAATTAAAGCGAAATTTGCATATTTATTTATTTGGCTAAATAGCTGTCCCATAGTTTTGATCGAACGATTTTGAGAAAAAAGAAAGGGGAGGAGGCCCAGTTGCCCTTCAATTTTTTGGGTACTTATAAAGGCAACTAGAACTTTTAGTTTTTACGAGCGTTTTCATTAGTAAAAGATATACGTAACTTACGAATTAGCTTACGTAACAAACTTCTATATTCGTATGTTTTTGTTACATATATGAGAGGGTTCACCCACTCGTCAATGCCTCGTCAATAACTCTTTACATTAAAGCTTAAATTTTATCCCCTGAATCACAAAGGCCGTAGAATAAATAGTTGAAATTACTAAAAATCCTTTAGCGTAAAGAGTGAGGTATTAAGAGAAGGTGAACCCCTTATTTGCGTAATATTTTCTGTTCGTTTTAAGTTTTAATGCTACTCCTTACTTCCAGTTGAAAAAAAATTATTTATTACATATTTATTTTCTCATTGTTTCTTTAGATAAAGCTAGATAATGCTGCGCCCCCTTTACGGAAATCTTCTTCCCCCATGACAAATTCCTCCATGGAAAATTTCCCCCACATAACCCCCTCTTCTCAACCCCCCCCCCCCTTCCAACCAAAAAATCTCCCTGAAAACGTCTCTACATTTCCCAATAACCATTACTATATGCAAACACTGGCCAAAATTTGCAACATGCAGCCCCTCCACGGGGACTGCGGGGAAGTAAGTCGTCCCCAAAGATATAGTTATAAGGTTTTTCGACTATACTGAATAAAATAGCTATCTCAGAATTTTCACCCGACGACTTTGGGAAAAAATGAGCGTGGGAGGGGGCTTAGGTGTCCTCCAAATTTTTTGGTCACTTAAAAAGGGCACTAGAGCTTTTCATTTCCGTTTCAGTGAGCCCTCTTGCAATATTCTAGGACCATTGGGTCGATACGGTCACCCCAGGGAAAAAGAAAAAAAAACAAACAAATAGACACGCATCAGTGATTTGTCTTTTGGCAAAAAATATAAAATTCCACATTTTTGTAGATATGAGCTTGGAACTTGAACAGCATTCTCTGATACGCTGAATCTGATGGTGTGATACGCTGAATCTGATGATGTGATTTTCGTTAAGATTATATGACTTTTAGGGGGTTTTTCCCCCTATTTTCTAAAATAGGGCAAATTTTCTCAGGCTCGTAACTTTTGATGAGTAAGACTAAACCTAGTGAAACTTATATATAGTTAAAATCAGTATTAAAATGCGATTCTTTTGATGTAACTATTGGTGTCAAAATTCCGTTTTTTAGAGTTTTGGTTACTATTGAGCCGGGTCGCTCCTTACCACGAACAGTTCGTTATTACCGGGTTCGTTACCACGAACTGTTTGAAAATACGTATTTTAAAAATAAATGTGTTTTATCTAAGCTCTGATCCTAGTTTGACACAGCCCGGCCGTACCGAAGAGCTATTACCGTTAGACGGCAAAGCCTTGCATGAAAAAAAAATTGTTTATTCTTTTTTGCGTTTACTCAATGCTGGAAATGTAGAGAAAAAAAAATAACTGGGACCTCAAAGCCTTGTCACCATGCGATGAAACCTTTTCAACTATAAACCAACAAAAATCATACTGTAATGATCAATAGGTTTGAGTCGAGCCTTTAAACATGTCTCTAGGAAGTTGCAGCTGCCTGCTAGTTGTAGTAGCGTTAATTGGAGAATAGGATCCTTTGCTCCCTTTTAGGGTACCAACCTGAATTTCAAGAAATACTTGTTTTAGAGTATTTTAATTAAAAATGCTCTTTTTCGTATTTTCCTCAACAAAAAAAAACAAAAAACAATAGATATGTCACTCTCTAGATATTAAAAACAGATTTAGCCCTCAGCAGATTTTTTTGAATTGGGACCACTACCTCAACCTAGAATTAGCTTAGCGACTAGATCTAGCCTAATGCTGTTATTCAGCAGATGATTTATGAAAAATATTAAGAGAGCTGCCATTAAGATCATACAAGAAGGGAATCGTAAACTTTAGGTTTACGGTTTTTGACCATGGAGATTATGAGTATGCCCTTCTTATTGTCTGCAACCTGTCAACTACAGATATGACACCATATTTCATATTTTGGTAACGTATGGCAGCTAAGATGGCAAATTCACGTCAAATTTTTAAAAGTATTGGACGTAAAATTAGCTTTCAAATGAACCGTTAAGTAGCTCTTTGTATTACTCCAAGGGCGACGGTGACTAAACAAGAAACCAAGAAAGTAGGAACCCAAGTAGGAGGAAACATCAGGTCTACCCACACAAAAAGTGATTATTTAAAGAGGTATTTTTAAAATTTTCCTTGCCATAGGCCTTGGCTTGCTCTTTAATAGAATGCAGGTATTGATGCAATCAAGATGAAACAGTTAATAGGTGCACCTTGTTTTAATTTTTCATTATAGATAACGCTATAAAACTAGGCCTATTCTAGGCTAGCTGTAGGCTAGGGTCATCAATCTGAGAAAACTTAGAGGACGGAGTAATTTTTTGATTATAAGATTTAATTTTTTTTTCAATCAAAACCCCAAAAAGAATATTTTCGTTTAAAATACTCTAAAAAATGTATTACTGAAAATTTGGGAGGGGGCTTGACAGAGGAAACAGAAAGTTTTTTACTGTGTCCGCGGTTGGGGTTGAAAGATATCATAAAAACATTTGAAGGAATTGAGAACTTCCTAGGAGGGTGTAAAGAACGATGCTTTAAATAGACTAGGATGAAGGAGGAGCGTGAGAAGCTTTATTTGCTTCAGGTGGCTTTGTACTTTGGCAAGTTGTCAGTAGTATTAGTACTTCGGACTTTTATCTTTATTTTTATTCTACACTGAGGACGGTTCAGTAGAGGTCTCGATCGACATATTTGCATTTGAGTTCTCATCTATATTTCAGTGGCTGGTGTTATCAACACCGTAACAAGGAGGAGGGTTAACCCCCCTACCGAAATGTTTGTCTGACCCGTAAAAATGTAACAAAATTGAAGTAAATCGATTTTGATTCGTTAGAACAATGCCAATACCCCTCCTAAAAAGCATTATTTCGTAGCCCTTCCCCCTCCCGAAAAAACAATCCTGGATACGTCCCTGATTCTTGTACTTGATTTTTATTCTTATAAATTTTCGTTAGGAAATACGTCACAACGACAATCAATGCAAATAAAACGAAAGCAACACCTCATGGCTTAAAACAAAAAAATAACGTAATGATTATGCTAATTTGCAATTGTAGAATCAAATATAGACAAGCCTGCCGCGAAAATGAAGATAAGAAAAAATATACGGTTACTAGACATGCAACGCCGAGGACCAGAGCAAATCAAAGACGAAATTGAAGAACGAAGAAATATGCCGTTAGATCAGAATGTGTTCGAAATATAAATGAAGAATGAAGGACTGTGTGGCTGGAGGACATGCGACACGGAGAAAGATCAAAGTGAAGAACAAACAGTTATACGTTTAGAAGGCAAACGAAAGTGATAATTAGAACAGGTCAAAAATAGAATTGAAGAATAAAGAATAGTGTGGCTAAAAGACAAATGAAAGTTAGAATCAGAACGAGTCAATAATGCAAGTGAAGAAAAAAGAAATATTACGCTGTAAGAACAACGCCGTCTTAATTTTCGATGCTTACAAAATGCGGGACCAAACCCTGTACAAATCTATAAAAGATGCCGTAAACTATGCAAGTATTTATCACAAGTCACTGGGATCCTTCGACATTGTATGTATTCACTGTGGAGCCCTCCATTTTCCAGAGGAAGAGTAGAAAACAAAGATGATTCATTTGGAGGTTTCTGCTTGCTTGGTTGAATTGCAGTGCCACCTCTATAAGTTCCAAATAAATTGGTTTGGCCTTTTTTTAAGGACATTAGTTGCTCTCTAAAGAGTTCCACGAATATATTCAAACTTGAACTGACGGTTTTTTTTTTCACGCCAGATATATTCAATTCAATTAAACTTGCTGATTTTTCACCGAAGAATGAAGAAGTGTTGATTGAATTCGTGCCAGAATAAAAGCGTATATAAGAAACATCTCATGTACATACGTTAAAGCAAACTATGTAATTTTTTCCCCAAGTTTGGCCGTATTATTTTTTTTTTGTATCCTTGACGCATACAAAATTACGACTGATAATAAATGGCTCTGAATAGCTAAAGAAAAAGGCATGGAATAATAAACAGCAAAAATAAAATTGAATTGCAAAAGAAAATGTTGCGCAGCAAATTCTGTGGTTAGAAGACAAAGCAAAATTACGATGGAATGAATTAACCTGCTAGTTCAGCCTGTATGAGGCTGTGAAGGATGAAAAGGAAGGAAGAATTAGTTTTTAGTATCGACAGCATGTGCAAAATTACATAAGATGACAAATGAATCAGAACAACTAAAACAAAGCCATGACAAAAGAAACAGCAAAAATAATTTTGAATTCGAAATGAAAATGTAACTTAAAACTAATGCAAAACACAATAGTTATGCTATTGTGTAATTTAAATATCCCAGATATTGCAATGAAATAAAGAAAGAGTTTTTTAGCGTCTCTAAATGATAAACAAGAAGGATGAACTGAATTCACATCAGGATTTACCAATTTGTATTTTTGGTATTTCATAGGAAACAGGCAATAGAAAATTTCCGGTTGCTACTGAGTTATATAACAACGCAACTGAAGCAAAGATATAAAAACTGGGGGAAAACTGGGAAGGAAATGGTTATGGTATTTCTGACGTCATTGAAAATTACACATGATTTTGGATGATATATTTGGAAGAAGGGGTGGATTTAATGAGGTCGGATGCACCAATATTGAGGTCAAATTGTGATTTCTGAAATTGTCAAAAGAAAGTTGGGAGTCACTAAACAAATTAGGATTCTTTTAAGCATACACTCGTTTCCTGATAAATTTTAGTATCAGAACAATTAATTTCAAAATTGCTTTCGTAGTCTTTGAAAAAAAAAATCACAAACTATATGTTACTTTCCAAGTCCTAGGAAAATCAAACAAAAAAGAACACAGTTGCTTTTTTTTTTCAAATTACTTCTGAAAATGAAAAATTGAAGAGCAATCGTGGTGAAAATAATTCCTAGGACTCTAGCTGATAAGAAAAAGCCAAGAAAAGAGGTGGACAAACAAAATGTCGGTTTAACACATTAAATCTTGCAATTTTGTTTTTGCTTTATTTAATTTGCAACATATTGGACCATTTATATATATATATATATATATATATATATATATATATATATATATATATATATATATATATATATATATATATTTGTATGATCAGAACTGAATTGGGGGACAATTTATTGTTTTATATACTGGAATTTGAGATGTGCTGACCGGTCATCCATGTTAGCCTCTGACTGTTTAAGCCAGAGTCAATACTATAGCACTGACTAGAGTAAAGAGCCATAAGGGTTCAATGAGTTACTATTAATTTAATTATTTATCTTATACGAGAGATACTTCTCTGGGGGGGGGTTGTATCAACTTTTAAGGGGGCCTACTCGATTTTAAATCAAAAGCTATAGTTTCCTTTTCGAGAGTCGTAAATGATTTGATGAAAACAAGCCACTACCAGCACCGTTTTTTCCCCAAACGTCTCAGATAGCAATTTTGTTCAAAATAGTCCAATGATGAAACAGCCGTGCCTCTGGGTATGACAAACCCCTTCCAATTTCTAAGGCAAGTAGCCTACTGTGTAGGAGGGAGGCTATCCTTTCCTCATCCCCAGCCTTCCCTTCTTGATTGTAGAAAATTAAGAAAATGCTGATTTTATTAGAAATTAAGATTTCTAGTGCTTTTTCTATAAGCCGTAGTAGTAAAAAGTATGGAGGATGCTCATTCAGCCTTTTTTCATGTTTTGGAGAATGGAGATTTCTTCAGCCTTTTTAAAGTTAAGAGCAACTAGAGATCAACCAGTCCTGGTTCTAAGACTGTTTTCAATATCTGGTCCTTTTGTTACAACTTAGGACATCTGACCGAAAATTTTAAGTACCAATTTTGTAGATTCCCTATGGATGCTCAATTCTGTCTGTGGGAAAATGTTTCATGGGGGGAATTTCCCGCGGGGAGAACTTTTTGTGTGGGGAATTTTCTGTTGGGAGTACTTCCCGTAGGGAAAAATTTTCCAGAGGATGGGAGAAACACTGGCTCTCCTCTATCTAAGCATTCTTTGCGCATAGTCAGCTTCCTCACAATGCTTACATCTTGAGAATCGGAAGAATCCAAACACGGAGCTCACTATTCTATTTTTCAATAACAGGGCTCGGGATTAATCCCTAAAAGTCCACAAATTCCCTTTTTTGGCCAAATCCCCTTCCAAGTCCTTTTTATGCAGAAAGTTCCTTAACTCCCTCAAAAGTCCCTAAAAGTCCTTATTTGGGAGCATGGTATATTGGAAAACTGAAGCATGATATATTTAAAAAACAATGTTTAGATAATATAGCATCTCTACAAATTTGGCTATATTAGTCTCTTGACTATGCTGTCGCAGTTCAGAAAAAACTAAAAAATAGTTGTAATCTCATCTGTAGTTAAAGTATCAATTAACTGTTGTAATCGTAGGAATCTTATGACAGCACAAATTCGGTCTATATTGTGGGTAGGATAGACGGATGACATTGCAGTGCTGTTTAAGGATAGAGAGGAACATTGACTTAGGCTATAGGGTAGATGGTATGGATTGGTCATATTGTGGTAACGTTCAAGGATAGATGTTTTTCTGTTGCTTTGTAAAATGAACCATACCATTATTAATTTGTTCAAATTGACTTGCATTCCAATAGTACGTATTATATATTCTTTCCCTGAGGCTAATTGATAAACTAATTGCAAGTTGAGTGAGAAGAGTAGCCTACTATGAATGAAGTATTCAGATGGCAAAAATCTTGTTTTTTTTCCCGCTGTGTTTCAACTTACTAGTCTTTCAAGTCTCCCAGGTTTACTTGGGAAAGACAATGGGCAACAGCAAATTATGTTGCTCCTGGTTACCTAAAGAAGACATGAGTGTCAGAAAACTAAAGAAGTGATGCCGGATTGGCGATGATGAGTTTTCTAATTGCTGATAAACATGCAAGAATAATCTTAGCTGCTGCAAATCTTTGTTGCAAATCTCAGTATTTTGACAAGCCCGGCTTAGCCTGTCATCAATTCTTTGGGAATAGGAAACCCTTCGCGTTTGCCAACATACATTTTTAATTTGTCAATCAAATACAGCTCCGCATTCGGGACTCTTTCTGACATGGAGGCTCCGTTCGATGGAAGAAGTCTTCTTGAGAATAAAGAAGATATCTCTACGTCAGCACTGCTGTGAGATATTGTTAACACAACCTTTACTAGCTTCAACAAACTCATACACTTCTGCCCGCCAAAAGCATCCATCATTGAGAAGATTTGATCCCAATAATGGTCAACGTATGATGGTGTTGATTCTACTGAGTTCTTGGCTTGTAGTAATAAATTCACTTTTAACATCGTTAACACTTACTCCTACTCGGATTTCTTCAATCCAGCACTGCTATATCTGACAGCTTCTAGCACTTTTCCTTTCCATGGAATCCAGACGCCTAAACGCTTCAAGAAGGCTATTAGAGGAGATGGGGTGCTTCTTCATCGATCGTCCAGAAGCTACCTTGAAATTCCTTCACGTCCTTGGATGGCACCCTTGTCTTTCTGCAAAGGTTAGCTTCACAGCATCTAACGTAAGCTCAACCGGCTCGCCTATAGTTTCCTACAAATAATTGCCCAAGTTCTCAAGTAAACTGGTAGATATTTCATCAGCAGACATAATAATGATGGGTTTCAGAAGCCTTGCAAAAACTGTGAGAAGCAGATTTATCAGCGGGGCATGTAGAGCATGCACAAGAGGTCTTTTCCTCTAAAATGTATTTCGTAAAAAAAACTGTGCGTAACAATTTCGGACAAGTGGTCTTTCCCTCTGTTGTGAATTTCGCAAAAAAAAGCTCAGAAGCTGAATAAACAAATACAAGTTCTGCAAGTATATCTTTCCTTTTTAATTAGCTTACAATCTTGACGTACTTCAAATCTTCAAATGTTTCTTCGATGGCACGTAATGCAAAAACTACTCAAAGAGTGCCGTCCGCTGATAAATTACTCGGAGAACAGCAGGACCTTACGTCAGCAACCATCTTGAGACTTGTTGAATGAAACTATTTCAAGGGACACCTTTCTTTTTCTTGCATTCAAAGAAATCTGCGCATCATGCAGGCCATGTAAGGAAAAAAGAAACGTCCGAAGATGACAACAAATTCAGATGATTCCTCGACAAATTCCTGTAGCCCTTTCATGAGTTCCTTGTGCGCAGCATGGATTTTGACTAGTGATTCTACCGCAGATTGTGTCTATAGATATGATATGGCCAAAAAAGTAAATACTAGTACTAGTTTCTAAGTTCTTCACTTAAACATTCAAGGTCCCTGTTCTTATCTAAATAATTTGAAGTCTCCCATATATAATTCTTCTCCTTAGATTATTGGACATCGTGAAATATTTTTTCACAAGGGCAATGATATACTTTTAGATATTTCTGGATATAATTCGAAGTTTTTAAATAGATTGAAGAGCAACAAAAAGTGGCTTAGCATTTTGTATTTCTGATTGTGTTGATTATACGTGGCATAGTGATGTGTGTAAACACGTGGATCGAATTTTTTAGTCTGATTGACAACAGGAAAACCATCATTGGTGAAAAATTACCCACGCAAAGTGGGGCGATTCCTTCTTCCCAAGGAATTTTTTAACAAGGTCATGTCTGAAATACTCAGAATTAATTATGAAATTATCCTTTTAGAAGACTCCAATATTGAACTGTTGAAAACTTCCTCAACAACTTCTTTTGATTTTTATCCTCTGATTTATCCTTTAATATTCCTCTTTCTATCAATATTCCTACTACACTTACTGACACATAAGCCTCAATAATATACAATATATTTGTACTTTATTGCCTAATTTGAGCTTTTTTGTCATGTCTGACATCTCTGATCACTTTCCGGTGCATTACTCACTATTCAGTCTTTGGTTTATCTTCAGTTCCTTCAACTCTGGTTTTTTACAAATTTGTTACCAATAGCATCATCTTGAACAGTTTAAAATTTTGATTGTTTTTTATCTCCTGGGAGTTTATCACTTATTCCTGTCGGTCTGTTCATCATGTTTTCAACAAATTCTGTGATGTGGTCGAAGTCCTACGCTGATAGTTGTTTTGCAACCTCAGCTTCTACAAACTTCAAGCGTTCAGTTCCTTGTGCCCCTCGGGTGACTACAGCTCTTCTCAAGAGTAAAACAGAGAGACCTGTTTGCGGAAGACATTCAAGTTCTCTAACTCTCATCATCATCTTGAAAAGTAAAAGAAATATAGAAATTTATTGAACTCCTTAATTCGTACAGCCAAGTGTATTTATTACTCACAGATGTTCTCCAAGTTCAGCAAGAATATGAGAAAAACTTTGAAAATGCAGCTCTTCATCCCAATTCCAAAAGAGAAAAACTTGCCAAATACATTAATTAATAAGGGGGCAGTAATAACTAATTGTCAGGTTGTAATAAATGAATTTTACTCTTACTTTCCATCCATAGGGAAATCAATTTTGAAGATATTTTGATCATTGTTATTTCTACCAGTGACTTTAAAAAGTACCTCAGTCCTTGTAAGAAAATTGATGGCTTTGAATCATGTCTTCAAAATTTGAAGTCCATAGAATCGTCTTCGATCTAAAAGAATAATCCTATTGTGACCCTTCCAAATTCCTACTAAGGCTTTGAAGTTTATATTAACCTCTATTCTATCTCCTCTCACCATTCTTATGAACTCATAATTTTTGAATAGAATTTTTTCCAGTTTCCTAAAATGTGCCATATTAGTTATTCTCCATAAGGGTGGTTCTAGAGATGATCCTTCTAATTACAGATCAATTTCTCTTTTATCAGCTTTTGTAAATTTTTTAAAACTTTTAAAAGATTAGATTTCTGCAGTTTCTGTAAAGAAAATTTTATTACAATCAGTTTGATTTTTCCCCTAAACACCCAACAGAACAAATTTGCATTGACTTGCTGAAGTTCATTCACAAGGCATTTGATGAGGTTAGAATTCCGGCTGAAATTTTCCTTGATGTCTGAAAAGCATTTGACAGCGTGTGAGATACTATCCTACTCTCCAAGATGGAACACATAGGGATATGGGAAACAGTTATCACTATTTGAAACTTATTTATCTGAAAGGTCTATCACTATTGATCATAAGCTTCAAGATAAATTCTATGTTGGTTACGATGTCTGTCAAGGGTTTAACCTAGGACCTGTTTTATTCCTTATATTTATCAATGATCTTTTCATTTCTGTATTTGAACAAAACAAACAAATTGCTGTTGCATGTGATCAAAATTTTCTTCCACCTATTGAAACAGCTCAAGACCCAGTGCTATTTGCATTTTCAGATGATAGTAATCTCAGGTGCTTAGAAATTAAGGAATTTCCCCTCATCATGAAAATATGCTCTGTCCTAGAAAGAGCTTTTGCTTGGTTCGATGTAAATCGCCCTTCCCTATATCTACCTAAATCTAGGGTACTTATTTTTTCAAGATAAAGTGCTTCTCGTCTTTCGGTTCAAACTCTCTCTACCGCTCATGATGATATAGCTCGTCCCTCTGATAGACTTATTCTATTCCTGGGTATTTTGATGGATTAAAATCTTTCTTTCAAACATCATTGAGCTCTTGTGAGACTTAAGCCCTCCAGAAACCTAAAAGCTCCGCAAAAGCTTCGTCATTGTTTCCCTGGTTCCACAATAAAGATAATCTTTCACTTTCTGATTCAACCTTATATTTACTAATGCCCAACTATATGACTATCGACATTTTCTTCTTTCACCTTACCTGTTTTCAAATATATGAAACTGATTAAATTAGTGTCTAAGGTGACAGGCCAGGTCAGCCACCTTTCTCCTTCAAATAGTTATATCTCTCAGAAATGACAGGGATATTTTCATTCATAAAATCAAAACCATACAATCAGGTTTTAATTAATTTTTTTGTGCCTCTCTATGGAATTCCCTGCCAGTTAAAATATGGCTACGTCAATCTTATAGACAATCTAAAAAAGAGCTAACAAGCCACGTCTTATGCCTAGCGAGTTAGTTCTCTTCTCCCTTCTTTTTTCTATTAATCTTTCCTTTTCAATTTGTTTAATTTTTTTATTCTGATTGACAAGTACAAGAGAAGGGAAGTATCCAGGATTGTTTTTCGGGAGGGGGAAGGGTTACGAAACTATTTTTTAGGGGGGGTATTGACATTGTTTTAAAGAATCAAAATTGATTTACTTCAATTTTGTTACATTTTTACGGGTCAGATAAACATTTAGGAAGGGGGGTTAACCCTTCTACTTGATAAAGCGTTGTTAATACCAGCCAGTGAAATATAGATGAGAACTCAAATGCAAATATTCCGATTGAGACCTCTACTGGACCGTCCTCAGTGTAGAATAAAAATAAAGACCAAAGTCCGAAGTAATAATACTACTAACAACTTACCAAAGCAACAAGCCATCTGAAGCAAACAAAGCTACTCACGCTCCTCTTCCATCCTAGTCTATTCAGAGCATCCTTCTTTACACCCTCCCAGAAAGTTCTCATTTCCTTTATATCATTTTTATGACAACCTTCAACCCTAACCACGGATGACCTACTTTCCATTTGAGCCCTAGACAGTTAGCTGAAAAGGACTATGTTGGGCAATCTTTCATCCTTCATTCGCAGAAAATACCCAAGCCATTTTAACCTTTCTCTCATTATAGTCCTTCAAAGCGGGATACAACGACACTTGTCGCAGAGCCTAGTGTTCAAAATATGGTTAGTCAGCCAGGTACCCAGAAAAATCTGTAGAAATTCTCTCTTGAAAACATCTACCAAACCTTCTTCCGCTTTTCGGAGCGCCCATTCTTCAGAGCAATATTGACCAGTGTCATCACTATAGCTACTAATATTCTACTCTTGGTTTACAGACTTATCTTCCTATTCTTCGAAGCTTTTTTAACTGTGAAAAAAAACCTGAGCCTTGGCTTTTCTAATTTTGACATCTTCACTGTTCCCACCTTCTTTAGTAATAAAATAATCAAGATAAGTGAAACTGTCAACGTGATTAATCTTTTTGTTGCCCAACGTTACCTTTTCATAGTCAGTTATTCCTAGCTTTGGTGGGCTATTCTTCTTAACTTTGGTTTCCAAACCTATTCCAGGACTCTGAACTAGTAATACCTCTAAGAGTTCATTCACTTTACTCGCACCTTTATCTAGGATGCTTAGCTCATTACCATAATTTTTCCCTAAAGCTCTTCTATTAAAAAAACCAAACACTTACTCATAATGTATATAACTTATTTATGTACACAGCACTGAATCACTTTAATCTATTTGTCTGGTATATCAAAAAAATAAGGCTTTTCCTAAGGCTCTTCTATCAACAAATTCAAGCACTTGATCATAATCTATAAAACTTATTTCAATAATAGCACTAATCACTAAGTGGTATTTGTCTGGTCTACCATACAAGGATAAGAGCCTCCCTTAAGTTCTCCTGTCATTAAACTCAAACACTTGCTCATAGTCTATAAAACTTATTTTTGTTTATAGCAGTAATCCCTTTAATCTATTTGTCTGGTATACCATACAAGAATAAGACCGTCCCTAAGGCTCTTCTATCAACAAAATAAAACATTTGCTCATAATCTATAAAAATTATTTCCGTACACAAAACTAATAATTTAATTTATTTGTCTGTTACACCATAAAAAGATAAGAGCCTCTTTGAGGTTCTTCGATCAACAAAATCAAACACTTTCTCATAATTTATAAAGCTTACTTGCATACATAGCACTGATCACTTTTATGTATTTATGTGGTATACCATACAAGGATAAGACCTTCCCTAAAGATTTTCTGACAACAAAATCAAACACTTTCTCATAATCTATAAAACTGAAGATTAAAGGTGTTTGATAACTCAGACGCTTCTCAACTATTAATCTAAGAGCTAAAATTTGGTTGATGCATCCTCCATCTTTTCTAGAACCACACTGTTACAAAGTAGTTTTCTACCTGCAGAGACTAATCTAATACCTCGATATATACCACACTCACTCTTTATCACCTTTCTTATACAGTTATTTAATTAAGGTATTCCTAGAAGCGTTAGTTACTTCCTCTTTTTATAAAATCTTATTCATAATCTTCCGTAATTTATTTCTAACCTCAGAGCCACCATGTTTAAGAAACTCATCTACCACACTATTAGCACCTAAAGCCTTGCTATTTTTATTCTTGTAGAACTGTCGCTAAATCTTCTCCACAAAACAAGTCTTCCTTCACATCTAAGGTATCAAACTTTTTATGTTCCTCTATATCTTTGTCTGCAACTCTCTCTCGGTTTAGCAAATTCTCGAAACGTTCCGCCTATTTCTCTTTAACTCTGTCCTTATTAATAACTGTGATCTCATTCCTATCTTTATCTGGGACAAGTCCAGATTGACTACTCCCTCTCAATTTATTGGCATGTCAGTATAAATATTTTACTATTATAATGTTTGGCTGCATCTTCCAGATCCTCGACAATTTTATCCTTGGCCACCACTTCATACCTCCTTAGTTCATATTTTAATGCTTTCTCCACTTTCTTTACATTTTTAGTTTCATATGATCTATCCCTCAGGTAATTCTTGTACAAGCCCCATCTCCTCTTTATCAAACATAAAGCTTTTTCACTAATATTCCTAGCTTTGCTCCTAAATTTCCTCCCTAAGACACCATCAGCAACTTCACTAATTGAAGTTGCTTTAGTTTCCAGAAAACTAGTTTTAAGAAATTGAAACTAGTTTTCTAAAAACTTAGTTTTCTAAAAAGTTCTCATTCTGAATTTTACCAACGTCACAACTTCCCGTCAGGCTGTTAACTTTCCGAAGTTTCAGCTTTAAATTAACCCTAGAAAATACTAGATGGTGATCTTTATTTTTAATAGCAATAACAGCACCCCTGCATAGCCTAGTATCTTGGCTTGATCATGCCAGTTTTTGGTTTTCAGTTGGATTTTCTGAGACGTATTGAACCAAGGCAGATTTTAAAATTTCAGATCGTTACCGTAAGGTAAATAAATATACCATTTTGCATGGAATTTATTGAAGTCTGGGCTTTGAAAAATTTTCTTCTGAAACACAACTTCTGATTTTGCTTTGTGGGTAACGTTATTTCTGCATGGAATCATGGGGAGACGTCAGTTAACTCCTTCTTGACTTATCCCAACACCTTAGATTCGTATCTCCAGTTGACTTTAGAACTAGAAGATAATCATAAACAGCCTTTTCTAGACGTCTTAATTCTCAATAAGTTTCTCAGCCTTGAGTTCTCGATGGACAGAAAGACCACATATCACGATTAGTATTTGTATTTTTTCTTTCAACCACCCTTTTTGCGTAAAACAGAAGTAGTCGTATCTTTAGTGGGTCAGGTACTAAGAACATGCTTAGAAGCTCACATAGTCCCAAAACTTAACCATCTAAAAGACATTTTGTTTTGCAGTAGATATACTATAAATTTAATCCAATCCATTATAGAAAAAAGGCTGATAAGGGCACATATTGATGTATCAACTCCACAACTCACAGCAGATAGTATTCCATTGGTGGGTGAGAAGAAATTTCCCTTTACTACCCTAAATTCCTATAATATGTGACAAACTGGGAAGAATTTTAAGAGAATAGAAACTTAATATCAGTTTTAAAAGTTCAAATAAAGTACAGAGCTTTTTGAACTGCCGCAAGGATAAAAACAGTCGATTCTGAAAAGCGGTCTTTACACAATTCCTTGGTCTTTAGTGGTTTTTATTAACCCACCAAGATTTGGAAGAGCTTATCGGAACACATGTACTGAATTGGCAAAGCCATGCGGCTACACCAATAGCCTGAGACTTTTTATTCTGCCTTGGCATATTTGAAGAAGCATATTCAAGTGCCCTTTGCCTTCGGGCTTCTATCTCATTACTCTGTACTGAGAACAGTCAAACGGAGGTTCCGATTGAAATGTTTTTACAGCCCTCCACTATTTTTCACTGGTTGTTAATAATTCATTTTTTCTTCTTTACAAATTTTTTCGTTTCGTCATGCTTAGCCAGTTTAATCTCAGAATTAATTTATCTTCTAACTGCATATTATTTTCTTTTTCAGTTTCATTTTTAACCCATTGTAATTCTGGCTGTCGCTAATTGCCTAACAACATACATCATTGTTCTTTGCTTTCGTATGCGATTTGTTCTGATCCTGACTGTCGCATATCTTCTAACAGCATATTTCTTTGTTATTTCACTTTCGTTTTTAACTCGTTGTTATTCTTGCTGCCGCTTATCTTTTAACCAAATATTTCATTGTTCTTTACTTTCGTATGCGATTCATTTTGACACTGACTGTCGCATGTCTTCTAACCATATACTTCTTTGTTCTTCGCTTTCACTTTTAATTCGTTCTGATTCTTATTGTCCCAAGCCCCATATTTCTTTTATTCTTCACTTTTGTTTTTAATTCGTTTTAAATATTGCTGCCACTTTTCGTTTAACCACGTGTTTCTTTGTTCTTCAATATCATTTTTGACTTGTTATAATTGGCGATATCAAAAGTTTTCTAACTTTTTATTTTTTTGTTCTTCATTTTTGTTTATCATTATATCAGATATTTTATCAATACCTTTTACCTTAGGTGCTCGGATTGGTCTTGTCACGTTTGGAAGTCTGTGTGAATTATGTAAGCTTTTAAAGGATCAGCATCATTTTTCAGCTTTTATTATGAATGGGATATATTTTGGCACATTGATCAAGGATGGCTTGAGAAAGGAGCAATTTCTTAATATTAAGATATTAAAATAGATTAATAATGAACAAGACAAAAAACATCACTTATCAAATAAAGTAAAATATGCTGCTTTTTGACTGGAAGCAAAAAATGTGCAAGACTTAGAGCAAACATAAACTATACTGTATACTGACAGGTGATGCCCTCTAAATATCTCGATCGTCCACACATGATTCCACTCATTACAGTTATTTATACTGCTCTTAAAAAAGAAAAGTCAAATTTATTAAATTTAAAACTACTTGAATGATACTGACTGCTGCAAGTGATAGTTCAACCTTTTATCATCAACCTTCCATTAGAGTCAGTTTCTTCAAATGAAATGAAAATATGCAAACAAAATCTTTTAACCTTGATTGCTTTCATCTCAGTAAGTTCACGCCTACTAACCAGTATAAAATTGTATTTATCCCTTTTTAAATTTGAATCAAGTTAATGTATTTTAATCTTTGAAGCTTTAACAGAAATTATACACCACAGGAAGATGCTAGTATTTTTTTACTTCAAATTTCTAAATTTAAGCCGTCCATAGTATTTTTTTCCTCGTATTCAGAACATTTAACCTCTGTAACTGGATAATAGATCATTTATTTTCATCTATTAATAAGGCAGTGAGAGGGGTGAGGTTCTATTTTTCACAGTGCTTTGCTATGTTCTAATGTTGTTTTTTTTTTGGTGCATTGCTCATTTATCTTCCCCACTGAGTTTGACGCATTTTTTTAATATAATTTTCATAAACATCAAGGAGTTTCTAAAGGAAGTGTTTGCACTTAGTAATAAGTACAAGGATTTTTCAATCAGAAAGAAAAATTATATATTCTCTTTGTGAAAACTTGTTTGATCAATAGACTAGCTAAGCGTATCGGCTTCCTAAGCAAACATAGCAAGAAAATGAAGCTAGAATTAATAGGTTTTTGCTGCCAAAAATAACAATGAGGAAATAATTGACAATTTGATTCGATTTATGTTGATGAGTATATGTACAAATTGATTTGAGCCTTTAATTACAAAATTATAAGACATTCAGATTTAAAAAAAAGTTTATTAGGAGAGGAGTAAGTTGGAAGGACTAAATTGGACAATAAAACACAGAAATCATTAGAAAAATTAAGGTATGAATTTAAAAAAATGGGACTGAAATATAACAACCAAGGAATTATCTCTTCATCCTGCCTCTGTGTCCATATACTAGAAAACCATATTTTCTAGAAAAGATATTCTTTTGTACTTGTCTCTGCGACTAGTATTACCACAAATTTAAGCCGTACTGCACTACAAATAATTTGGCACTGAAAATTGAATTTGATAAACTTTTTGTACTGACTATGTATTAAGCAAAATATCAAACGACTGCTATGTGGAAGCCATTTCTTAAGATTCAGCCCAGCTGGGCAGCTGTCTTGTTTCAATTTCTTGTGAGATTGTCCAAAAATAAGAGGCAAGCACGTCTTTGAAAGACACCTATTTAGTCTAAGTACTAGCTTTATCTGGGATCAGTAAGAATTTTTAGGGAAATTATAGGAAAGTTTAATTTTCTTAAATAGATTCTGAAAAATTCTCATGGATGGAATATGGTCAGTTGCCTTGGAATAGCTTATGATGTAACAACGAATTAGGTCACGAAAATCAGTGAAAAATTAGAAAAAAATTGGAATTTCATGGCTTTCGTCAGCATATTTTTTCTCAAGCATTAACAACTAGTATAAAGTTAACTCAGTGTTTCATTTCAGTGTTTTATTATGATAGCTGATCGAAGTTTATGTTATCTGTGCCTTTTGCTTACGTTATTGTTTTCTTCATGGCTGTATATTTGGCTTTAAAATACACTTATCTATCTATTTACCTATCTGTCTATCTAGAGTTAGCCTAATATTTAGTTTATTTGTAAGCAAATGCCTTTGATCAGTATTACCTACCGAAATAAAGGAATGTTGGTTAGGCTATACAGCAAATGTACAAAAGGAGCCTGCTAATTGAGTTCTTTCTTTCTGAAGGTAAGCTTTTCCAATCGTGATCTTGAAGTCCTTGGGGAACTATTTAAATAGAGCCTTAGCTATATTTTTAAGAAATAGCTTATGTGAAACATTTACTAGTGACTTAACAGGGGTCTTGCATTGATAAAATTGCGATCACTAGTGAATTCGTTATAAATGAGCGGTTTCTTACAAAAGGAGTTGGCCCATTATTTTGCAGCAGCAACGCAGTTCAAAACAAACCTGATTAAGCATACCCAGAAATAAGTATAGCCAAAAAGTGGGAACGACTTATGTCTATCTTCTATCTTTGGACTTGCTATGTTTGTTTGACAATTTTTGTTATGTTCATTTAACAAGCATTTATTTACAAAACTTTACAAGGCAGATACAGGTACTCAACTTAAATAAAATGAATGACGCATAGCTGTTGTTCACAGTTCGCGTATGACTCATACAACAGGGAAGAGAGGAATTTCAAAATATTCCATTGCACATAGAAACAAATGATCAAAGCACTGCGTTCTCCCCCTCCATAATAGAATTCATACCATAAAACTGTGTTTGTTTTCTTTCTCTATTTGATCTTCGTGGTTCTACTCTACTTCGTGGGACCTGATCTCTTTCGGCCGACAGATATTTAACCAAAGTTTGCCAATCAGTATCAAGTGGCAGATCTTTAATAGTAAAATCCCGCATTTGATGAATATGGTGCTTCCAAACATAGTCATTAACTTTTACAAGATAAATAATAGACGTGACGCACTTCAAAATAACACCTTGAACCCAAACTGGGCAATCAGGGTTGGTATAATCCCGAACCAGAACTGCTTCTCCTACGTTATATTTTTGCGGCCCTACAGTAGGTTTGCTTTTTTCTCTGTGATCCGTAACCGATGTAGGCTGTAGTAGATCCAGGCTATTTCTCAGTTCTTATCCGAGAAATAGCCGTGCTGGGGATATATCTGTAACAGAATGTGGAGTACCACAATAATGGAAGAATAAACTTGTAAGGAGTACATTCAACTGTTCATTTGAACTACTAAATTTTTTCATTTGCTCTTTAAACGTGCGTACTGCGCGTTCTGCCACGCCGCTTGAATTCGGATGGTATGGCGGTGAGTGTAGAAGCTGTATCCCGTTTTTACGCATGAACCTGGTAAACTCAGCACTTGTAAAATTTATCTGGTTATCAGATACCAGTGTAACCGGAAAACCGTAACGTGAAAAAATGGAACCTAACGCTTCAATACTCGCGGTGCTGGACATTGAATTTATAGGTACTACCTCAATCCATTTTGAAAATGTGTTCGTGACACTGATGAAAATTTTCCCATAAAACGGAGAAGCAAAATCAATGTGTACTCGCTCCCACACTCGAGTCGATTTTGGCCAAGGTGAGTTAAATGTAGCAGGGCTACTCTGTTATAGTATACATGAACTACAACTTCTAACTTTTTTCTCAATGTCATCATCGATATTCGGCCACCAAACATGCATACGAGCCAAAGACTTCATCATAACCATTCCAGGATGACCTTGGTGCAATTCGTTGATTACATAATTCTGAAATACTGGATGTATTATCACTCTTTCATTCCACAAAAAACAAACTGATTCCGTTGTCAGTTCTAATCTACAACGAAAAAATGGTTTCAATTCTTTCTCCCGGTCTGACAAAGTTGACGGCCAACCGTTTCTAACGTAATCATATACTTTCGCTAATATTGCGTCCTTTTTGGTGTAGAAACGTATCTGTTCAACTGTAATAAGTAAACACTCAGTTGTAGCATGTAAAACGGAAGATTCGGTCGTCTCGGCGGGTTGATTTTTTACCAACCTAGATAACGCATCTGCATTCATATTTGCAGTAGACGGTTGGAACTTTTTTTAGTAAGTACACGCGGATAACTTGATTGCCCATCCTTGTATCCTGGACGTTGAGAGAACTGGCAATCCCGATTTGTCCCCGAAAATCACCGTCAACGGCTTATTTTCCGTGTACAAAATAAATTTCCATCCAAACAAATAATGAAGAACTTTTTCTAAACCGAAAACAGTTCCAAGAGCCTCACGCTCAGTTTGCAAATAATGGGTTTCAGCTTTACTTAGAGATCGAGACGCGTAAGCAATTGGTCTTTCGGTGCCATCGGGATATGAATGCGATTTTACAGCGGAAATACCCCGCGGTGATGCGTCGGTAGCCAAGATTACCGGCAACTGGGGGTTAAAATGTACCAATAACTTTTCCCCTGTTAAACTCTCTTTCAACTTTTGAAAAGCACACTCGCATTTTTCTGACCACAACCACACAACGTCAGATTTCAACGAATCATTCAACGGATAGCATAAAGTCGCCAATAAATTTCAGGTAATAATTCACAATACCTAAAAATGAAAGTAATTCATCCTTGTTTTAAGGCCTAGGCATATTCATAACTGTTTCTAATTTCAGCGGACTCAGTTCAATATTCTCGGCTAACAGCGCGAAACAGAAATATTCCACTTTATCAGCAAAAATTCGCATTTACCCAAATTCAAACAAATACCAAAATCGCGCAACTTACCAATAACAACTTGAAAAATAGCACAACTTTCAGAAATGCCAAAAGGCAAACGCTTGTAACGGTATAGGCCTAAGGGAGTGTTTATAGTCGCTAGCTCCTTTGACTCATCATCTGGCTGAATTCGCAGGTAAGCACCGTTTAAGTCTAACTGAAAAAACTTTTGTCCCCCTTGCAAATTCACGAAAATCTCTTCTGCCATAGGCATCGGGTATTCTTTTGGGTTTAGAAACAGGTTAACTTTAGCTTTAAAATCACCGCAAATTTTAACACTACCATTATGTTTATTTACCTGTACAATCGGACTGGCACAATCACTGTAATCGACCTTTTTCAACACTCCGATTTTCACAAGTCGGTTCAACTCCGATTTGACTTTTTCACGGATAGCAAACGGCACAACTCTAGCTTTAAAAAACTTCAGCTTCGCATTCGGCTTTAGATTTAGATGCACTTCATCCCCTTCACTTTTCCCAAATTTTTGGAAAACAGTTCATTGAATTCGTTCATAATCTAGGGTTTGATATCAGGCATTTTTTTTTTCACTGCCTTAATCATATTCCAATCCAGTTTGATTTCCTGCAGCCAATTTCTTCCAAACAACGATGGTCCATTTCCGGCAGCAACAATTAACGGCAAAGTCTTACTTTGTGATTTGTACGTCACTTTAACATTAACTTCCCCGAGAATAGGGATGTCATGGCCACCATATGCAATCAGCTTCCGATCGATTTTTTCAGTTTTACACTACTTAGACAATTACGATAAGTCTGTTCTGAGATTAACGACAGGGCTGCGCCTGTATCTAGCTCAAAATCAAGCTTAGACTGTCCTATTATAAGTGCGACAATCATTTCCGGTGACTCACCATTTATAGAGTAAAACAGTCCAGTTATCCTCGTTCGTAGGCTGCTTCAAATCTGGAGCTCTTGCCGAATCTGTTTTCTCCTCCTCAGATTTTCCAGTTTCCGCTACATGGCGAACTTTGCACTTATATGTTTCTTTTCTGGCGGCACTCTCTGGCTTGGATCGAAAAGCTACTGCAATATGTCCTTTTTCTGACCTTTGTGGCATTCCGCGTTGCAGAAATAACAGTCACTGGTTTTGTGAGGTCCTTTTTCGCACCGGTAACATACAACATTCTCAAGCACTGCATTTGCTTTGGTGAATTTTTGAATTTTGGAGGCAACTCCATCCTTGATGTTAATTGCTCAGAATTCTGTAGCCTCCATACTCGATGTGATCTCAGTTGCTCTACTTAAGGTAAGATCATTTTCAGTTAAAAGTCTTTTCTGCATGCCACTCGATACAAGGCCACACACAAAACGGTCTCGAAATACTTGGCTAAAAAATTCGCCAAAATCGCAGGTTTCAGCTAAGTGTTTTAGTTCTGCCATGTAAGTATTCAGTGATTCACCCTGCCTTTGTTGTAGCGCTCCGCAATCACAAGTTTTCTCGAGTCCTGACAATTCACTGTCCTGAAAATGAACTGTCAAAGGTCCTGACAAAGTGAAAATTTACTTTCACTGTCCTGACAATTTCATCAAAACTTTTTTCCGACGGCTTTTCAGGTCAATGCGTATGTCTGTGCACCACACGAAGTTAATAGAACGGCTCTCTTCTTTTCTTCTCTAGTGATATATCCTTGATTATATATCCTCTGATTATATCCTTTACTATAACTTTATACTGAGTCACTAATTATATCCTTGATATAATTTTGTCCTTTTTCCAATATCCTCATCGCCATTTTGCTATGTTTGTTTAATAAATTGTGTTATGTTCATTTAACAAGCATTTATTTACAGAACTTTACAAGGCAAATTCAGGTCCTCAACTAAAATAAAATGAATGACGCATAGCTGTTGTTCACAATCAGCGTATGACTCATACAACACGGAAGAGAGGAATTTCAAAATAAACATTTGCGCATAGAAAGAAATGGTCAAAACACTGGAGGACCTCAGTCAAAAATTCAGACTTGGACGGATCCTTGCCTCTACACCCAACAACAGGGAACGAATTGATAAATCTAGTCTTTATGTCCTAATTTGAAATTACTGTCGTTAATATTTAGTCAGCCTCATAAGGTAAATAAGAGATTGTTGAACAATATTTTCATAAATAAGGCAATGCTCCCAATCTATTGGGCATTCCATTGGTTAATCTGCCAATAGACTAGAACAGAAATCAAATAGGGAAAGAAGAAATGGCCTATTGTATGCAATTCCCAATTCAACGATTCAGACTATGAATACTACTTTTAAAAATCTGTAAGACCTGCTTATGTCGAGGGTTACTTTGCCTTGTTCTAAAGCTCCATCCCCAACCTTAGTTGATCAGCCTCCTTTAACATTGAATTGCATCTATTAAGCCTTAGGGAGCATTGCTAATTCTGTTTAAAAATGTCACAAAGGATCATCTTAAGCTTTTCCACTGAGGTTCCCTTTTTCAAGCTAGGTTTCTCCTTTCGTGTGGGAAACTCAACTCAAGAAGACAAGCAACGAGGCAGCAGTTTGAAATCTAAGTTAGATTGAGGTATGAAAGTACTTAATATGCGTGGAATTCCATTTTAGAAAACTATATTCTTCAAATTATAAACGCAAAATTTAGAGAAAAGTAGATTTTACAAACCGTTTACGAATCATTTATGCTTTTGGTCTAAGTTAATTTCGCTATTTTATTTTCCGTGTTTAGGACAGAGGCAAACTTACGGTTGTAAGTGTGCTTAATCTTGAATGATTCTTTCAGTGGTAAAGAAATTGGAAGTTCCTCTTTACGTAGTAGTAATATAAAAATTTGGCTCGTGGTATGAAAATCGACATTTAAACTAAAATAGATAGTTTTTAATTATTGGCGCTGATTGAAATTTTATGTAAAGTTCATCAAAGTGCTTAACTATTTTTTGTACAATAATTCATTCCTGAGCTGTGCGATTTGAAAAAAAAAGATGAGATATGTTGGAGTCCCTGGACCTAATTATCAGATGAATGTTTTTTCCTAATCTAAATGCCTCTCCAATTTGATTCTCTTTGTTTCACTCCGGCTCCTTTTTCCCTTAAATGTCTTTTGATTTTCCTTCCTGTTTCCTTTCGGAAAGTTTACATAAGTCTTGTTGCTCCATTAATTTAGTAACAGTGGTCATATGCCTTTTTGAAGTCCTGGGCAAAATAGAGGAGCCGACAGTAGCCCCGTGGCACAGATACTTACGATCACGGGCTCTGCGCTAGAATACTGGTGCCAGCCAACTTACGGCACTGTCAAGAAACTGGTAGTGAATCGAATACGCGTTTCTAAGGACACAGGTTAATTCTGACTATAAAAACTGCGCATATAGCCAAGGATTCAGATATCATCTTAGCCTTTAAATTTCCTGAGCTAGACTTTACCTAGGAAATACGCATTTTATCAGCGGGGGGTTCATTTGATCAAAGGGGTTTAGGCATAGTCTACGAAAAGGGTATATTAATTATAAAGAAAAGAACATAAATCGATTACTTTGGGGAAATGAACATTTGTCCTGAGTTGGAAGGGATTAATGTAGAAAGTTTTACTTTAATTGTAATCTACCAAGTAGAAAATTAGGTAATTACTTCCGAGGAAATCGTAGTACTACTCCTTAAAGGTAACCTACCAGGTAGAAGTTACAAAAGATAACGCAAAAGTCTACCAGTCATGGCTAAAAAATTCCGATCTTCACTGAAATAGCGATACAGTTTGGAAATTTGCAGAATAGAGAAATAAAAATTCCCATGGTGAAGTATACGCTAAGCGCTTATAAGGGACCACGAAAGTTAGTAAACCTTCAGATTATTTTCCGAGTGGTCGACTATTGAATATAATATTCAGTATCGAATCTTATAAGAGTATCGAGGTACACCGAATTGATGAGAATTGGCTCGTGATTTTAATTGGAAGGTGAAATAAGTATGTCCTTCTAGGTGTAATCTGCCTATGTGGAGATGTGTTTACTATGTGGAATTAGTAACATTTACAGGATGAAGGGCTGATATCTGAAATATATTTTAGGTTTCACGGAGCAGGGCTGTTTTCTTGAGTGATTTTTAGTCCAGCTATACCATCATTGTAATATTCGCATGTTTTGATCAGTTTATTTTCTCGTTCCGCCATAAACATTATGCTTTTAGTTTTCGGTGACTTATTCCGCGCTTCGGAGATTAAGAGTTGATACTCCTGGATAATGAGATATTATTCAAACACCATATTCTGTGTCACTGATACTGCGTAATAGTATATTGAAATCGTCCCTTTTGCTGTGTTGAAGTTATTGAAAAAGCGTGTATTTATTAACTAATTAAGCAATATTTTCAACAAGCTTTGTTCTTGTTTTCGTATTTAGTTGAGATTTTGATCATATTTTTTACGGAGATCGATGCCGTTTGAGCATGGAAATGTCAAGCTTCCAAATTTACGGAGACCACCTAGCTCATGGGGTGATAGATCACACTCAGGCAGTATAAAGCGAAAATTTAGCTTTGAAAAATTCATACTGAAACAGGAAAAAAAAATGCTTCAATCCGTAGAGGCAGGCATGAGGAATGGAAAGGCCCACAGAGAGGAGGAGAAGAGGGCAAGAGAATATCACAGATAGGCTAATAAAAAATATTACTAGGACCTTATGAAATCCATGAAAGGACTAATAAATTTCAATGAAGAATGTTGGAGAGTAATGTTTTATCGCAAAACACTTAGAGGCCATCAGATTGCCAAGATAATTTTTCCAGGCAACAATTACAAGAAAATTAAACGAATCAAACTTTCAAACGAAAAGCTAAAACATGAGTGACATCTATAACCCTGAGGGACAGCCCGACCCTCCGTAGTAAAGTTGAGGATACCGAAATGGTGAGGCCAACCTGTCTAATATTGGACTATATTTTCTTGAATTTTTTGTGGGATAACAGGCATGATATTTAGTTATAATCTTCTCTGGCACACCATGAGCCTCATTTTTGGTGTATATATCTTGAAGTTTAGTTTTTCAGTATCATCGATGCTGAATTCTTAAACTGCAATTTTGTTTCGCATGTTTTCGTTTGCATTGCATTCTCCTCATTTTTACAGAAGAAGTAAATAAATTATTACCAAATGAGAATATGGCGATCATTTCTTTTAGTTCCTGCATTGAGTTTTTCATATTGGACTATATTTTCTCGAATTTTTTTGTGGGATCACAGCATGATATTTGTTTATAATCTTCTCTGGCACACTATGAGCCTCATCTTTGGTGCATTTATCTTGAAGTTTGACACTTTCTAAAAATTTATCCCAAAAATCCTTGAATTCGGAAATATTTATGTTTGGAACCAAAAATATTCATTTCTCATTTTCTGTACGACTTGACCTGGCTAATGGTGCTTCCTCTACCTTCCAACGGAATGGCATCCTCTCTCCCACCGTTATAAAAGTCACCTTGGTATCGCGTCTTAGACGGGTTGGCCTCACCATTTCGGTATCCTCAACTTTACTACAGAGGGTCAGGCTGTCCCTCACGGTTATAGATGTCACTCATGTTTTAGACTTTCGTTTGAAAGTTTGATTCGTTTAATTTTCTCGTAATTGTGGCCTGGAAAAATTATCCTGGCAATCTGATGTCCTCTAAGTGTTTTGTGGTAAAACATTACTCTCCAACATTCTTCATTGAAATTTTATTAGTCCTTTCATGGATTTCATAAGGTCCTAAAAATGTTTTTCATTAGCCTCGCTGTGATATTCTCTTTCCCCCTTCTCCTCCTCTCTGTGGACCTCTCCATTCCTCATGCCTGCCTCTACGGACGGAAGCATTTTTTTACTGTTTCAGTACGGATTTTTCAAAGCTAGATTTTCGCTTTATGCTGCCTGAGTGTGATCTATCACCCCATGAGCTAGGTGGTCTCCCTAAATTTGGAAGCTCTTCCTGGGTGTCAGAAAAATTTACCCAGGAGACAGAAAAGAGATACATAACAAGATTACAGTAAAGAGATTCTTTCGAAGATCAAGGACATTAGAGTCTAATAGAAATTTGATGATGATGCTTTTTGCGTCATTGAAAAATTGAAGAAAAGTAGAATGAAAAAAGAAACGCAAAAAAGAGAAATAATTGGCAATTTCAGTTTGCGATGGCGGACAGTAAGGTCTGGAGAATTACAAAACAGTAGAAAGACAGAGGATCTTTGGAGGAAGACGGGAGGCATTTATTGCAAATGGGAAAACCAGAGATGAGAAAAAGGTAGAACTGAGTGACTTACATGGGATTGTGGAAAAGTCGGGTAGCATTGACTTCCAAGTTGCATTTAGAATGCTTTGGATGGGAAGGAATTTGGGATTTGTCATATCAACCCTAATGGGTTTTTTACCTCGTTTGAGGGGGTGGAGTCCTCTAAAGAGGAGCCCCTTTGGGAATTCATGAAGGGTAGTCAGTTCCTCAACGCATATCTATGGGTCAGTTGTTATCCCTTTACTGAGGCTTTGCCTTTCCAAACTAGGGTTCCTGGAAGATAATATTTCCTACTATCAGTCACTGCCAATTCCTTCCAAACCCTTACATTGTAACCTCATTTCGCTATTCTTACCCTGTATGGGTATAAAAAATTATTCCCTCTAAAGATTTTTCTTGAGTCTTAAATCTAATTCTAACATTCATTTAACATCGACGCTCCTTCTTCATACAATTATCCCAGGAAATGGCACCCAGAAAAAGCTTTCTTCTGTTTCGCTCCAGGCTTTAGCCCATTTACTTGAACTCCAATCGCTACTGTTAACCTTTGCATCTTTAGCCACGAGCAAATTTTAGTTATGCTATTGAGCCAGTCGAGTTTTTATCGGGATGTGGCTTTGCTAATCCACGGAAGCTAAGAGGGAAGCCATTCCCTTTTGTTGCGTGGCATTGTTCCATGACCAAGAAACCTATTTTTCGCTTCTCTCAAATTTAAATTTATTAGAGTAAAGCCATTCCTGATTCAATAGATAATTAACTTGTGGCCCATAACCCAGATATTTTTGTCAACTTTTTTTCTTCTAATTCTTCAGTTGGGTTCAGTGAATATATGAATTGGTCTCGAGAACCTCCACACTTTATGAGCATAATTTTGTTTTCCGCTAATTTTTCAGATCCCCTTCTTGTAAATACCAAACTTGGTGGAGATAGTTATAGTTCCATTATCTTCGAGCGTTCTACAAAGGCGTTGGATAGCAATCGATCACATACCAAGCAGATCGCAAGGCAGTAGAACCAGAACCTGTAGGGAAGCTGATCAGTAGCTGCAGTGGAAACTAATCATAGAAGGAAGAAGGGATATCCATGAAAGCATTTAGAAGTTGGTGTTTTGTGTTTTTTTTTCTATTGACTCGTGAGATCCCAGTCAGTTTAGTAGGCTAGCGGCCATTTATCTGATGATGGAGGTCTTAGGCCCTTGGTTCTAATTACTAAATAAATGTCCTTATCATATGCAAAACTCATCCCCAAATTGGGTATCTTTGTTTCACCAAGGCCCTGCTTTCCTTTAAAAGCCTGTTAATTCTCCTTTCTATTTCCTTCTGGTAATTATTCGCTACTTTATTGTTGCTAAGGCTCACTTACTAGCTCAGTGCGACTGGCTATGACTTATTAACCAGTCAGACACAGAATTCAACTACAAAAGTCGGCAGGGTTGCTGAGGAGGGGGTAAGCCATTAATTTTGCGCAAAAGGGCGATGCGCTATCACCTTTCAATGGTACTGATTGACTAAATTCTCGTGGGTTCTTTTCTTGTGTTTTTTATGTTTGAAAAGAAACTTGTTTTATATAGTTCTAATTCAGCTTTTGATTTGATAAATAGATAGATTTTTATCTTTTTATCTAAGCCTACTCTAATTGAAATCAAGTAATTGTGGGCATCAGGCTATGGCTAATTAATCTGGCTAATAAATAATCTGCCATTGGCTCTCTTATTAGGATTGTATAGAAGTGATGTTAGGTCATTTGTCAATTGTCATAATCTGATTAAAGTTTACAAAGACAGAGAACAAGGTAATTCGGTATATAAGAAATAGTCCTATACTACCCGAGATATCTTTCACGAGGGAAGATATAGTCCAGGGGAAGTGTGACCAAAGGTCTGGGTCAATTTGGCAGAATATGAGCAGCGGTCATTAGAGCCGGGTCATTATTTCTCCCACTCCAGCCTTAAACTTTCGGGATTCTAGTGGGATGTGAATTAGAGAGAAGACTGAGGGGTTACAGAATTAAGTACTAGAAGGCGCAATTTATCTAGATTGTTTTACTTGGAGAGCACGAGGAATAATTCAATATTCTTCCTCCAAGGATCTATTAAAAGCAACCACAGGTCTTGGAGAAGTTGTGAGCCAAATACCTATACCAGCAGTGATCCTGTGGCACAAATAGTGGTAGCCTTCCTGGGCTAAAATAGACTACCACAGCAAAAATTTAAAAAATTTAAACACTCTTGTGCACAGGGCAAACTATAAATAACTTTTTGCAAAATAAAGTGGATGTAAAAGGAAAGGAGTGTCCTACTCTGCTATCCTCCTCATCTTGTATATTGTTGTTTGGCAAAAAAAGATAACCTATAGCGTTTTGAACCAAAATAAAGCAAGGATTCTCAATTTTCATGGATGAAGCTCTTTGTCAAGAGGCAATTTGACCATCTGACTTTATCGCCCTTCACATTTGCCACAAAAAAGGCCAACTTTTTAAATCGCGCCAAGGATTTCGCTCTATAAAAATTTGGGGCCGAATTTGGCCATTTACCTCTCCGAAACTCTTCCCTACCGTAGATCAAAGGCTGGGGAGTAGGTAGGGATCAAAGGAAAGGACTTTTGCTTTTCCTAATAGATTACTCCTCTCATACTATATTGGAAAACAAATTTTGTTTTCCATTTTCATTGACTTTTTTTCAATTTTCCTTTGAAATTAAAACATACAGAAACAAGACTTTGTTCTAGACTTAATCTAGGTTATAAAGAATACATTCCCCCTAATATTTTGGAAATAACTCCACTGTCCACCGCTTGGATTGAAAACATGCAAGGACTTTTGGTTAGAATTATCAAAAAGAACAAACGTAGCCTACTTCAAGGAACAATCAATAACAACCCCTCTCCCGTCATATCCTAACCAATATCATTTCATTTGTAGAAATACAGCCCTCTTGCACCTTGGTTGATGCGGAATCATAAAAGAATCATTAATTTGTTATTTAAACGAACACACTGGGCTCTCGGCCCTTTAAGAACCCCATTCCATCCATAACCAGTTTTTTGGCCGAAAGATTGGCTTGTTGTACTGAATTTGAATCTAAATTCCGAAAAAATTGAAATGTTGTTAATTAGCAAACTAAAATGGGCCATAGGCCTTCTTATGAAACAAAAGTTGCTGCATCTTCTTTTAAGAAAATCATGGAAAAACTTTTCAGTTTGCGTCTATAGAGGGAAAAATAGGACCTCGCTCTTCAGAAGAGTTCCCAGGTACCGTTGAAAGGATTTTAGTATAAAAGTGATATCCGGAACTTTCTGAAAAAAAAACCGCAAGAATTTTTAATATATGTGACAGGAAGACTAACGTGGGCGCAAAGCCCTCTAACGCTTCTCAAACTTCCCACCCACAGCTTCTTAGAAGAGAGTTAGGTATGTTATATTGAATTTAAATCAAAAATGTAGAATAATTGTAAATTTTAATAACTTAAAACTAATGCCCGTGGCCCCTTCAAATTCTTTCTCTCCCTCTCATTCCACCAGCTTGCTAGTAAAAAATTGAACATGTTCCATCTTGCATGAAATGCAATCAACTAAATGTTTCAACCCGTATTGATAGGGGAACAAATCAACCATCCCCCCCTCGTTCCTTGCAATGGCAACCTTTTAGTAAAACGATGTGAATCATTTATTTCTTTTCAAAACAGATTCTTTAATTTTTTTTTAATCTATGTAACAAGAAAACCGAATTGGTATAGTTTTCCTTTCCCTAACCCTCCACCCCCTCCCCCGACCTCTGGCATTCAAGTAGAGAAGTAGGCATCCTGTAACTTTTCTTGAGACTCAAGAGAAGTATCTATCTTAAACTTTGAAAGGTTGACACTTCGGTGCGCTATTGATGGTAAAGAAACAAAATCCAAATTTTGCTCCCGCAGGACGCATTGGCAACGCTGACCAAAGAAGCTGCCAAACACCCCTGTGTGATCCCCTGGTAGCGTATAATACTATCAATTTCTGTTTCAGAATTGATGTCTTAAATAAGGTTTTTTCGGCTCGACTGAAGTCGCTCTTTACTTATCAGGAGAGTTCAGTGCTTTCCAAACTTAATAACATTTTAAAAGAAATCTATTATTTAGATATTATCCATGAAAAAATTTAAGAATGAGAAAATTAATAAAAAAAAAGGAAAAAGAAATCTCATTGACTATTTCGGATTTGATTTTATGAAAAGTCTCTTAAGTGAGACTAATTGCCCTTCATTTTTCCACAGGAACCCTCTTTCTAACCGATAAATTGCTAATAAGA
This sequence comes from Artemia franciscana, assembly GCF_032884065.1. Taxonomy (NCBI): domain Eukaryota; kingdom Metazoa; phylum Arthropoda; class Branchiopoda; order Anostraca; family Artemiidae; genus Artemia; species Artemia franciscana. Next base: position 64,655,245 of record NC_088863.1, on the reverse strand, counting down.
AACAGTGATTCAATTAGTTTTATTTATAGTATTTTAACCTTCAAAATTTCTATTACGCTTGAGTTCCTTTTCTTTAAGGTTCAATAAAGAAAAACATTCCATGGATAAGTGTTTTTGTTCTCAACTAAAATAACTCTTATAAAAAACTGCTAAAGCATATGTAAAAACTGCATCCACGAGTTTTCCATCTCCATAAAAAAGAGGGACGATGTTTTTCAGTTGATCCAGCAAGACAATTATTTTTTGATCCCAAAAGGCTGGTTATAGCTAATAGGAGAAAGAAAATAGGTTTTACATGTTTTTTTATTAGTTTGAACAAAAACACAATTTTCGTCATAATGGATTGGACTTTTTTGTGTCTGCATAAACGCTGATTCTTTGGATACATCTGAAATCTTTCAATATATCCCTGAAAATAATTAAGTTTCCTAGGTAGATAGCACTAATATCAAAGCAAAATTAATTAGTACACAATTAACTAATATCAATTCAGCTATTAATCAAGAATTAAATTTTTCCATAAAAGAACTTTTTCAAAGAAAAGTAAAGAAATAAAGACAATCAGTGAATAAAGTGGAAAACGAACGTAAGTTACTACAGCAAATAAATAGAATCGAAAATAAGCAGATATAATAATATACAATCAGGTTCAACTTGGAATAAGAAAAACTAAATAAGTAAAAACCTAAAATAACTAAAAACGGAGTAATGGTAAGGCCACCTATTTAAAGTAAAAACGAGAACGTCACTTGCACTTTGCTCAAAACAATGCTAATCTCAAGCGGTTAATTTGCATTTGTCATAGCATAAAAAAAAATCTGTACATTTACCAGTATCACTGAAAAGACCTAACGAAATGCAGACTGACAGTTTCATGTACACTGGTTTTCGTTCCTGAAGGTCTCAGCAATTTTGTATTTATCAATGATATAAAATTTTAAAAAATTCAGATAAATTTGGTTTTCAGTAAATTTATTCCGTAGGAAGTTTGTATTATCAATTTTATTTGTTTTTAGTCGATATAATTCATTTTTTAGTGATTAATAAGAGAAATTTTGCGTAACGTTCTTTATTTTTTCTCTTTAAATGTCGATAATTTTGCTTGCAATATTCAATTTTGGATAGAGAGGTATGCGGAATGCTTTTCAAACAAAGAGACAGTAGAATGCAATCTTTAAATAAATCTCTTTATTTTATGTCCAAGGGTTTTCGTCAGCATAACAAAAATGAAGATATAGAAAAAAAGCAAAAGAGAAGCTTACAAGTGTGACTATTAAAATTAAAAAAAAAAAAAAAAATAAAACAGCCCTAGCATCATCATTGATGAAGACATTAGTGACCACATCAGATCATGGCATCATAATGTTCTGGTTTAACTTTGTTGAAGTAATAATGCTAAAAAAAACTTTTGTATAACTTTTTTAGATTTTTCTTATAATGATACAAAGGGGAAGGTAATTTTCAAAACGTAGGTGTAAATTTGTCCAACTTCATTGGCATTTCTGGCAAATATTAATTGATGTAGGGTTTCTACCATAATGGTCCCAAAATTGTTCAGATTTTCTGGGTTTTCCTAATCAATTAATGCTCAATAAGTAAGTTAACAATTAACAAAATTTTTTGAATACTTTAGACTTAGAATAGTGTCACTATTTCAAACGTAAGAAAAATTTCCCGGGGGGGGGGGGTTCTCCTTAGAGGATAATTTTCACAAGGGTGGGAGAAAATTTTTTCACCGAGTTTTTTTCTTCTTTTTTTTTTTTTAATAAAAAGCAAACCAATGCACACTTCTTCGGTGAAATATGTCACTTTATGATTGCATTATTCAATCCTATTTATAAGGAACAATTTAATATAAAAAGTAGTTTATAAATGAGCCATATTTGGCTCTTTATGATGTCCTTATGTCCAGGTCAGCCTTTCCATTCTAAGAATGTTACCTAAATTACGCTTTTGGTGTACCACGTGGAAGTTTATGATGGCTTTATCGAGTCTAGGCATATAAAAAAAGGATAAGATATAAGAATTGTCTTCTATGATTATTCAAACAGTTCTCTATGTTACAGTGCCTCAATAGCAGGGAAGAAAAAAAACAGAGGAAATATCACCGCTGTTCATGTAAAAAAGATTTTTTTGTTGTTGCTCGGCGAGGGGGGTTGCAACGTTTTGTATAAGGTTACAACAATAGTAATTTAAAGAGTGTATTTTTTTATTTGCTTGGAGGGCATTTTCAAATCACATGCAAGTGAATGATACGATGCAAGGGGCTATTGGATTAGTGCGTAGTTAAACTGCCAGATTTTTTTCTCGCAGGAGTTGAAGGAAGTGTTAGGGGATATGCAGTTTAATATTGACAGTAGAAATTCCCAAGCTCATTAAAATCATGATCACCCACTCAAAAGTATTTACAGTATACTGCTGTCGCCAGTGCCTACTCAATGCTGACATCCTTAGTAAAAGCTGAATCTACTACCCAATTTATGTTACTTGTGTATTGTTTACTTATGTATTCCGTATTGTTTTTGAAGTTAGCGGAGCAACGTCTTTGCTGAATTCTAATTACTCTTCGTTATTGCTTGAAGAAAAATGTCAAGGACTTATGAAAGGAACCTTCTTAAAAGGCTATCTTTACTTTTTATTCGCATGATACATCATCCCCCCCCCCATTCGGGTGGAAGAGTGCACACACATGTGGTCCCAGGATCAGGACAGCTGAGCTGCTAAATATTCTATAAATTATTAATTACGGGCAAGTGTGTACATAGACTCAGCAATGGTAAGATGGCCAAACTTTCGGTTCCTTAACCAGTTCCAAAAAGTCACCTTTGTCCAGTTTTCAAAATTGATATTTTTTAAAACGTTATTAAAAACAAAACTTGTGTAAATTTTAATTGGTTTTAACCCGTAGTCAACCTGCGTGTGTTCCCCAGCGAGAAGCTCCGACAGGTAAGACTCTAGTTTGGCATTTGTGAAGGGACAGACATGCACGGAGAAGTGTAGCATAAATGGGAGACAGTAACAACGGAAATCAAAGGGATAAAATTAACCTTGACTGGGCTGCCCACTTAATTGAACAATCGGTCTTGGCTTTTTTTCTACAATTGGCCATGACTTTGACTTTTCCCAAAACTATTCCATTTTTTTTAAAATTCAAAAATCAACGGTCTAATGAAACCAATTAAGGGCAGAGCTCCCTACTTTCTTTCTTTGGCTCATACCAACTTTATAAAGTAATGGAAAGTGGAACAAGAAGGCGAAGAAGGTATTGAAAAGGGATTTAAATCCATCTGTGTCTTCTTATAGTACCATAAAAAAAGAAAGTGACGACAATCTTAAAATTCAAAACAGCTTAACTTTGACCAAAATAATTATTAGACCTGATCCAACCAATAGTCCAACCTCAGCATCGGCTCATATTTGTGATGGCCCCTTTAAAAAAAGAGACTTAATTTTCCCCTTTAATAACGGAAGAAAATTCTGAGAAGAATCAACAGATCTTTCAGACATCTTTAAAACACACTTAGGCTTGTGTTTTTCAGACATTTTTCTAGCACCCTTCTTCTCCATAGGTAATTTTTGAGAAGATTGATTGAGGGGGCACTCGCCCTGGGCTCAAAACTTTAGGGTCGCAAATTTGTAACAAAAATATAACATTTCCGATCATTTTGTAGTTTTAAAAATTTTATTTTTATCAAAATAAAGTAGAGTCAGTATAAACTAGTAAGTTACTTACTAGTTTACTTATATAATAATGCTAATTACTCATTCTAAGTAGCCTATCAGCAAGTTGAAGAAGTCAGATCCGCCACTTCTTTCTTCTAGAGGACAGCCTATGACCATTGACTATCCAGATGTTGATCCCTTCTTTCCACCCTTCCCCTGCCCCCTCAATAGAAATGCTGGTGTTTTTCTCTTGTCTACCCTCCCCCTTAAGTTTCCTTAATTTTCAACTTAATTCCCTCAGGCGTTTCTTAGATATGGCAGATAAACCCTTCTGACAACTTTGAACGCATGACCATGACTTCTGGATTAAGTCATGGCATTTTATGAATCATCATATTAATCGTTCAGAGCCTTTTAATAATTTTGAAATTTTAAGCAATAATTCCAAAATCGAGTCGGTGCCAAAAAACTTGAGGCGAGGGGACAATTTGCCCCCTCGTCTGAAATTACAAAACTGGACCCTTTCTTCGCTCCCTTTCCCCCCTGCCCTCTGACCCTCCCTCTAAATCTAGATCTATCCTTCCTAAAATATCCATCTCCAGCGTTTCGAGTAAAACCCACGACGTCCACAAGGAAAATATCTGCCCTTTCCCAGCACCTTACGAAACCCCACCCCCAGCCCATTCGTTTTATCCCTCGTGCCTACCCTGTCAAAGTGACTCAGATCTGAGACTTTCTGCATACAATAAATGCCTTCTAACAAATCCTAATTGTTCTCCTTATGCTTCGTCTATATCCTTGCCCATCCCTCCACCTCCAAATCCCCAAGGCAAACCCTTCTCTTAACCTTCTTCTCCAAAGAATAATAAATTTAAATTAAAACCCTACCCAGAAAATTCTCAAACCCATCAAGTCTCCCTGTTGCGATTCCCCAATTGATTTGTGTTTCCTAAACTTTTATTTACTAATGCTGAAAGCCTTAGTTTTGAAAAGCTAACTGAACTTGAGATGCTTTATGAATCTAATTTAACAGATATTATTGCTTTTACTGAAGTCCAATCCCATGACCGATGGTCCCTATGCCTGACGAATTATTCAGAGTTTATTAAATTCCGTCTTTCGGACCACCCACTTGGGAAAAAAGGTGGCGGAGTTTCGTTCTTTACTAAGCGCCACCTTTACCCAAAGGTAATTTGAGTCCCTAGCTTATCCGAGTATGATGAAATTCTCTGGCTAAGCGTTAGACCAAAATTACTCCCTCGTCCATTCAATATTATTGCAATAGCTGTTTTCGATTACTCCCCCAATAAAAACATCGAGCCAAAACGTAATTTTATCCAGTAATTACAGGCAAGTGCTGATTTTGTTATTTCTAAATACCCCAATACTAGCCATGTGTTTGTTGGCGATGCCAACGACCTTAAAATGGATTCTTTTTGCGCTTCATTTACAGTAAAACAAACTGTTAAGACACCGACGACTCGGGGAAATATCTCTCGTGATGTTATTTTAACTAATATGCACAAATTTTACAGCCCTCCCTCAACTTGTCCCCATTAGGTGTGAGTTATCGTCAAGCAGACGTAGGTACATTTGTTATATCATCGGAGAATGAAATGCGACATCTTCTCGGGTTTTCTAGAGGGCTACAACCACATTTTACTCCCATGACTACCAGGCAATCCTATAAGTGACGGAAGCCAGCCTAATCCAGCCCCATATAGAAATTCTCCACCATCATATTCCGTGGTTCTGAAGAACCCACCTCCCGCTAACACGCCAGAAGTTTGGGAATAATATCTTACGAGCATGTGTGGAGAAGACATATGGGTCGATGATGTTGAATTGAAGAGAAACCGTTCTGAATAGCGGCTTGCTGTTAAAAGAAAGACAAGACAGACAGCATTGCTTATTCTATCAACTCGAAATATCTATCAACTATAAATAAAAAAGTGTAGAAACAAAGGTGACATCCCCAGTTTTTATAGGCATGATAAAAACTATTCAAATTATACAGCACTCCCTCAACTTGTCCCCATTAGGTGTGACATTAGGTGTGACAAACATTTCAACTAAGTATGAAGCTGACACGGTGAAAGCCTTCGTTTAAGGTTGTGAAAGGGCAGAGCGTTTTGGTACTAGCTGAACCTATAAGTTGTACTATTCCACCGTTATCAGCTACATATAGCAATGAACATCACGTCAAGACTAGATTTTGAACGCTTTTGGATTGAAGAATTTGTGCCACTCCCAGAATGATGGTATAATTGCCTGAAATTTGGTCACGTTTCAAAGGTGTGCTCCGCTCCCCAGATTTGTCCACGTTCCAGTGTTCCAGACTTTGCGTCGAGTGCTAATACCCCATGCACGAAACCAAGTAGATATGCAGCATGTAAATTGACAAATCATACATGTCAGTGACTTCGATGCTCTGAGATGAAAAAGCAAATCGAAAAACAAAAACGCTCTGATGAATGGACAGAATACTAGGATTGTGTCTTGGAATATGAATGAAGGTGTGTCTCACTAAATCCCCATAAATAAAGAGCCATGTCAGCGTAGCGATATTCTTTGCATCCAAGAACATTTGCTGACAAATGATAGCCTCACCCAACTCAAGTTTTCAGGCAATCATAAATTTTAATTTGTACCAGGCAAGTCTCGTCAACGTAGGAGGCCTTTGGGTAGACTAGCAGGTAGACTAGCGATCGTATGTAGTACTGCTGTTGATTCCAAGAACCTTCATCTAGCTGAAAACTTTATGGCTTTAAGGGCGGGGAACCCTGTGATTGTAGACTACAGCGACGAAGAATCGGACAACCGATTCTCGAAAGCAGTACAAGCTCTTGCAAAGTGCCCCGAGACTACTATTTTGTCTAAACTGAAATGCATTCTAATCTTAGACTTCGACTGTAATCTAGTCGATGACTCGTCTCCTCGGTTCAAGCTGATCCTAAGTGCACTTGAACTCGGTATCGTGTGTTCCCAAAAGACAAATATTTCACGTTTGTACATACTAGCGGTTCAATCTCAAATATAGACCATGTTGCACGCACACCAAACGTGAGTGGCAAAGTGAATGTGCTAATGAGAAGTCACCCCGTTGACCATATCCCAATTGAAGCATTTGTTAATCCCAAAGGCCAAAAGTACTTCACAGTGGCATGAAATAAAAGATTGGTCAAAGGCCGACTTGCCACTTTATCGGTAAGTACCTGACACGACACTTTCAAAGATCAGCGTGCAATTTAGTCTACTACAAGCCAATGTGCAAAGGAATATCTAGGAAACTAAAATACAGTTTAATACCTTCTGCGCTGGCATCACCCACAGAAAAGGCTTCGATTCCCGTCAGGAAAATTGGTAAAGGTAATGAAATACCGGGGTTCTAGAAGAATCAAGAGCTAGTGAAAGCATTTCCGGATGCTAAGTTCTGGTTTTCAGTGTGGAGGGAAAGTGGTCGTCCTGAATACGGTGTTTTGAATTGTCTCCGTGTACAAACAAACCGTAAATTTGAGAAACCCTGAAGTAGCATCACACGAATGTGAAAAATGACTATACAGAGAGAATAATTATTGATCCAAGTTGTTTATGGAAAGATGTGATCCAAATGACTAGCAAGCTAACTTTACGAGTGAATTTAGTGCCCCGAATCCCAGTATAACTAGACCATATACTAAACAACTTGAATCTGTGCTATCGAAATCAAGTTTTTCAGACTGTATCGTATCTGTTTCGGATGTAAATCCATCTAGACTGAAAAAGACAAAATTACGACGAGTTGAATCTGTGCTATCGAAATCAAGTTTTTCAGACTGTATCGTATCTGTTTCGGATGTAAATCCATCTAGGCTGAAAAAGACAAAATTACGACGAGTTGATAGTTTTTGTGCAATTCACCTTGTCTTCTGTATGAAATACTAACATTATTGTACCGGATCACATTTGTAGTCGGTTTTGTACGCGATGTTTTCTGTACGGAGTAACTTATGCCCATCCTAAAAAAGGGAAGCCAGCTAATATATGATCCTTGTATCGCCCAATTAAAGTGTCGCTGGTTTTTTCAGGCCTCTAGAAGTGCTTATACTGTCAAATTTTAGACACTGTTGCCAAATGGTAGGGCTCGGTTGCGCTAATGCTCTGTTCGCCCTTGCTGCTATTTTGTCTGATTCCATGGCAACAAGTGATCCACCAGTTATTGGTTCTTTTGATGTGAGCCGGGCTTTTGACTCGTTGGTCCACGTGCAGATCCATCTAGAAGCTTATAAACAAGGACTAAACTTGTGTACTGTGACAATATTACATTATGTGTATAATAACCTTAGAGCGCAAATCAGAATACCTTCAAATCCGGTCAAAGCCGCTGTTCTACCGGTCCGTAAGCGAGTCAGGGAAAGTTCAATTGTATCTCCGAGTTTGTAGACGGTTGTATCTCAAGTCAAAACGAGCTCTGTCTTGTGGTTCAAAAGGGATTGATGTCATGTTGATGAAATATACTGAAGACTTGCTTAATTTGAAAGTGGTCTACTGATTGATTATGGAAGAATTTTGATGTGTTGAATAGGGAATAAAATAGTGTAGGGTTGTCGTTTAATGTTTCAAATCTGTCGTCTTGTTTCTCAATGCGAAGTACTGCGAAGAAGAAATTCCTTAGGGTGATTCAGCTGTAAAACCATCTAAGGGTATTACTTATCTTGGTTTACCGGTCAATCGAAGCCTCCTGTCCACCGGGACGCTGCCTGTGCGCCACGTTGAAGTGAAAATCTGGATAGCGTAAGGTCAATGACTGGTAGTAGACATTGTTTCTGCCGTAAATATCTTGCGTCGCTGCATAATGGCTTTGTTTTTACTCATGTACTGTATATAACATCTTTTTGGAAATATTTGTCGTCCACTGAATGTGCAAAAGCAAGAGTTATGTTTTTCTGATTCACGAAGGTCCTTCTGAGACATCCGCCGTGAACACGTAGCTCCTCTTTCATGCTTAATTATGGTGTATCCGATCTAACAGTCTGTGTTATTTGTGTCCCCGAGAATTTTCTGAAAACCGCTAAGGGAAGAGCAAACCCATGGCTGGCCATTCTGTGCCAGTAGTTTTGCTAACATATACATAATTTGTATATAAGTTTGTACTCTGGGACTTTTCTTTTCTTTTTCTTTTATAAGATTTTCTCAATTTTTCAGTTTTTTTCTTTTGTTCCATTTTAATTCCATGTGAAATTTCGGGCAATAAAATTACTTACTTACTTACTTACTAAATTCTAGAGAGCGAGAAAATTCCCTTTTAATCGTGCGATAAAGCGTTGACAAGTAGTGACCCAGAACAAATACAGTTGCTATCCCTTTGTGCTTTTTTCTATTTTACTAGTGAATTGGTGGATATATGAATTCTTCTCAGGCTTGGCCCATGAGCTAGATCAATATATCAGCAGACGGTAGCAGAGATTAACCTAGTTAACTTGACTCAAAAAAAAAAACTTTTGATGAACTGAATTTACTTTCTGATATCTACTTTGAACAATTTAAGATGACCAAAAAGATATGATCAGTCGGTATCCATGGCTTCAAAAACCATAGCCACTCAGAGGAGAAGTACTGTTAGTGAGACCTATAAAGTAATAGTAAATTCATAGTGACTGAAATGAAAATTGCTCGCACTAAAGATAACTTGAAAAATGACATTAAAACAGAGGTACAAACTCGCTTAGCTTCTATTGGTAAAAAGAAATTATCGGTTGAAAACGTCCTTTCGAAATTCTATTAATTTATTATTGTGATATATACCCAGAAAACAGCTGAAGTCTCTGAGTAGTCATCTTGAATATCTTGATGTTCGAATGCTTTGGACTGAGTGTTGTATAGATGATATCGACCAAGATTCAATTTCAAGAGCCATTAAATTTGAAAAGTTTTGTTTATAGATTATATTATCATATGGTCGTGCATTATGAACATAAAGACTTTTGTCCGTTGTTAATCCATAATTCAAATTATGCCATTAAATGTTGTCAAATGGTAATAATTTAGACCAAAGTTCACAGCTTCGGCTGTTTGAAAGTAACCCTTTTCAAGCAGAAAAGTTTTTGGCATTTAATACTGCGAATGATGTTGCAGATATAAATGTGAAACCATGGTATAGCAAATATGTGGATATTATGATTGGGGATATAAAAGTATCGGAGGATTTATCACTTCGAGTCTTATGATGGTCGAATTGACATTCTTGGCGTATTTGAACCTTTTATGACCATGGATAGTCTTCTCTCCACATATTCTTTTCGAGGTAATTCTGTTATTTACATAACTAGAACTGTGATGCAGCAGGAAGGACTTATTCTTATACTAAAGAATCGACTAGGGTATTGGGAAAGGGATGATTTGACTTTTTGGGTTTAAGGTAAGACTGAAACTCTTATATTAGAAGTACAACTAGAGAACAGAAACATTTTGTTTTGCCTTTTGAACTAGTATCCTGGTGCTATTCATGAGGAATTTTGAAGGTTTTGAATATTTTGTGTCATGAATAAAAGCGAGTTTAGATTGCTTTTATGCAGGTAATTTTAATTTTTGCTTGTTACATCTTAATCGAGTGAATCTTTTTTTTTAAATTTAATGGTTTGTCTAATTATTTTATGCAGCAACTCAAGCTAAAATAACTATCCTTAGTAAATTTTAATTGACAATATTTTGTGCCTTAAAGTTTGAGATCTAAATGCGTTTGTGGTGTTGTGATTGTATCAGGACCTGATCATCACCCTTTAACTCGTTCAGTAAAGTCTTTGTGTAGATAAATGTTTGGAAGTCGAGTAAATATGAAAATAAGGCTGAATACGCAAAAATTGTAAAATTGATGAAATTTTAGTGAATGGAAAACAACTAGCTGAACCAAAGCATATCGCTGATTTCGTAAATGTTTTTTTTTTCAAGGATTGGGACTTGAATTAAAAGTGGTATTGCCCATTTTAGTGACGTAAATGAGAGTGAGGGCTTCATTGATGAAAGAGGGTCTGGAAACACAATGGTTATGGAGCCCTGTAAAATGTTGGAACTTGTATAGTTTATTAAAACAATTAGGCCGAATTTTGCTGGATTGGATGACCTGAGCCTTAAAGTTTTTAAGGCTGTAGCATGTTATTTATTACAATCCATTTCATCTTTGAATAATCTTTCAATGACAACAGATCAATTTCTGGATGCTCAGAAGCAGCTAAGAGCCACACCACTGCACAAGGGTAGAAATATGCAGGAGATGAGTAACTTGAGACAAATATCGATCTTACTATTATTTTCAGAAAATATTAGGAAATTAGAACTATGTAGGTATCTTGAGTTTTTATTAATGGGCCTACTATGCAATGCAAAGTTTTTATGTAGAATATGCCACTCAACAATTCATGCGAAGCATCATTTTCTTGATAATGTCAACATATCATTTGAAAGGGGAAAGATTTTGTAAAAAAATTTATTGATCTTAAAAAAGCTTTCAACACAGTTGATTCTGCATAATTGCTCCGTAAACTTAGTGATTCGAGTATCATGGATAGTTGCCTTTAGTGGTTTCAGACCTATTTTAATGGAAGATCAAGGCGAGTTTTGATTAGTGAAAACTATTTATATATATATATATATATATATATATATATATATATATATATATATATATATATATATATATATATATATATATATATATATATATATATATATATATACCCAAGACTTTAGTGCGGGGTCTGAAACAGTGTTAGATAAATATGTTTAAGAAAAAGTCTCAAGAAAGGTTTTCCCCCCTTAGAGACAATTTGATTGGTTATAGGGACATAACCATACTAGGATTAATTTATTTAGGTTTTTTTAACTACCATTTCCATTCTTGTATGGTTTTAAACAATCCTTGAAGATAAGTTCAGGCATATTTTTACAATGAATTATAATTTTGCTAAAGTCGTAGCAGCCGCCCTTTCAGGGGTTTTGATCCTGGAAAAGCAGAATATAAACTCAATTCGTCTTGTACTTTTCTTTTTCTAGGTCAAGGTAAAGTAAACCTACTTTCTTTTCCTAAGTCAAGGTAAAGATTCATGCCTCATCATGGGATTTTTAGGGGTTTTAAGGGGAGATTTTAAAAGCTTTCTTGTCCTGCCATCTGGAAGGTAATTTATCGAGAAGCTTATATCAAGATGTGCTTTGTTTCAATGAAGGGTACTGTGGTAGGTTAAGGGAGGTTCTTCGCTTGTCTTTGGAGAAGGGTTAACTACAAAATTTTCATCCTATCCTTAACTTAGCTAATGAAGATTTCTTCTTCAGTATTTGGGTTTCACTTACCTTTTAAACTTAATTTTAAAACTTACTTTTTAAACTTACCTTTTACAACCTTGTCGATTGGACAAACTGGACAACACCTTCCTGTCACTTTGATAGGTTTGTCACAAGGCATTTGCAGGGGACACTCAAGTCTTTGGCATTCAATTCTTCCGCTTCTACATTGGCATATTACACAATCCATGGGCCCAAATGGTCCCATGACTGGATGCCATGTTGAGCCGTGCAGATAATACCTACAAAAAATACTTTTATAGGTTAGTCTGTTTGAGAATTTAAATGCACCAGTTGATAAAGCTAGGTATAATTCTGCCATAATTTGTCAGAAATTCTACTGTGATATATTATCAGGAGTAACGCGCAACAAATACATATGAAAATTCTCATATAGACATAATAGTTTAATTGAAAATATAGAAGAAATAAAATGAAATAATTGAATATTAAAATTAATTATAACGATAAAAAGTTAGCTTTCCTGTATTGGACGGCAAAATTTCATAAGAATCCACCCAAGCAACGTTTTATTAATGGGGCCGCGTGGAATCCAACAAGAATTGCGACCACTAACCTATCTTTAATTTTAGGGAAAATAAGAAATAAATTTAAAGCCTATTGCTGTGGAATTAAAAAAAATTCTAACTTTAATCTATATCGGAGTGTTAGTAATTCATCATAAGTCATAGAATCGTTAGCTAGGGTTTCAGCTAAAAGAGTAAATTTATTTGATTTTACTACACTGCATACAAATCTGTCGATTAATTTAGTATTCGAAAAATTAAAAACATTCATTAAGAAATCTTTTCTTTTTTTTAATATGGGATTTTTGGAAATTAACATTTTTAATATAGTCGAAGATGCTATAGCTTCGACATGATGTATGATTTACCAGGACTTGTTTTGTTTAATACTTTTATTAGGTTTAATGGTTCAAGGTTCAAGGTTCTTTTATTATAACCAATATATACAAAATATTAGGTAACTCAAGGCTGAGAGTATAGCTCGAATGCAATTGAGCTACCTTTAATAAACACTAAATATGCACAAAAATTAAAAATAAATACTTCTCTTAACCAATCTTGGCAGAAATAAATAATAAAAAAACAAATCCCGTGCCGTACGATGCCACTTCCATCCTCCGCGCACCATCCTGAGACACAATTAAATTTACAACTTAAAACCAAGTGAGTCATAAGACATCTGGAGGCCTCAAGGGGGAACCCCGGAGATCAACCCGATACTTAAAAAAATAATAAACATCCTTAAAAGAAAAAAAACATTTTTTCATGTTATTTAGATTTATAACTTTCAATCAGCACTCTTTTCAACTTATTGGTAATTTATATAAACAAATTTTAGGCATTCCAATGGGCAGTAATGAAATCCTGTTTATAGCGAACCTATTTTTAAATCAAATAGACTTATGAATATGTTATAAATAAAATAGCCAAAGTAATGAAAAATATTCTCTTTCAAGTAATAAAAGATATCTGGATGACCTTCTAGTGATAAATTGCGCGGAGTTTATGGAAATTTCGAAAAATATTTATCCACTAGAGTTAACACGGGAACCTATTTATGAGTTAGGAAAATATGACCTTTTTTAGAATTAAATATTAATACTTCGGATAAATTAAATTATAAATATATAGTAAACTGACGATTTTAATTTTGAAGTAATTAATTTCCCATTCCTCGAAGGTAATATACATTCAAATATCACTTATTCAGCTTTTAATTCCCAACTATTTAGGCATGCAAGAATTTGCAGTAATTACACATATTTTAAAACTACTTATCGAACGCTTAGCCGAAAATTGACCTTAAGAGGTATTTCCACCAATAAAAATAGTGGGCAATTTAAAAAATTTAGTGTTCTCATGAACTATAATGAACTTAATGTAAATATACAAAAAATTATCCAAATATATTAAAGGACATTTATTTTAATTTCTCTTTCATTTTTCTTTTGAGGTTTTTGTGTACACTGTTTCGAAACCAACTATAAAGGCTTTAGATTTATAATTGGTGCCAGAAGCCAATAAAGTACTTTGTTGTATAAACCCTGCTGTGGCCCCCAAATGCCTGTCTTTGTTCCAGTTTTGGTTTCACTGACTTATGGGTGCTAATATGGATAGTGCTAATCTTATTCTGAGGTATTTTTTGAATAATTTTACCAGTAGGCCTGTGATACCATAAAAGAGCTTTATCGTAGATGCTTCTCCTCGCCGGGTAAGGAAATTAAAACGTCAAAACCCATTTAGGCAGGTGGTATTCCCCTGACAAGCCCTAATACGGAGAGATCACTTTGAAATCTTTCTTTAGATTTAAGGTGCTTTTGCTTGTAAATTAAAAATGGCTAACATTTATTAATAACGGCTTTACATGGATTTGGACATTTCGATTTGGTTGACAGTTTGGTCATACAGTGTTGTCCTAAGTAATTGGATAGATAAGTAAGGTCAAAATTTCGTTCAAGTTCTCTTTTATCTCAATGACTGGATTAGGAAGACAGTTTTTTTTTTCTTCTTCTTTTCTCTTTTTTTTCTAACCAAGTAATTATTTCCAATACATAATCAGACAAAAAAGATAGGATCTGCGATCGCTATATGTCACTTGATTAATACCAAGCGCCATAAAAACTACCTTGGAAAATTGGTGAAAGTCATAGACTGCAAATAGAATGGTAGTCTTTCTTATCAGCTGAATACAACTTATTCATATGCAGAAAGAACAGATTTAATAAACTGGAAACCGTCTACATTTTTTTTATTAAAAATTCAATAGTAATTTTTTTTCTAGGATTGATTTATTTTCGTTAAATGAAAGACTATTTTTGTAATATATTTGGATGTACCACTAAGATTTGACAAAATTGAAGAGATGTACCTTCCTCCACTAATGCAATCTTCCATCTTACTTGACGTGGGTTGAGATATGATAACTGGAGAATTCTCCATTTCATCGATTCTTCCAGCCTCATCTTAAATTAGAAAAAAATCCACAAGTCAAAATTTATCTGCTCTAATAATTAGAAAAATGAATAAATCAAAATAATAAATCAAAAATACTATGCGTAAATTAAATTACTTAAAACATAAAACGATCCAACATGAACATAAGTCAAGCTAATTTCTTATAGTTAGGAGGGTGGGTTTACGTTTTGGGTCAGAGCCCATTCCACTTTGAAAACCACTGATCTTTGCCATTTTTGCAATCTTATACACTTGTACCATTATGATTTAGTTCAGTAGTAATAGCAGCAGCATTAGTTAGAGTGAGCAATAATAATGATAGACCTGAAAGTTTCAAATTAAAACCCTCATCCGTTCTTGAGAAATTGCTGATACGCCCTTTTGACAACCAACATAGAAATAGCACCATTTAATTTAGGTTTAATAGCAATATGAATTATTTCTGAAACTTCCTACTTTATGAATTATTCCAGTCGAAAGATATCTCATTTATGCTATTTTGATACCCTGGATACATTTAAATAGTACAAATTCAGTTAGATAGTAGACATAGTAGTAGCAGAAGCAATAGCTAAAGAGGTAAAAATATTAGTACTCTTGAAAGTTTTTAACTTTATACTCTAAGGTATTGCTACTATATTACTGATACACCACTTTGATCAACCGCAAGCACAGTGTGTTTTGACTTATTTTACCACTCCCTTTAAAATGCCGCGAAAGCTTCAACCTAATACTCCAAGCCTTTTATGACATATTGCTGAAATGCCCTTTTGACAACCTATGTGCATACATTGTGTTTTCCTTTAGAGTAACCCCATCCTCAATATTCTTTTAAAGTTTGATCCAAGTACCATTAGCATGAGCAATAGTAGTAGTCATGGTAGCAGTAGCAGTAGTAGGAGCAACAGAAGTAGCAGTAGTAAGAAGAGTAATAGTATTAGTAGGAGTAACAGTCTTAGTATTCACATAGTGCGTTTTTGGTTAGTTCAACATCCTCTCAATACTGCCTCATTAGGGATTAAACTTTTTACTTTTAAAAATTAAAAAGTTTTTACTTAAACTTTTTATCAGATTAAACTTTTTACTCTAAGCAATTTCTGAGACAGTCTCATTATCCCTGTATGAAAATAGTGTTTTTGATTTGTCAATTATTCTGCTCAAGATCCCCGAAATTTCAATGCTTTATTTACCAATAAATACATTTTGGAATCAAATACTTTTATTTCTCCTGGAAAGGCCCCATGGCCACGGATATAATGGGAGCTAACAGTAATGCAAGTAGTATTATACAAAAAGTGCCTTTTATTAGTTCAAAATCCCCTCAACATGACGTGAAAGTTTCAACTTAATTCTCTAATCCATTCCTGACGTGGACCCAGATAGACTTGCAATGCATAGTCATGGGGGACTTCAACTGCAACCTGCTTGACAGCACGTGTGCCCGTAGTCAGTTTCTAAACGGCATCTTTGATGACAAGCTTATCATCCTCCCAAAAGACAGGGATTACTCCTTCGTTCATAATTCTGGGTCCGTTTCAAACATTGACCACACGGCCTGCTCTAAGAATATTAACAGAAATGTAACTGTTCTAAAAGTCGCTATCTTCGCTGATCACTTACCCCTACTAGCATCTCTAAGCATAAAACCAGCTCTGCGTCAACCCAAGAATGACAAGTGGAAAGTAGTAAGTGAATGGGATAAAATTAATACTACTTTGTGTCATCAGGTGCTGAACTCACTTCTTGTAAAGATACGAATCCCCTTCCATTTACTCCATGTAAATTCGTATTTTGATCCCGTAGATGCGAGAGTACACATCAATATATTCTGTGCCGAGATTACTCACTCGCTCCTCTTAGCTTAAAAAAAGTAGTTCCTGCTAAAAAGGTTAGAATGAAAACAGAAATTCACAAATTCTCGCAAAATCCGGCCCTAGTTAAGTATTTCAACGATGCTAAGTTTTGGTTTAGAATCTGGCAAGATTGTGATAGGCCCAAATCCGGTCCTGTTAACTCCGTCCGCTTATGGACGAAACGAAAATCTGACAAGCAACTGAAAGCTCATCGTACCAAATTAAAAGGAGAGTACTCCTACAGAATCGTAAGTGACCCAAAACTAATCTGGAAAGCCCAGTTGAGCGAACCGGCCGCCGGAAAATCCCATGATTCGATTAGCGAAAAAGATCGGGAATCGTACATTTCCAAAGAATTCAGTGCACCCGACCCAAATACGTCTAATCCCTCCGCGAACCGACTAGAATCGGTATTATCCAACCAGTGTGTCCCTGATTTTGTCGTTACTTACGGAAGCGTACATGAAGCTTTTTAAAGCTGAAGAAGAAACATTCCCGTGGTGTAGACGAACTGTGCGCACTAAATCTGCTGCACGGTACCATTATGCTTATTGAATATCTGACGCTGCTATTCCAGATTATTTTCACCACTGGTATAGTACCTGACTCTTTTTGTGTCAGTTTGCTCTCGCCCATCCTTAAAAAAGGGAAACCACCAGACCAATGCTCTTCGTACAGGCCAATCACTGTTGCTCCAGTGCCCTATAAAGTTCTAGAGATATTATTCTAAAAATAAATTAAATATTCGTGCTGAATGCCTGAACACCAGTTCGGTTTCCGATCCGGTCTGGGTTGTGCTCACGCTCTCTTTAGTCTTGCCGCTATTCTAGCAGATTCTCACGAATCTAGTGACCTTATAGTGATTGGTCCTTTTGATGTGAGTAGAGCGTTTGATTCGTCGGTTTACGCTCTGGCCCTTTTAGCCGCTTGCCAGTAAGTTGTAAACCTCCGTGTCACCAGCGTACTGTACGATATGTATTCCCGTTTAAAAGCGCGTATAAAGATAGGTAACCGCATCACATCAGTGGTTCTTCAAGTAAAGAAAGGTGTCCGCCAGGGTTCGTTATTATCCCCAAGTTTGTACAATAACAGTGTTTTAAATGCCCAGGTATATGTCAATGTTTCATGTATCTCCAAGAATATAAATGTGTCGCTACTTACATTAGCAGACGATCTATTAAATATAAGTCTGTCTATTAAGGGTCTGCAATAGAATTTCTTGATCTTACGTGATGAATACCGAATAATCGGCCTGGCTTTCAATACTTCTAAATCTGCAGTTCTTTTTTTTCAATGATAGTCCTTCTCA
Organism: Artemia franciscana; assembly: GCF_032884065.1. NCBI lineage: Eukaryota > Metazoa > Arthropoda > Branchiopoda > Anostraca > Artemiidae > Artemia > Artemia franciscana. The sequence goes on along the minus strand of NC_088863.1, from coordinate 64,637,126 downwards.
GCCTGAACACCTCCTGCTGGGTAGCGAGTCAATTACCGTTTCATATCAAGTCGTTTATCTGGGTCTACCCATAGGCCGTAACCTTAACGAAACTAGTCTACTGCTCGTCAAAAACGTCGAGAAAAAAAACTCCGCACCGCATATGGGTCTATCGTCGCCATCAGACTCCTCTTATGCCGTAAGCATCTCGCGCATATGTATAACGCTGTCATACTGCCGCATATTCTATATATTGCGCCATTTTGGAATTTATTAACTGACACCCAAAAACACAAGCTCCGGTCCCTTTATTTTAGGTTCGCAAGGTTCCTGCTGCGATGCCCCTTGTGGACGAGAAATACTTAAATGATTGATAAACACAGGATTGAAGACCCCAGTATCGCGGTAAACCGGTAGATTTCTAATTTTCAGGAAAAATGGAACCACCCCTGGGTTAAACTCTTCTAGAGTTCTTGATTGTGTATTTTCCCATGTTATGTTTTGAATTTCTCTCCATTTTTCTTCTCTTTTTTTCTTTTTTTTTTTTCATTGTACTCCGTTTCGTTCCATGAGAAAAATACGGGTAATAAATATTTTACTTACTTACTTAATTGCTATATTTAGGGCAGGTAGTCAGACTAGTAGTTTGCTCAGTTTCCAGTTAGGAGTTGAGTGGGTTTGTGTTGTATCCCAGATTATAGGCATTGACTTAATGCACTTTTTCGCGAAAAAATGGAAAGGGGCATGGGACAGTATGCTATTAAAGGAAATGGCAAAATTTCCTAGAACTAAACTATGCAGATTACTCGTATTCAATGTCCTACATAAAATTGTTGGCAAAATGAAAAAAATTGGAAGTTTTAGGAGCTTATGGTACAAGGATAGGCCTCTGACGCAGAAACAGGTAACGACAATTGATTTAAGCCACGTGAAATATTTTAGAAGAAATTAAACCAGACAAATGGTTTGACTGAGTATAGAACCTTGAAAATTCCCTGTCCTTCAAACTACCTCTACTGTTCAACCATCTGGCGTCTCAATCGCTGCGTCACTATGGTCTTATACTTTGGCTATTCCTGCTAACTCCCACCAGACTTATTTTAACTTTAACACAACTACAAATAGTAGAAACAACCAGGGTTAGAACAATTACCAAATGGGTGAACGTCATTCGCAATCAGATCACTTGCCAAATCATCGAGATCAACAAAGCTCGTCTCCAAAAGACTACGGTAAATAAGAGTAATGGCACTGACAGGTCGTTCCTTCTACCCTGGCGACGCTACTAAGTACAAGCTTTAAGTAAAAAAAAATGACAACACTCATTAAGAAACCATACAAAAGGAGATAAGACACACTCCTGATAAAGCCCTCATTTTATAGCAAAGTAATTGCTAGATTTACTTGATGATTTAGTTACAAGAATATTAATCTTATATATCGAACGAATCACTTTAACGAATCTAGCATTAAGTATATGTATTCCAAGTAATATGCCTGCAACCAGGCAAATTTCACCAAAATCATCACAGTTATTCAAATGCAGTCAGTCAGTCTAATTACAACGCAGTTAAATCAAATTGGTCCAAAAATTATAAGATAGGTCCCTTTATCTGAAAATAGCGTTCATATTTTTCAGCATCTTACCTGTGATTTAACAGCAACTTTATTTTAAAAAGTTGCTTACCAGATGACCTGCAACTAGAACCTTTCTATATTTAAATCTCTTTAGGGAAATCACTAATAACTCAATTTTAAGTAAACCTTCCATCATTTTCAATAGGCATTGATTTGCTCAATATCATCAACGTCATTACCTATTGGTGTATATTGGTCCTCTGGCAGTTGTGTGGCTCCGTTTTCACGCATTTCAATAATTTTTCTTTTTCGTTTTCTTGTGTTCTAAGTCTCCTTGGTCAAGTAAAATAAGGATAAGTGACTTAGGTGTCAAGAATCAAAAATGGTTTTGCCCCCTATACTGGCTTCATTTTTAGGCAGCAAATCCTGTGCAGGGCTTTCGCTTTTAGGGAGACTACCCTAGTTTAGGGAGAAATCACTTCTTTTATGGATATTTATTTTGAATATAGGGACAAAGGGAAATCTGGGGTAAAGTAAGGATTTTCAGAGAAATCTGGGATAAAGTAAGTATTTTCAGTGAAAGTTTGATTTTTTCAAACAAAAGGCTGAAAAATTCGTCATTGTAATATTTTTTAGTGAGAAAAACCTACAACTTTATATTGAAGTATTGGACATGGCTAGGTGTAGTGATGGATCAGCTGAGGATCTGACTAACTGCATCAAACAAGTCATTAAAAACAACTCGATTCCCTAGCAAAATATTGTTGGATTTTGTGCAGATACTACTAACGTCATTTTTGGAGCCAATAAATCTGCTTCAACGCTAATGAAAGCCATGGTGCCTCATATATTGAATGAGAAATGCTCTTGCCATCTTATTCCCTTATGTTTATCCTATGCATGCTTGTCACTTCCCGAGACACAAGAGACTTGCCACGAAATATATATGCCCACTTTTCCAGGAGTGCTTCCAGGCGAGATAAGTATGCCGAATTTCAGAAGTTCTTTGAATGCAAAGTACTCCCAATTCTTGCACCAGGATAGACCCGTTGGTTGTTCCTTCAGGCCTGCATAAAGAGGCTTATTGAGCACCGGGTTCCTCTTACTCATTATTTAGTAGAAGCCACGTTGACGACCCAACAATAACCAATGATATTATCTTGTCAACATTACAAAGCGAGTTGACAAAGCCATACCATGAATTTATGAACTACTCTCTTGGCCTCTCTAAATAATTCAATACAGTTTTTCAATCTGAGCCTCCACTTCTTCATTCCCTATAGGCAAGTGTCAGCAAAGTTGTGAATGATGCTGCGTCTAACTAATGAAATTAGACTATATTCGCAGTGTTGGTTTGTCTACCATACTGAACCTTTACCTTTCAAGTGAGTACCAGCTTTTAAACTAGACATATGCGGGAATAGCTGCAACTAATTCAATGCAAGAACTTGCAGATGCTCAAGAGCCAAGTGATAACATTGATCTCTTTTACCAGTCTTGTCAAAACTATTATAGAGTCCTAATTAGGCAGATTCAAGACCATTTCAAGTCTGAAGACAAAATTTATGATATTTTGGCGTTGGTTGAACCAAAAAATGCAAGAATTTTAAAGCCAAAATCTCGAAGGTCACTATTTGCGAGATTTCCTGTTCCAATAGTAAAGTGTTGCGTACAAGAAACGGACGTAGAATGGAAACCCTCAGGCAATGACCGGTGTCACTGAGCTTCATTTGGGAGATGCCCAGCTTGAAGACCTATCAGTTGAGCAGTACTGGATGAAGATACCTAGTCTGAAGACTTGCAGTGGTGAAATCAAGTATCCAGAATTGCAGAAGTGCATATCACTGATCTATTCGATACCTTCTAGTAATGTACCAGCTGAGCGTTTGTTTAGTCTCCTGAAATTAATCAGACCAGACATCCGAAATAGTTTCGAGAACATCACACTAGTCTCACTTATTCCAGTCACTTACTGGTTGACAAATGAAAATAAAACTTCATCAACTGTCAGCCTACCGAAAGCTGTTGCTGGCTTCAAGATGAAAGCAAGCGGTAAGTGCGATCAAGGGCTAGAGATGACACTTACTTGAACTTTTGTATGCGTTCTCGGTGTAAAAGATTTTATATATATCACTATCTGAAGTAAAAAATAACACTTTGATGGTAGATTACGCTTTTCGTGTAGATTGTATGGAAATCTAAGGCAAAATATCTCTTTTTTCTAGGGAGAAAAATAGGGAGAAATTGGATCTAAAGACAAGGAATTTTAGGGAAAATTTATATAAAAATAGCAAAAAATGCAACCGAAAAGTGGAAGCCCTGATCCTGAGCCACACCTTAAATTTTGTTTTCAATTCTAGGCTTTATTTGACCCACGAGCCGGTGAGTGAAGGTTGAAATCCGTCCAAAAAAGGAGTTTTGGGAGATTCTTACTTCAGTTTCTACAAAAAAAAAACAAAAAAAAAACAATTTTCCTTTCAATTTTTGTTCACTGAGATTTCAGTGGAAATGTGACAGGCATGTCTCACCGAAGCTGTAGGGGAACCCATACCCTCACAGGGGCAAAAAGGTTGGTCAAGGTATTGACACGTACAACATAAATGTATTGGCTCAAACGCCAAAATACTTGACAAATGGTCACTTCCGCCTAATTTGTCGACACATAGGAATACTTCCTAACAAGATCTAGAATAGGAGAAAAACAAGACTTTATCTTAACCATGCAAGTCCAACAAATACGAAAAATTTGTGTATATTTTCTTTACCATAATTTGATTAGTTCTAGTGTTCGGAATAGTGTTCGGAATAGTTCTTTTTTTCTTTTTTTTAGAGCATAAAAGGATCGTGGAGATCGCTTACGGTGGAATCCCCGACAATAACAAAAAAACCTATTTTATGCTTAAAAAGCAAAATAATTTTCACATCCTCCAATTCCCACTATTCCCTATCCTCACCATGACTTTTTATTTGATTAATATTTATTTTTGTTTCCATTCTGTTCTTTTATTTAAAATGCGATGAATGTTAAACCTCGGAGTATGCCTGTTGGGGCTGGAATATCCACCAAATTAAATTCCACTGTCTTGGAAAAAAATCCCTATTGTTTCTAAGTTTTTCTGTTTGAGTTTTTATGTTTATTTTTGATGACAAAATACTTCCTAATTTAAGGATTTTAACTAACCTCACATTATTTTCCCTTTTACCCTGTTGGCAAAACAGCCTTCTTACATCAATTGTAGACCAAAAATAAACTTCCTAAATCAATATTGTAACAAATTTTATTTTTTCTTCCTTATAACGACCTTAAAGGTTTATATTTTAAGAAAAGATCCTTTCACATTCCAAGTAAATCCACTTTTTCAAAATTCCATGGTTCTTGTGTTGATTTTTGACAACAAAACCCAGTCGCAATTCACGAATTTCTTATAATTTCCCATTTTGTTCCTTTTAACTTTTCAATTTTGCAGCAATTTATTTTCTTCCACTCTATTCAATAACATCCCCCGTGCACTGGACAATGTCTTAATTTCTTTAAGTTTTCAACAATAAATGTAATTTAAACATATAAATTCTACATTTTCATCCTAGCAACTCGGAGTTTTCATATTTTTATGACCGATCTTTTCAAATTTCAGGAAAAACAACAACAACAAAAAATTCATAAATCTAACAAATTTCACGTTTTCATCCTAGCGACTCTGAATTTTCATATTTTTATAACCGATCCTTTCAAATTTCAGGAAAAAAGGCTTTCTTCAAAATCCCATGGATCTTATGTTGACTCAATTCAAGATTCATTTCAAGATGTTTACAAAATTTCACTATGTCTGTCTCATAATACACCACATTTTCCTATTTTTACAACAGAACCTTTCATATTTCTAGAACAAAGACTTTTTCAAAATTTCACAGTTCCCGTGCCAACTTTTGACAACAATTCAAGATTTTTTTACAAATTTAACATTTTATTCGTTTTAAGTATTTGAATTGTCATTTACTAAAATCAAATCTTCTAAATTTCAACAATCACATTCCTTCAAATTTCCACAGCTCTTGTGTTGATTTTCGGCAGGAAAAAACTTCCTAGTTCAAGAATTTTAACATAATCTCGCCTTTATGCTTTTATTACTATCAATACTTACCAGGACAAACAGGGCAGCAATCATCTTGAATCTTTACCGGATTTGAGCATTCGGCACGCGGACAGTCGCGTAATTTGCATAAAACCATTCCAGTCTGAAACAAAAATAAAATAAATAGAAAATTCCACGCAAAATAAAAATATAACATCAATATTGAAACTAGTGCTTGAACATTGACGCAGAAAGTCTCCATGCTTTGTGAGGTTTAAATTCAGAAAAACTGGGATTGAAAATAATTAATAAACCTAAATAAAATGGAATCACAAACAGTTTACCTGAACATAATGAATATTTCTGGGTTATAATTGGCACACAAAGTTGAGCTATTTTTCACATACATCAATAAGTCAAATTGTACAGAACTAAAATATTTTGTAAAAGGAAAGCAGCGGAGGGCTTTAATCTTTAACATAAAATTTAATTTTGATAAGAAAATGCTGCCAGGGAATTGTGTTTTCAGAACCGTAAAAAGAAAAGAAATTACTTTTTAACCAGAAAGTAAAAAGAAAAGGAAATAAATTTTTAGTAGGCATTCATATTAGGGTATAACAGTCCTGAAAATTATCAAAAAGAGTTTCATAAAACAAGTTACAAGGAACAAATAAAAAAATCAGATGATTTACTTTATTGCCTTCACTCTGGCAGGAACTTTGCTCAATGGACAGGGCAGCCATTTGTTTGTAGTATGTAACCATAGGTGCTAAGCCAAGACACATCTAAAGCAACAGAATTAGCTTAATAGCAGTAGGGTCGGAGGCCAATTCCATTAACCCTCGATAGTGCAAATGCAACAAAAAGAAAATATGCAGAATCAATTATGAGGCTGATACAGAAGGTGTAAAATCTCAGAATAGAACCCTAGAATAAGGTTTTAATCACACAAAACAACCACCAATTTTAAGGAGACGAGAATTCTGTTTGATCTAGAGGTCAAATTAAAATAGATGTATTGTAATATGGGATCCTTGAAGACATTAGGAATTCAATCATACAAAAGATTCGCCATTAAAAAAGAAGTTAAAGACGAAAAAAGAAGAAAAGAAAGCATATTTACAATATATTTTTTTTCTTTTTTGAACACGCTCAAGAAACTATCCATTCAACCATGTTTATCGTCTTTATTTTCTAGCCTTCTACAAAACCTAATATTGTAATTTTTATCATCGCATCCCAAATTAATATTGCTTGCACTTCTACCACCCTCTTACTTGTCACTCTTTTTGAAGGATGTTTTTCTTACCGCTATTTTTCTCTTTGTTTTTCTACTATATTTTTTCCCTATTTGAATCATTACCATTTCTTAATTTATTTTCCCGTGTTCATTTCTCTACCTTTACTGTTTTTGCATTATCTAGTGGTATCAAACAGTTTCGTAGTAACGAACTGTAGTAAGGAGCAATCGGGCTCAATAGGAACAGAAACTTTAAAAAACGGAACTTTGATACCAATAGTTACATCAAAAGAATCACATTTTAATGCTGATTTTAAATACATAAGTTTCATCAAGTTTACTCTTACCCATCAAATTATGAGTTATGAACATCAAGTTATGAGCATGCGAAAATTTGCCTCATTTTAGAAAATAGGTGGAAACACACCCTTAATGTCATAGAATGCTAACGGAAATCACACCACCATATTCACCATATCAAAGAACCCTGCTTTTAAGGTTTCCAGCTCCTATCTCCAAAAATGTGGAATTTTGTATTTTTTGCCAGAAGCCAGATCACGGATGCGTTTTTATTTGTTTGTTTGTTTTGTTTTTTTCCCAAGGGTGATCGTATCGACCCAGTGGTCCTAGAATGTTGCGAGAGGGCTCTTTCTAACGGAAATGAAAAGTTCTAGTGCCCCTTGTAAGTGACCGAAAAATTGGAGGGCACCTTGGCCCCCTCCCACGGACATTTTCCCCCAAAGTCACCAAATTTTGAGATAGCCAGATAGATTTTGAGTTAGATTCTGTTCAACTTAGTCAAAAACCTAATAACTATGTCTTTGAGGACGACTTAATCCTGCAAGTTACAAACTTTGACTATTGTTTACATATAGTAATGGTTATTATGAAGTGTAGAGGCGCTTTCAGGGGACTTTATCGCGCTGGGGTTAGAGTGGTTCGTGGGAGGGGGTTGCGCGGAAAGATTTTTCAATGGAGGAATTTATCACGAGGGAAGAAAATTTCCATGAAGGATTTTCTAAGATTATTTAAGAAAAAAAAAACGAGAAACTAAATAAATCTTTTCTCCTGGAAGTAATGAGTAGCATTAAAATCTTAAAACAAACATATAATATTACGTTTATAAGGGGGTTTGTCTTCTCGATAATACTTTGCTCTTTATGCTAAAGTATTTTTAGTAATTTCAACTATTTATTCTACGACCTTTGTGATTCAGGGGTCATTCTTATAGATTTGGGATAAAATTCGAGCTTTAATGTAAAGAGTGGGGTATTGACGAGGGGGGAACACCCTCATATACGTAACAATAATGCACAAATATAGCAGTTCGTTACGCATGTTAATTTGTAAGGTACGTATGTTTATTACTAACAAAAACATTCGTACAAAAAAAAATCTAGCTGCATTTTGAGTAGCCAATATTTGAGGGCGACTAGGCCTCCTCCCCTACTCCTTTTTTTATCAAAATCATCCGATCAAAACTATGAGAAAGCCATTCAGCAAAAAAAAAAAAAAAAAAATATGCAAATTTCCTTTTAACCATTCATGTGCGGTGAGCCAAAATCAAAACATGTATAAATTCAAAAACGTTCAGAAATTAAATAATTTTTTTTTAACTGCAAGTAAGGAGCGACATTAAAACTTCAAACGAACAGAAATTACTCCTTATGTGAAAGGGGTTGTCCCCTCCAAAACACCTTGCTCTTTACGCTAAAGTTTTTTATTGTTTCAAGAATTAGAGTAGTGATAGAGTCAAACTTTAGCGTAAAGAGCGAGGCGTTGCGGAGGGGACAACCCCTTTCACATACGGAGTAATTTCTGTTCGTTTTAAGTTTTAATGTCGCTCCTTACTTGCAGTTAAAAAACTTGTTTTTTTTATTTAATTCACTATTAAAAGGTCAAAACATTCTGAATGATATTTATTTATTTAGATGTGATATCTTAAATAAATTAATTGAGTCGATTTTGTAATTGATTGATAGCCCACAATTTTAATTATTGAAAATATAAATGTGGGAGTGTTTTGGAAATATCTATTATAACTGAAATCCCAAGAAGGAAGATGGAATCAAGATTCATTTTTCTGACACTGTGTGTCAGTTGATGGCAATATTTCATTTTCGACAAAAATTTTACTGTGTAGGCATCTCCGATCGTATGACTACGGTGCACAGTCGTTATGAAATTTTTAACAGGGTTTTAAAGATTTTGCTTAGATTGTAGAGCTGAAATATTGTTTTTGAAATTTTTTTCTGATCAGTATTGAACAAAAATTATTAAGATGTGGTTGTGAATTAATTGTTACTTGATGCTTCTATCATGGTCAATATTGCTAAGTCTCACGACATAAAGCAAGGAAACTTTACTTTCTTGAAGATTCTCAAATCTCTGTACCATTTTTTGGAATAAAAATTACCCTCATTAAGCATTCTAGTTAGCATCATTGTCATCAAAGAATTTTATTCGAGTTCAAATCAATTCTAGTTTCTATTTTTTTCACTAATAATTCTGTTTTACACTTCAGAGCAATGGAAATTCCCCATGGTTATATGGTCACCTAAAGGATTTGAATTTGAAAAAAAAAACAAGAGCTAAGAGCTCATATGGCAATTGTGACGAGGCAAGAAGAGCTAAGAGCCAAGAGATCATATGGTATGAGCTCTAACAAAATTCTATGAATCAATAGATTGATTTAAAAAGGAAAATAAGAGGCTTAATCCCGGTCAGGATTTAAAATAAGAGCTCTGAGTCACGATGTCCTTCTAAATATCAAAATTCATTAAGATCCAATCACCCACTCGTAAGTTATAAATACCTATTTTTTTTCTAATTTGTTCCCTCCCTTTAGCTTCCCAGATGGTCGAATCTGGGAAAACGACTTTATCAAGTCAAATTGTGCAGCTCCCTGACACGTCTATCAATTTTCACCGTTCTAGCACGTCCAGAAGCACCAAACTCGCCAAATCACTGAGCCCCTCCCCCCAACTCCCCCAAAGAGAGCGAATCCAGTACGATTGTGTCAATCACGTATCAAGGACATTTGTTTATTTTATCCACTAAGCTTCATCCCGATTCCTACACTCCAAGTGTTTTTCCAAGATTTCCCCCTCCAACTCCCCCCAGTGTCAAACGATCTGGTCGGGATTTGAAATAAGAGCTCTGAGACATGAATTATTTCTAAAAATCAAATTTCAGTAAGGTCCGGTCATCTATTCGTAAGATAAAAATACCCCAATTTTCACATTTTCCAAGAATTCCGGTTTCCCCCTCCAACTCCCCCCAACGTCACAGGATCTGGTGGGAATTTGAAATAAGAGCTTTAAAGCACGTGATCCTTCTAAATATCAAATTTCATTAAGATCTGGTCACCGTTTCGTAAGTTAAAAATACCTCAATTTTCTAAATTACCCTCCCCCCTCCAATTCCACCAAAGAGAGCAGATCCGGTCTGGTTATGTCAGTCACGTATCTTAGACGGCTTTTTATTCTTCCCATCCAGTTTCATCCTGATCTCACCGCTTTAAGTATTTTCTAAGATTTCCGCCCCCCCCCCCCAATTACGCTTGATCCGGTTGAGATTTAAAATAAGAGATCTGAGTTACGAGGTCCTTCTAAATATGAAATTTCATGAAGATCCGATCACTCCTTCATAAGTTAAAAATACGTCATTTGTTCTTATTTTTCAGAATTAACCCCCCCCCCAATAGATCGGTTCCGTTCCAATTATGTAAATCACGTATGCAAGACTTCTGCTTATTTTTCCCACCAAGTTTCATCCTGATCCCTCCAATCTAAGCGTTTTCCATGATTTTGGGCTCCCCCACCCCAAACTTCCCCCAACGTCACCAAATCCAGTCAGGATTTAAAACAAGAGCTTTGAGACACGATATCCTTCTAAATATCAAACTTCATTGAGATCCGATAACCCGTTCGTAAGTTAAAAATACCTCATTTTTTCTAATTTTTCAGGATTAATCCCTCCCCCAACTACCCCAAAGAGAGCCGATCCGTTCCAGTTATGTCAGTCATGTATCTAGGACTCGTGATTATTTTTCCACCAAGTTTCATCCCGATCCCTCCACTCTAAGTGTTTTTCAAGTTTTAGGTTTCTCCCTCCCAACTCCCCCCCTCAATGTCACCAGATCTGGTTGGGTTTAAAATAAGAGCTCTGAGCCACGATATTCTTCTAAATATCAAATTTCATTGAGATCCGATCACTTGTTCGTAAGTTACCTCATTTTTTCTAATTTTTCAGAAATAACCTACCCCCAACTATCCCAAGGAGAGCGGATCCGTTCCGTTTATGTCTATCATGTATCTAGCACTTATGTTTATTTTTCCCACCGAGTTTCATCCCGATACATCCACTCTAAGTGTTTTCCAAGTCTTAGGTTTCCCCCTCCCAACTCCCCCCCAATGTCATCAGATCTGGTCGGGATTTAAAATAAGAGCTCTAAGACACGATACCCTTCTAAATATCAAATTTCATTGAGATCTAAACACCCTTTCGTAAGTTAAAAATACCTCATTTTTTCTAATTTTTCAGAAATACCCGCCCCCCCATACTACCCCAAAGAGAGCGGATCCGTTCCGATTATGTTAATCGTGTATCTGGGAGTTGTCTTATTTTTCCCATCAAGTTTCATCCCGATCCCTCCACTCTAAGTGTTTTCCAAGATTTTAGGTTTCCCCCCTCAAACCCCCCCCCCCCCAATGTCATCAGATCTGGTCGGGATTTAAAATAGGAGCTCTGAGTCACGATGTCCTTCTAAATATCAAAATTCATTAAGATCCAATCACCCACTCGTAAGTTATAAATACCTATTTTTTTCTAATTTGTTCCCTTCCTTTAGCTCCCCAGATGGTCGAATCTGGGAAAACGACTTTATCAAGTCAAATTGTGCAGCTCCCTGACACGTCTAGCAATTTTCACCGTTCTAGCACGTCCAGAAGCACCAAACTCGCCAAATCACTGAGTCCCTCCCCCCAACTCCCCCAAAGAGAGCGAATCCAGTACGATTGTGTCAATCACGTATCAAGGACATTTGTTTATTCTATCCACTAAGCTTCATCCCGATTCCTATACTCCAAGTGTTTTTCCAAGATTTCCCCCTCCAACTCCCCCCAGTGTCAAACGATCTGGTCGGGATTTGAAATAAGAGCTCTGAGACATGAATTATTTCTAAAAATCAAATTTCAGTAAGGTCCGGTCATCTATTCGTAAGATAAAAATACCCCAATTTTCACATTTTCCAAGAATTCCGGTTTCCCCCTCCAACTCCCCCCAACGTCACAGGATCTGGTGGGAATTTGAAATAAGAACTTTAAAGCACGTGATCCTTCTAAATATCAAATTTCATTCAGATCTGGTCACCGTTTCGTAAGTTACAAATACCTCAATTTTCTAAATTACCCTCCCCCCTCCAATTCCACCAAAGAGAGCAGATCCGGTCTGGTTATGTCAGTCACGTATCTTAGACAGGTTTTTATTCTTCCCATCCAGTTTCATCCTGATCTCACCGCTTTAAGTATTTTCTAAGATTTCCGCCCCCCCCCAATTACGCTTGATCCGGTTGAGATTTAAAATAAGAGATCTGAGTTACGAGGTCCTTCTAAATATGAAGTTTCATGAAGATCCGATCACTCCTTCATAAGTTAAAAATACGTCATTTGTTCTTATTTTTCAGAATTAACCCCCTCCCCCAATAGATCGGTTCCGTTCCAATTATGTAAATCCGTATGCAAGACTTCTGCTTATTTTTCCCACCAAGTTTCATCCTGATCCCTCCAATCTAAGCGTTTTCCATGATTTTGGGCTCCCCCACCCCAAACTTCCCCCAACGTCACCAAATCCAGTCAGGATTTAAAACAAGAGCTTTGAGACACGATATCCTTCTAAATATCAAACTTCATTGAGATCCGATAACCCGTTCGTAAGTTAAAAATACCTCATTTTTTCTAATTTTTCAGGATTAATCCCTCCCCCAACTACCCCAAAGAGAGCCGATCCGTTCCAGTTATGTCAATCATGTATCTAGGACTCGTGATTATTTTTCCACCAAGTTTCATCCCGATCCCTCCACTCTAAGTGTTTTTCAAGTTTTAGGTTTCTCCCTCCCAACTCCCGCCCTCAATGTCACCAGATCTGGTTGGGTTTAAAATTAGAGCTCTGAGCCACGATATTCTTCTAAATATCAAATTTCATTGAGATCCGATCACTTGTTCGTAAGTTACCTCATTTTTTCTAATTTTTCAGAAATAACCTACCCCCAACTATCCCAAGGAGAGCGGATCCGTTCCGTTTATGTCTATCATGTATCTAGCACTTATGTTTATTTTTCCCACCGAGTTTCATCCCGATACCTCCAATCTAAGTGTTTTCCAAGTCTTAGGTTTCCCCCTCCCAACTCCCCCCCCCAATGTCATCAGATCTGGTCGGGATTTAAAATAAGAGCTCTAAGACACGATACCCTTCTAAATATCAAATTTCATTGAGATCTAAACACATTTTCGTAAGTTAAAAATACCTCATTTTTTCTAATTTTTCAGAAATACTCGCCCCCCCATACTAACCCAAAGAGAGCGGATCCGTTCCGATTATGTTAATCGTGTATCTGGGAATTGTCTTATTTTTCCCATCAAGTTTCATCCCGATCCCTCCACTCTAAGTGTTTTCCAGGATTTTAGGTTTCCCCCCTCCAACCCCCCCCCCAATGTCATCACATCTGGTCGGGATTTAAAATAGGAGCTCTGAGACACAATATCATTCCAAACATCAAATTTCATTAATATCCCATCACCCATTCATAAGTTGAAAATACTTCATTTTTCTATTTTTCCGAATTAACCAGCCCCCCACTCCCCCCAGATGGTCAAATTGGAAAAACGACTATATCTAATTTAAGCTGGTCCCTTCCAGGATACGCCTGCCAAATTTCATCGTCCTACCTTACCTGGAAGTCCCTAAAGTAGCAAAACCGGGACCGACAGACAGATAGACCGACAGACAGACCGACAAAATTGGCGATTGCTATATGTCATTTGTTTAATACCAAGTGCCATAAAAATATCTAATAGGTTACACTTAACGTTTCTGTGGCTCTCAGTAACTGATCTCTGTGAAAATGCTTAATCGTTTTGAATAATCATCATAGCTTTTTCGACATTTGAGACACTTTAAATTCAGCAGCAATAAATTGATTAAATCCGCTACATGGCAAAAATTTTACAGGAAAATATAAAAATTGAAAAATTCTTTTTATTCTAATCAAGAGTTTTGGATATGTAAAAAATAATTTTAATAATGTTCAACATTTAGCTGATACCAAAACTCTAGTATCAATTCATCTTTGTGTTTGAAAGATTAATATCATCTGATTTATTATTTAAAAAAAATTATCACTTTCAGTGATGAATGAGAGCCAGTTGCTATTTCAATTGAACCATCTATGAATAACGACCGAGGTTGGATGTCTGCTCAAGCCTACGAATATGGAGCTTGGCTATTTACGAATATGGAGCTTGGCTATTTACGAAAATGAGTCATTTTCCTAAATAAGGCATGAGGCATGAGAGCAGTATGAGTGTTTGATTTCAAATAGCAGGTAGTAGGATTTGAGATTTGCTGTAGTACTGATTGAAGTAGGTATGTAGTAGTATGTAGTAGGAATTTGAGATTTGCAAAATAAGACAGTGTCAAAGAAGGACAAAGTCTAATAAAAAGTAGCATTAGGTCATAAAAATTGTACCTACAAAATCTTCACACGCTTTTTTACTCTTGTACACTCCTTTACTAAGAACTTGGAAATCTAAATATGAGGAGACCAGTAATTTGTTATTGGAATGGATGTTACAAGGTGTCTTATTTTTAAATCGTGGCTCTTGATCTTATCGATCCGCTGGTGCTACTCCAAAGAATAACTCTGATGATTTGAAGATGAATATTCAAACTTAGAGCTTTGCTGTGTTTCAAATAAATGTTACTGTGAATATCCGAAAGCTGGTTAATATTGACATTCATCGATGAATGTAAGAAATTCTTTTTTCTCTGCTTGGATTTAATTAGCTTTGGGAGTCAGCTTTTTTCAGTCTTATGAAAACTGTAAGAGTAAAAGTTAAACTTATATTAGATTTTGTTAGTTTAGGTTAAATTTGATTATAAATATCAGAAGCTGCAATTATCAAACCTTGCATTAAACTGAAAAAACAGACTGGCAATGCTGATTAAATCCAAGGTAAAAAAAAAAGATAGGCTATTTTGGACATTCACCGGTGAAGTCAATTTTTACCAATTTCGGCTATTAATGGTAACATAAACACTTTCTCCCATACTTACAATTAGAGATGTAAATGGAAAGTCGTTTTAGAGCTTCACGTTTCCGAAAGAATTTCAATTCGATAAATCACCAAGAACAGACAAACTACACGTGCTCAGACGAACACAAAAGAAAAAGAGATAAAATGAATCAGCTGGAGCAGGAAAAAGAACGCAAAAAGAAAGAGATGAAAGAGTGAGACAGCGTTTTGAACCTTATCCGTCAATTATAGTTTGCCTGATCGTTATATTCAGTAACACACAGAAAACACTTGTCAAAAATGTGGTTTTAGATCCTAAGACGACCCGATCAATATTGGACTATCTTTTGATAGAAGTATGAGAAACATGGCGCGTATAATACAAGCAAGCATTTTGTTTAAGTCATTACTTAACTTAATTTTTTTTTGCATTGAAGATTTTTCGCATTCCTTTTCTTCTGTTCTGTATTTCCGCTTCCTTTTCAGTTGGGAAAGTGAAAATAAAGTTATACAATCTTAATTTAGGCTAATAAAGATCAGAGAAATAGATGTATTATTACCGAAAGAAAACAAATACTATCTCGTTTTAGCTTTGCTTTTTCTCTACATTTTTAATTTTCTAGTTACTTTCAAAGTTACAAATGTGTTATAGTGACCCCATTGTTGTTTCTGATGTGATGAAAAACCGGTTTCTCCGTATGCACTTGAAGATAATCAGCTTGCCCTGATTGAAAAAAACTACAATGCAGACATATTTTGACTAAATATTTATTATGTACAGTGGAATATGTTATGTATTCAAAATAATGCGTTTCGGTCGGCCTGATATCCATAATTCTCTGTTGTAGTTTGCATATTTATGTTACTAAAATATCATATTTTATCGTATTCTGGTATATTTCATTATGATTAACCCAACTTCACTTCTTGAGTGTGGTCGTTATAAAACGTAAGCACACTTTCAGATTTTAATCAAAATTCTAAATTCAAAATCATTAAAATAAACTTAATGGGGATTTTATTAATTTTGTCTATTGAAATAAACTATAAATTGGATTCAATTTGCAATCTTACGGGCTCTAGAAGGTTTTCATTTCTAATGATCCAATATCAAAGCGCTATATATACCACCATTCTATTCATTTTAGCAACATTGTCCTATTTGGCAACGCTGCAATGAATAAGACTCCCACACAGGTAACAATACAAAGTTTTGACAGGGAACTTTGTAATCTTTTTTGACACGTAAATCTCACCGTAGGATTTTGCTTTTGATAGCCAAAGTACACAAATCTCAGGATAAAAAATTGGCCCCGTAACAAAGTAATCAACGTCGATCAATACCGGAAACGAGTTGTCAGAAATTGTTCGTATGGCGTCACAGGGATTGGATATTATCCACTGCTCTTAAACAAATTCAAACGCAGAAGAACAGTTCTTTTCTGGCATGCATTCAGTCCAGTATAAAACTTTATTTACTCTGCGTTTGTGCTAAATTTATTATTTTGACTTATTCAATTAAATTGCTTTATCTGCTATAATTATTAAAGAAGACCATTGAAAGTCAACACTGTCATATATTATGTTTTATCCCACCCCTAATGCATTCCCCACTCCCTTATGGAAATAAAAAGTAACTTTAAACAAGAGCTCATATAGCACTTGTGACGAGGTTGGAAGAGCTCATATGGTATCAGCTCTAGCAAAATTCTAAGAATCAATAGATTGCTTTAAAAGGAAAATCAGAGGCTTAACGCCGGTCGGGATTTAAAATAAGAGCTCTGAGTCACAAGGTCCTTCTAAATATGAAAATTAATTAAGATCCGATCACCCACTCGCAAGTTAAAAATACCTCAATTTTTCTATATTTTTTTCTCCCTTCAGCCTCCCTCCAGATGTTTGAATCAGGGAAAACCACTTTATCAGGTCAATTTGTACAGCTCCCTGACACGCCTACCAATTTTCATCGTCCTAGCATGTCCAGCAGCACCAAACTTGCCATAGCATTGAACCCCACCATCTAACTCCCCCAAAGAGAGTGGATCCAGTCCGGTCACGTCAGTCACGTATCTACGACCTTTATAAGCATTTTCCAAGATTTCTGGTTTACCCCTCCAGCTCCCGCCAATGTCAACAGATCTGGTCGGGAAATCAGAGCTCTAAGACATGAGTTCCTTCTAAATATCAAATTTCATTAAGATCCGCTCACCCGTTCTTAAGTTGAAAATACCTCAATTTTTCTAACTTTTCAAAATTAACAACCCCAAGCTCCCCCAAAGAGAACGGATCCGTACCAATATGTCAATCTCGTATCTATAGCTTGTGCTTATTCTTCCCATCAATTTTCATCCCGATATCTCCACTCTAAGCGTTTTCCAAGATTTCTGTTTCCCCCCCTCAAACCCTCTATGTCCCCGGATCCGATTCAAATGGAAAATGGAGCATCTGAGACATAAAATTCTTCTATACATCAAGTTTCATTGAGATCCGATCACCCATTCGTAAGATACCTCGATGTCACGTTTTCCAAGAATTCCGGCTTCCCCCTCCAACTCCCTTCAGTGTCACCGGATCTGATCGGTATTCAAAATGAGAGTTTTAAAGCACAAGATCCTTCTAGATGTCAAATTTCATTAAGATCTGATTATCCGTTCGTAAGTTGCAAATACCTCATTCTTTCTAATTTTTCCGAATCACTCCCACCCCCCTAACTCCACCAAAGAGAGCGAATCCGGTCCGGTTATGTCAGTCACCTATCTTGGACTTGTGCTTATTCTTTCCACCAAGTTTCATCCTGATTTCTCCCCTTTAAGCGTTTTCCAACATTTTCGCCCCCCCCCTCCCCTAATGACACTGGACCCGGTCGGGATAAAAATAAGAAATCTAAATTTCGAGGTCCTTCTAAATATGAAATTTCATTAAAATATGATCACTCTTTCGCAAGTTAAAAATACCTCATTTTTTCTAATTTTTAGAATTAACTCCCCCCCACTCCCCCAAAGAGAGCAGATCCATTCCGGTTATGCCAATACCATATCTAGGACTTGTGCTTATTTTTCCACCGAGTTTCATCCCAATCCCTCCACTCTAAGCATTTTCCAAGAGTTTAGGTTCCCCCCCAACATCCCCTTCACCGGATAAGGCTGACATTTAATATAAGAGCTCTGAGACATAATATCCTTTTAAACATCAAATTTCATTAAGATCCGATCACTCCTTCTTAAGTTAAAAATACCTCATTTTCTAATTATTTCAGAATTAGCCTCCCACTCTCCCACTCCCCCAAAGAGAGTGGATCCGTCCCGGTTATGTCAATTACGTATCTGGTACGTGTGCTTACTTTTCCCACCAAGTTTCATCCCGATCCTTCCACTCTAGGCGTTTTCCAAGATTTTAGGTTCCCCCCTCAATTCCCCCAAATATCACTGGATCCAGTCAGAATTTAAAATAGGAGCTCTGAGACACGATATCCTTCCAAACTTCAAATTTCATTCAAATCCAATCACTCTTTCGTAAGGTAAAAATACCTGCTCTGAGACATAATATCCTTCTAAACATCAAATTTCATTAAGATCCGATCACTCCTTCTTAAGTTAAAAATACCTCATTTTCTAATTATTTCAGAATTAGCCTCCCACTCTCCCACTCCCCCAAAGAGAGTGGATCCGTCCCGGTTATGTCAATTACGTATCTGGTACGTGTGCTTACTTTTCCCACCAAGTTTCATCCCGATCCTTCCACTCTAGGCGTTTTCCAAGATTTTAGGTTCCCCCCTCAATTCCCCCAAATGTCACCGGATCCAGTCAGAATTTAAAATAGGAGCTCTGAGACACGATATCCTTCCAAACTTCAAATTTCATTCAAATCCAATCACTCTTTCGTAAGGTAAAAATACCTTATTTTTCTAATTTTTCAGAATTAACCCTCCCCCCACTCCCCCAAAGAGAGCGCTTTTCACTTTTTTTTAAATATATTTGTCAATTTTTTTCAATTATTGGCACCCTTGTCATATTGCCCCCCCCCCACCAAGATTCTATTCTAGATCAAACCCCAGGACCTAGCCGCATTTATTGCATTCTCACACATTTCGGTAAATCAAAAGTAAACCTTCAGCATAAAGAGCTGAGTTTCCCCTTACGCATCTCCTTTTAAAGGACACTTAGTTCTTGGGACATTTTTAATTGCTTCCATTAGACAAAAAGCTATTTAAATTATTTTATTTAAATATTTTTTTGTTTGAATTTGGTGAAAGAAAAATAAGCTATCTAAAGGGAGATAAGGGGAAATAGCAAATAAACAGGAAAAATAAAGAACTAAGGGCTATAAACCTCCCCCACGTGTTGATTTATATAATTAAAATTAAACAGACCGAGAATGCTTGTTAAGAAACTTAAATCCCCTTTAAGATTTTATTTATAGCTAGGCATCACTTTGATACACTTATAATGATAGATCACATTTACTAATGACAGTGTTGCAGGTACATGGACAATTCTTTTAAGTAGATTGTTTGGTTATATGATTTGTCCTAGGTAATTTGATGGTTGATTAGGGTTAAGGTCTCATTCACATACTTACCTGTTGTAATTATCATTCTGTTATTCCACAAATTTTTCAAGTGTGAAATTTCCCTGGACCTTGGCTTTTCTACTTCTATTTGCTTAAAAGATATTCTCGTTACCCAACGTCCCTCTTCAACTTTCATTTATTCCTATTTCAAGCCACTTAATAATAGAAAAGTGTTATTTATACGACCAATCATAGCTTAGAATAAAAATATTCCAACTGAATAGCGCTAGTACTTACAACGAAAGCAAGAAAAAAAAACAGGACACAATAATTTGTTAAACACTGACAGATAAAAGGGAACAAATAGATTGGCAAAACGGTTTGTTTTAGGAGTAAGCAATTCTAGTCTCGCTTCCATAGCTTATCTTGTGTTTATTTTATTGCTCATAATTGGTGGTAGAATCCCTATATGTTTTTCACTGCTAAGAAGAAATCGGCTAAATTTGTAGATAAAACCCGAACGACGTTTGTAAAGGGACGGTAGTTGTATGAAAGATAATGCCGATTCATAACTTACATATGCCTCTGAAAGAATAGCTTTAAAGGCTCTTGTTTTGTGGCGACTCAAGATGACCGCTTAAGTAGCTTGTCAGTTGACTTGAGGGCCCCATACAGGTTAAGCATGCTCGAGAATTGGTCAGATATATGTAAGATGAGCCGTCTTAAGTTTGAACACAGAAAAACCGGAACGACGTAGTAAGATAAGGGTAAGAATAGCACCATTTGCCTGTTTAGTGATTTTACCAATATGAGCTCAAAACGAGCAGTTAATGCTAAATGTGACACTGAAAATTAGAGCCAAAGATACGTTAAGATACAGTGGAGGAGCACTGACAAAGTTCCTTTTAAGAGGATTAAAACGAAGGATTTTCGTTTTCCTTCGTTGATTTGTAGGCTGTTGTTAGTACATTGGTCTTTTAAAGTTTCTCATTATTACATCACTGAACTAGGGAACTGACTCAGAATTTTCAATGAGATATTTTAGAAGAATCGAAAAGTCGTTTACATACTTAAACCTGTCCTCAAACTCAGAACGGACAAAATTTATAACTGCTAAAAACAAAGCGCTGCAAGTTTCGTGCCTTTTGGAGCACCACACGTGAGCTCAGCCCATTCGGAGTTGGTATTTCCAGGGAAAACGGTGTTGACGCACTGGAAACGATCTTGCAAAAAAACTCGATTACTAAAAGGAGAATATACTTGCGTGCACCCATTGCGCGTAAATTTTTCAGAGTTATGAAATGGAGCATCAGGTCAAACGCTTTCCGGTAATACACTAAGACAAGATCACAATCACACTTCCTCGCACTTCACCAGGCATTAACCTTATTTCCTTCTCTAACTGCAGCACTATTGTTCTCGTACAAAGCACAAATCACTTTAATGTATTTATTTGGTTTACCTAATAAGGATATTACCTTCAATAAAGCTATTCTTTCGACTGAATCAAACGCTTGTTCACAATATATGACCTTAATGAATAAAGGAGTATGATAGCTCACGCATTTATGAATTAATAATTAAAGATTTAAAAAATTAAAGATTTAGAGATTGTAAGCCATTTAGCATTTCAAAATTGTTGCAAACCTTTTCATTCTTTTCTGTATCCTTTCCTCTAATATTATCACTGTTAAGCACATTTAAAAACGTTCTACCCTCCTCTCTTTAGCATTTTCCCTATCAATAATTGAGGCCCTGTTGCTTTAACTTGGAAAAGTCTAGATTTACCACATTCAATTATTCCTGGAAAGTTTTTCTCAAATTCTCATTCTTGAATTTATCGCAACTTTCCGGAGGGCATGCATCCTTCCAAAATTTCAGATTTAGATTAACTCTAGACATTACTAGATGATGAGTTTTACTTTTAATATCCGTAAGAGGACTTCCATATATTCGAGCATGTTGTATCAATCCTTCCTGTCTTCAACTTCCAATAATATAATCAATAACGCTGGCCATTTTGTCATGATATATTTGCCATGTTAATTATGAGCCATTTTGTGACTTTATACTGCAATTTTTATAAGTAAATTGCTCCACTTACAGAACTGCACCTGTCTATAACTGATAGAATTTTCTTTTTTATGAAAAACCTATCTAGAACAAGACACCAGCCAAGGCCACATCGGGTGGAGAGGGGAGGGGGTTAGGGTTTGAATTTTCTCTGAAATTTTTGTCTGACTCGTAGAAACAAATTAAAATGCTTATAAAAAAAATTTTATGTGTGTTTTAAAGTTTTTTTGCAAACATCTCCCCCCAAAATAGCACCCTCTAAACGTAAATCCTGGATACACCTTTGATGTCTGCAGTCCATATACCCCAAAAATAGCAATCTCAGCTATCCCCTATATATAATACCTTATTTATATCTGGGATTCTGTTTATCTAGTCCTGTAACAGTAGGTAAATTCATTTCAGTCACTACTATCTCCAACACTTGGTCCTAACTGGCATATACTACAATAGCTGATACCTTGTACTTTTTACTTGTAAAATGACCAACTAGAATTCCGTTATCAATAATTTTCCAGCCAAAGTAAAAAAAAAAAAAACATAGAAGCTTCCTTATTCATCATGAGCCCTACTCGTCGCCAATACTCCTCATCCTTCCTGCTAATTATATTCCCTGTGTCCCGGTCGTCATTTTTGTCCCGGTCGTCATTTGTGTTCCGGTGTCCCGGTCTGTAATTTCTCTTTGAGTGTCCTGGTCGTCATTTATATTCCCTGTGTCCCGGTCGTCATTTGTGTCCCGGTGCTTTGTTGATGGTGATTGCTAATCGAACATTCCTTGTGTCCCGGTCGCTTTCTCTTTGAGTGTCCTGGTCGTCATTTATATTCCCTATGTCCCGGTGTCCCGGTCGTCATTTGTGTCCTGATATCCCAGTGTGTAATTTCGTCAATCAACAAACATGACGTCAGTCGACACATAAACATGACGTCACTCGACACGCACACACACACACACACACAGACAAGTTATTTATATATATATAGATAGAAGATGAGCTACTACAGTGTTATATAAAAATTTCCTTTTTCGTAAAAATTGATTATATTTCGAATATTATTGTTTTATAATTTTAACAGGCACTATATGTGGCAATTTCCTTCAAAATGAGCTTTTACACAACCCTCTCTGCTGTTCCTGTGCCCCGCTATCTGAGGAAAAGAAGGAGAAAAGATGCCGTGCCTGCAGCATCTCGTGATTTCAGCCACTTTTCTTGATTTTCAAGCTAATATATTTTTCTTGTTGTTCATGCCAAGGGACGAAAAGTTTCTTATATAGGGGTTTTGGGCAAGGCAGTTCTAATTGTGTAGTTCTTGTTTAATCTGACAGTATTTTTAGGAGCTATGTGCTATTGAAGTTTTTACTTAGTGTCTTGATCGTCTCTTACTACGCTGCTGCCTACCGCTGAAACCCCGATAGTTTGACTGCTCCTCCCAGTTTTTAAGAACAATTCCACAAACAAAATGCCGTTTAATTAGAACTGGAAGCCTTTTTAAAAGTGCTTAAAACTCTAGGGTGAAGAGCAAGGTATTGCTCTTCACCCTAATGAATAGGTTCTGCTCGCTTTGATTGTTAATGTTTCTCCTTACTTTCATCTGAACAACACTTGTTTTTTGTATTTAGTCTCTACGAAAAAGATTGTCTGGGAAGCTTTTCTCAATTATAAATTACAAGAATATATAATAAAAACCATTGCAATGCAACCAGAGATATGACAAAAAAAAAACACCATGATTCCTCTCGGCTTATTCCATTTGTCTGTAATTGCTTAAACTAGAATGTATTGTCTGTAAGTTCTGTGAATTTTACCTCTTTTTTCCATGTTTTAACTAACTAAAAGGTGAAAACATGACTTTTTGATTTTTAGTGTAGTATTAGTCTGTTCGATTGATTATTTACGCCTAAGGGTTAATTCAACCAACACGTCATATAGGTAAACTAGGATATCGATATTGTTCTTCTTTTATATATTTTTTCTTTTGTGTTTGGGTGTGTTTGATCATTTGATGTTGTTCGAGATTTAAATTGGAGATATTCATCTTGATTTTTACCACTCTAAATTTAAGAATTTTTTTATAAGTAAGAAAGAAAAGTATGAAACAAGTTATGAAAAAGAATATTTCTATGTGATGGGTATTTTCCTTGTGACATTCAAGGAAAATAAACAAGGCTAGGGAAAACAAAATTCAATCTCTCAAAAGCAAAACATTTTCAGAATTTAACCTGGGCTAAAAATTTTAAAATTTACTTTTATCATAGTTTCAATATCAATTCAATTGTGTTCATAAGCAAAAAAATGCAAAACAGCACGTTCTATCCTCTGTCTTTCCGGTCTTTACCCTCTTTTAAGTAAAAACCTGTTAAGCGTATCTGGTCTCTTGTTTTGATACAAACCTATTATTTAATTTTAGCTTTGTCTCTCCCGATGGTGTAGTGATAGCATATACCGAAATAAAGCATTTTATGAAAATATTTTGTAAGGTGGGAGTACCCGATATGACTAAAAAATCTAGGCACGCTGGATATGCATTTGTCAGATTCAACCTTTTACCGGCATTTGCAACACCTTCCTGTCGTCCGTCTCTTTAGTAAGTTTCATTGTTTTATAACTTTATTGTAATCTTTCTCTTTTTTATTGTTTTTCCACATGTGTTATTGTTTGTAGAGTTGGTTAAGAGCAAATTAATTAATATTTAATTTAACATAGATACAAACCTATTATAGTAAACATAGATACAAGCCTGACGAAATGCAACCAGGCTAGAAATGTAAACAGTAACTGTATTACCCAACCAGAAAAAAATAGAACAGGATGCGTAAAAAAAGCAAGTATTCTGGGAAAGAGCAAGAAATCAGACCATTAAATAATAGAAACTCGCAATCTAGGAAATAAAAGGAGAACGTCTGAAACTATAGCCTGAAGAGCAGGCTAATTCTTAAATCAAACAGTTCACGGTAACGAGCTGTTAGTATGGAGCAACCCGGCTGAATAGTAACCAATATTCTAAGAAACTAATTTTGATACCTAAAGATATATCAAAAGAATCGGCTTTTTACTTTGACTTCAAATATATAAGTTTCATTAGGTTTTGTTTTACCCACCAATGGTTAAGATAATAATAAACAACCCCTTCATAGGGGGAAAAATTTCCTAAACATGATATAATCTTAATAAAAATTACACCATCAGATTCAACATATCAGAGGACCCTACTGTAGAGGTTTCAAGCTTCTATCTGCAAAAATGTGGAATTTGGTCTTTTGCCAGAAAAAAAGAACACAGATTCGTGATCATTTAATTTATTTGTTAGCTTAAAGATCGAGGAGTTAAGGAGAAGCAGTCCCCTCTAATACCTAATAATTTCTGTTCGTTTACAGTTTTAATTTTGCTCCTTACTTAAAATTGGAAAAAAAATTGTTTTTTTATTCAATAGCAGTAAAAGACTATCTTAAGCAAGACACAGAATTTCTAAGATCTCAATTAAATTTTTCTTTATCTATTTTTACATAATATACCAGAAACACACATTTTAACCATGCTAGCTGATAAAACAACGCCACAAAAAATCATTCTTATACGAGAAACAAAGAAGAAAATAACTGAAGATTTATATAAGATTATTATAAAAGAAAAAAAATCGTCTATGGAGTATGTTATCAAAATTTTTCGAAAGATCCAGACGATATATATAACGGTAAACCAATCTACAAGGCTATTCTTAAGGGCCGAAGAAGGAATACGCTGTGCGTGCCGGCAACCAGTGACAGAATGTATACCAAATTTATTAGATCCAAAATTTATATTTTATTTAAATAAAGAAGTAAAATAGATTCAAGTACTTTACTGCATGCATGTTACATGCATGATAAGAGGAGAAATGTTAACATTCAAAAGAGAGAATTACAGTACCCTGAGCCGTTCCTGAAATGCTGCATACATGCCATTTGGTAACCCAGAAAAACATCATTCTTTTTATTTACTTTGCTACATAAGACTGCATACAAGGGGTAAGGTATATGTGTATTATCCCAACCGTGCTCAAGTTCTTAATCTGAGTAAAAACAGTTTCTCTTTCTTTATTGGGAGACAATTAGCTTAGCCTGAGTGAAACAAACTATTATGCAGGTATATTCTAATTAAATATTGAATATATAAAGTTGGTTATTTAATATAATTTGTTATAATATATATATATATATATATATATATATATATATATATATATATATATATATATATATATATATATATATATATATATATATATATATATATATATATATATATATATATATATATATCACAGCACGCGGCAGGCTTCTAAAAAAGAATTCTCATTGTCCCTTGCGTTTTAATGAAATTATTTCAAAAGAAATTTGATTATTAAGGCAAGTGCAATTTCTAACAATGATATCTGCTAAGCTTCAAAGTTTTGGTTTTCTTTTTTAAGGTTTTTGAATTCTTGTAATCCCTTGTTTTTTAATTTAATTTTTTTTTAGTTTTTTTCTTTTTTTTATTTTTTTAGTTTTTTAGTTCTTTCTTTTTTTTTAGTGTTTTCTTCTTTTTTTCTTTTTAGTTTTTATGGCACTTGGTATTAACCAGGTGACATATAGCAATCGCAAATTCTGTCGGTCTGTCTGTCGGTCTGTCGGTCTATCGGTCCCGGTTTTTCTACTTTAGGCACTTCCAGGGAAGCTGAGGTATTTTTAACTTACGAACGGGTGATCGGACCTCAATGAAATTTGATATTTAGAAGGATATCGTGTCTCAAAGCTCTTATTTTAAATCCTGACTGGATCTGGTGACATTGGGGGAAGTTTGGGGGGAATCTAAAATCATGGAAAAAACTTAGATTGGAGGGATCGGGATGTAACTTGGTGGGAAAAATAAGCAGAAGTCTTAGATACGTGATTAGAAAACTTTTTAGAAGGATCTTGTACTTTAAAGCTCTAATTTTAAATTCAAACCAGATCCTGTGACATTGGGGGGAGTTGGAGGGGGAAACCGGAACTCTTGGAAAACATTAAAATTGGGGTATTTTTATCTTATGAATAGGTGATCGGATATTAATGAAATTTGATATTTAGAAGGAATTCATGTCTTAGAGCTCTTATTTCAAATCCCGACCAGATCTTTTGACATTGGGGGGAGTTGGAGGGAGAAATTTTGGAACACTTGGAGTGGAGGAATCGGGATTAAGCTTGTTGGATAGAATAAACAAATGTCCATGATACGTGATTGACGTAACCATACTGGATTCGCTCTCTTTGGGGGAGTTGGGGCGAGGCGTTCAGTGATTTGGCGAGTTTGATGCTTCTGGACGTGCTAGGACGATGAAAATTGGTAGGTGTGTCAGGGACCTGCACAAATTGACTTGATAAAGTCGTTTTCCCAGATTCGACCATCTGGGAGGGGGCTCAAGGGAGACGAAAAATTAGAAAAAATGAGGTATTTATAATTTACGAGTGGGTGACCGGATCTTAATGAATTTTCATATTTAGAACGACATCGTGACTCAGAGCTCTTATTTTAAATCCTGACCGGCATTAAGCCTCTGATTTTCCTTTTAAATCAATCTATTGGTTCTTAGAATTTTGTTAGAGCTCATACCATAGGAGCTTTTGGCTCTTAGCTGTTCTTGCCTCGCCACAAGTGCCATATGAGCTCTTAGCTCTTGTTTTTTAGGTTTTTTCTTCTTTTTTTTAGTTTTTTTTTCGGAACGTGCCCCTGCAATATGTGTGCAAGATACTAATTTTTAACTACGTAAAAATTGCGGATATAAAACTGGTAATTCCTCTGATATGCCCTGGTGATTCGGCGACACGCATTCTTTTTTAACTTTCTCTTTCAGCCGCAAGCCTGGTTCCGCATTGGTCTTGTAATGCATTGACACGCTTTCTCTTGGTAATTTCTCTCTGATCTGCAAGCCAACCAGCCCCCCCCCCCAACCTAAAGCTAGATGCTAATTTTTAGCTGCATAAAACTTGTGGATATACAACATTCTTCGCAGTTCCATTGTCTGTGCATATAAATAGATTTTCTGGTTTACTGAATCTAGAGCATAAAACATATAACTGTCCATGGGAAAAATGATCCGTATAAGAATCTATACCGTATTTTTCTAATGATTACCCTTAAGCTTTGTTGAAGGTGATTGCAAATGCTAATCGGATTGGGAATTGCAATCTTTTAAATTGAAAAGGCAGATCCGTTGGAATCATCGGAATGCGGGGAATATGAACAGCCTCACCCTCGGAAGGCCCTGTCAAGATTGTTGACTCTATTACGTTTTCCATTTTTTTTTATGGCAAGTCGCGTGCCGTTGCAAAGCTTTAGTGGGGTAATATTTCGCAACAGTATTGTTGGTACGCCTATTTTTAGTTGTAACACGTGTGGTGGAAACCCTGGGAGATTCAGGGATTTAAAAATTCTGATGGATAGGTAACCGCTTCATTTGATTACAAAACTTTGTCGACTGACTTGTAAATGACTGCCTGGTCTCGAATCTTGGTCAGAACAATATTGTTAATTTTGTGGACGTCTCTGTTCTTGGCTGCCAGAATCGCTCGTTCACTTAGCCATTTACGATTTTTATGATTGGTTAGGATATTCGGAAATACCTTTTCAACCAAATCATTCTTTGATGTTAGTTAATTACAGAATTCAGGAGGCAGTTGTATACGTCCTGAAATTGAGTCAACTGGGAGCTTTCCGTTTCCAATTGCCAACAGTTGATCTGAAAATATTTTACTACAGTGATTGTTTTCCAATCGGACACACATATTTATAGTTAATTTTAATGTATTTACGTGTATCCATAAATTAGAATTTTTAAGGCAAGTATTCATTTCGTCTACAGGTGTCGATATAGGAATAAAAGGTAATGTTTGTCTGAACTCTCCCGCAAGCAATATTAATGTGCTGCCACAAGAGCTATTAGCTCTTGTTTTTAGTTGTTTACCTTTTTTAGTTTTTTTTGTTTTTTCTTCTATTTTTTTTAGTTTTTTTCCAGAACGTACCCCAGTAACACGTGCGCAAGGTGCTAATTTTTAACTGCGTAAAACTTGCAGATATACAACTGGTAATTCCTCTTATATTTTCTGGCAATTCCTCGTTACACATTCTTTTTTTACTTTCTCTTTCAGTCACAAGCCAGGTTTCGTGTTGCTCTTGTAATACATCAACACGATTTCTTTTGGTAATTTCTCTCTGAGCCGCAAGCCTAACCCCCCCCCTAAAGCAACACGTATGCAAGATGATAATTTTTAACTGCGTAAAACTTACGAATATAAAACATTCTTCGCAGTCCCATTGTCCGTGCATATAAATAGATTGTCTGGTTTACCTAAGCTTTGTTGATAGTGATTGCAAATGCTAATCGAATTGAGAATTACAATCTTTTAAATTGAAAAGGCAGATCAGTTGGAATCATTGGAATGCGAGGAATAAGAACAGCCTCACCCTCGGAAGGCACTGTCAAGATTGTTGTCTTTATTACGTTTTCGTTTTTTTCACGGCAAGTCTCGTGTCGTTGCATAGCTTTGGTTGGTTAATATTTCGCAACAGTATTATTGGTACGCCTAGAGATCCCCTGGAGATCCAGGGAATTTAAAAATTATGATGATAGTTAACCGCTTCATTTGATTCCAGAACTGTGTCGACTGACTTGTAAATGACTGGTCTGTAAATGACCTCGTCTCGTATCTTGGTCAGAAAAATAGTGTTGATTTCGTGGATGTCTTTGTTCTTGGCTGCCAGAATCGCTCGTTCACTTATGCATTTATGATTTTTATAATTGGTTAGAATGTTCGGAAATAACTGTTAAACCCAATAATTTTTTGACGTCACTAAATTACGAAATTTAGGAGGCAGTTGTATACATCCTGAAATTGAGTCAGCTGGGAGCTTTCCGTTTCCAATTGCCAGCAATTGATCTGAAAATACTTCAGCAGAGTGATTGTTTTGCAATCAAATATTAACACATTAACACAAAAAATTAAAATATTAAAATATTTAACAAAATTAACAAAATTAACAAAATATTTAAAATATTAATACTTAAAATACTTAAAATATTACCAAAATTAACACATATTTATAGTTAATTTTAATGTCTTTACGTGTACCCATAAATTAGAATTTTTAAGGCAAGCACTCGTTTCGTCTGCAGGTGTCGATTTAGGAATAACAGGTAATGTTTGCCTGAACTCTCCTGCAAGCAACATATTTGCTGCCAAAGGGTTTGGAATTTCCTCGCAATTCTTGCAATGATCGGTCAAGAGCCTCGAGCGATTTTTTGTGAGCCATTGTGCACTCGTCCAGACAATAAGTTTGCAATGCTCCAATACTTTACCAATCCAGATGATTTGGAAATGTTACGTGTGGGAGTTTCTGTAGGCTTCATATTCAGAGGCAATTTCCAAGCGTAATGAGCAATTCTTTCAGCAAGCAGCAACGTTGCGGCTATTCCGAACGATGCAAGGGCCAATGCTATGTCATTTTTGTATTGAATTGATTACGTAAATTGGACATCCCTATTCTGGTCCTCTCTCTTTGAGCCACAAGCCTGGTTTTGCGTTGCTCTGGTGGTTCCTCCTGGTGTTCACTTGTTGGTGACATTCTTTTCTTTTATTTTTTTTGTTTAGCTGTTTTTTTTAGTTTTTTATTTTATTTTTTATTTATTTTTATTTTTTCCCCTTTTTCTGTTTTATTTTAGTTTTTTTCAATTTTTCTTATAAAAGATAGTTTTTAATTCTTTTAAGTTTTTTTAAAAAATTTTGGAAACAATTTTGATTATTTTTCTTTTTACTTTTATTGTAAAACATTTTAAATGGTTGTTTTCTGTTCACTTTCCAAGAGATCCAATAGGTGATGAGAGGGTACTCCAAACATAGACATATTCTTCTCTCTTTGACATTTGTTTAAATTGTATTCAGTAGTATAAACATCAAGATTACCAAACATTAATGTATTTGAGAAACTAAAAATCATGCAGAATCTTTTTGCTTTGGAAAAATGCTTGGATCTAACAGATAAATTTCAAAAGTTGTCGATGTAGACGAGAATCTTAATTCAAAGAATGGTTGATGTCGTTATAAAAGAGGAATCTGCAGATTTCGATTATTCCATGATGTTTCTAAACTCTAGTCCCAACGCATTCACTCAATTTATTGATATATCAATTAAAACAAATGGTATTTTAGATTTACTTTTGAACATTACCTAGATTTTTCAAAAGAAATAGGAGCTGTTTTCAGGGACACTAGTTAGTTTGTTATCTGCAGTCAGAATGTTCAGGCCGTGATTAAGTGAACTTGAAAACATCGAGGTTTAAAATTGAATTTGGGGTAGCCTTCTGTCTCTCAATTCTCTGGACACCTTCAAGTGTCAAAAACCCTTCAAATGGCACTTATTCATTGGTGGAAATAGCAGGTTAATTATACCAGCTTGTTAATTTGGTCTCTAGGGCGATCTGAAACGATTCTTTCTAGCGAAAAACGTGTAAAAATTTCAGGTAGCTGAAAATATTATACGGGAATGTTCGAAAACAGGAAAATACATCGAAAAACGGTTGCAGTCACCTTGTAGGTTATTGTCTTCTGCTCATGATAGTACCTATTTTGTTCTAAAAGCAATATCCTTCAGAGTACACTTGTGTAAAAGAGATAGACATTTTCTAAGATTTCTAAGCAATTAGAGGAAATAGAACAAAGTCCCAGCAAAGATTTGTAGCCTCGTCAAGAAGCTACGGCCAGATATTGAAAGCAGTATATTCCGCCAATGAATACTTGAGTACTTTTTAAATATAAATCTTCAATTTTAACATGGGATTTTCAAGTTCAATCAGTTCACTTAATCACGGCCTTAATAGCAAAAAACTATGTACTACACATGCTCCCTATGCTTGCATACATTTGGAAAATAATGATGAAAATTGTAGATTGTGAAATCCATATAGGCTTCACAAAGGATATGCAGTTAAAATTAAGGATTGAAATTCCTATATTGAAGAAGTTTGTGGTTTTCATGTCAGAGGGTTTCTATATTCAAACTTTCACTATTATAAATGTAATCAGTGGGAAAGTACCTATCCCGTTATGGTTAGAAAACATTCTAAGCGATATAATTCTATGAGACTGGTATTGTCGTGGATTTAAATTATATTAGAAGGAAGAATATGGAGCGCTCTTAAAGTACCAGAACAACAAAAGAGTACGGTCTCTACGTCATCAATGTGAAGACACTGGCTGTTATAAGTACAAACCTACAAATTTATATTTGGCCGTTACAGATTGATTCTTCATTTGAGAATTATGTTTATGACATTAGATCAAATAAACAAATTGAAACACGTGAATTTTACAATATAATTGAAAAAAGTATTATAGACAACACAAAGATATACTATAAGAGTGAAACTACATTGTATTGTAGTAAATGTGATCCTAACATTTCTCTACTTGATCAATACAAAGTCAAGGCAAATGATCTACCACCACTAGTTGTCGTCAACAACGATGATCATCTATATGTAGAAGCAGAAAAAACCTAAAGGAAGTGAAAAACACATTTTTCTTTTTAAATTAATTTTTTATCAATAAACAAATATACAAACATTATTAGAGCACTTTATTCTTAGGGCATTGAAATCAATATTTTACAGATACAAGAAAGCATTTTCCAATATGAAATCATTCAGACAAGGGCTGCCCACATAAATGCTAAGAAGTTCGTGGCACGTATAGCCACGACGTTGGAAAAATGAATACAATAGTGTATACAATAATCGAAAGCAATATAATTGCTTTCGATATAGGTTTTAATATGTTGGTATAGAATGTATATGGTAGCTGAGACGATAAAAAATTTCTATATTTTTCATTGTTTGAAAGATACACAGCCAGTAACTACTATCTCTTACATTCGATGGACTACTATTACCAATGATAATGGTAAGAGTATCACCTTGAATTTTGTCAGTGAAATCCGAGGGTATATAATAGGATTTATAATTGTTTATGAATAAGTCCAAGTTAAATACATTAGATATTTGATTTGCGTTTATGATGCCAAGTCTAGTAGATGACTGCCATCAAGAGTGATCTCCCAATAGGCTTCAAGTAATATCTTGACTGCTAGATAAGTTTAAAACAATTGCACCATAAGATCTGAAAACTTTAAATTAGGTTTTCCATTTTCAAATAGCTGTGAATCATGATCCAATGATTGCGTAGTCAATTCATATAGAGCTCCGTAGGAGTGTCTATCACATAATAAATTGTAAAAAATAATTTCATTCACTTTACAAACAAGACTGGCAAAACGGAAAATTAAGTTATGTGCGGATGTGGTTCAGAACCCAAAAGCGCTAGCAGTCTTCACAAAAACCAAGGCGAATTTCGAAGAAAATTCTCCATTGATAAATGATAAATCAGTGTAACTTCGGGAACCTGTGGGAATATGACGTTGATTGACATCTGTATGTAGAACAAGCAGTTTGATACTGTTACTGCTGGTTCTCAGTTTTTTCACTCTCAATGCAAGAGAGCTCACAAATTGTTGTTTCTGCACATGAAGTACTGTCGAAGTGACAGTTGCTTCAGGGACTGCAGCAATATTTTTCTCAAAATGAAATTACCTGACGTAAGTTGTAACTTTGTTTATATCTTAACGTTGAGTGGCAACCATTGGGAAATATTAAATATCTCATGAGGTAATTTACAAGCCAAATTATACTCTTTGGTCACTCCTCTAGTCAGCTTACCATCAGCATCGAGACTCAGTCTATACTCGTAACCCATCACCTGACCACTCAATTCATTTTATGTTTCTGGTGTCATCAACATACATTGTATATAACTTGAGTATTTTCATAAAATATTGCTAGAGCTGAACAATCCCCCATTAATGTAAAGAATAATTTGCCTGGAAAAGTTATGTGGAATACAGTTTTCATAGGAAACACCATCAGTTACGCTGTAAGTTTGATTGTCAGACATTTTCTTCGCCAAAACATTAAAATAAATAATTGTGGATGATAAAACAATAAAATAATCTTTATTGGAAAATATTTGAAAGTGCATATTCCCTGACAGGGGTTGTTGAAGATAAAATTGTCTATGGTAGCTGGGCACTAAATAGATATTAACATTTTCAGCATTACATATACATAATAACATTTTCAGCATTGAATAGATTTAACGATGAAGTAATCGGTGGATACGATTCTTTATGAGGGAGATAAGTCATCTTAAGAGCAGAAATCTTTTTTGATCCAACAAACTTTTGTTCTTCTTTTTCTTGGTACTTTTTCTTTTCAAAATAGTCATTGATGTCTTACGTTTCTCAGCTGGATGGAGGCTAATGGGTCAATGACTACCTCTCGTCATTTTTAAATCTTTCCCATTTGTAGAGACTTTAATCACTCGCCAATCACTTTTGCTGAAGATATATCATTTTCCTTAAGAGTCTCCCTGAAATTATTACTCGAGCCTCAGTCCCATAGAACTGAGGCAGAAAAATTTGTTGCAGCTAGTACAATATGCTTCTATGCAAGGGGGACAACGAAATAACCTGGCAAACCAGCCACTAAGACCGTTGCTAGACATTGTAATATTTTTTCTTGTAATGCCCTAATCCATGACCTATATGATGGAAACTCAGAGTAGCAACATTACAATCAATCTCAGGACAAACATAAGGAATTCTGCTACTGTTTCATCTTGAAAAATAGGTCGAGAATGGCATGTAATGACGCAAAATCCCTTAGTTACAGTTAAAAGATTTTTAAGTTTAGTTCTTAGTGTTAACTGACATGAGTTAAATGTATGTGTAGTGTTAACTGTATGAGTTCCTCATACAGCAACGTACTGGAAATGTCTTATATTGTAGTTGTGAACATCATTTTCTGTACTTTTTCTCTACAGAACACTTAAAACGAAGAAATTGGAATTACCAAATCTGGAGATCAATACTGTCTGAGAAGAAACTGAGCACATAGTCTGCTTAGATAACATAATCCTTTCCAAAGAAATTATTAGATTTAATATTAATATTTTTAAAACAAAGGACCTCGGGTAAATCCTCATTCAGGAAAACTTTCATTCTCAACTGGATTAACAACGTAAATTCTTCTATATTCTGTTGAACAGTTGAATGTTAAAGAGCCTTTTTTACTTACAATTTTTTTGACTATATCTCGACAGAGCTCATCCATAAAATTATATTCTTTATATGTTATGATGGCAAATGGGCAATCATTAGAGGTAAAATTTTCCACCAATCTTCTTTGGGGAATGGCCAGTCAAAAGGCCTCGCTTCTATGTCATACTCCGTCCCCTTTCTTAGAACATAATATGTATTCTTGATTATTCAATCAACAAGGGCAAATTCGTATCTACCCTCAAACTTAATGGAGGGGGAGATTTTATTCCAAAAATTACTTGTTTTAGTCAAATTCTCATAAGAGAGAATTGGAAACATTGGAAATAAACGTCATATAGAAATCATTAGACATTGAGTGTGTTTTCAAGTGCTATCCAAGAATAAAATTCATTATCTTTGATTTTTTGTAATTCATAGTCATAAAGTCTCACGAAAATCTCATCATCTCTGCTATCTCGTAGTCAATAGCTCACGGGCTTAGGCTCTACAAATTTTGACACTTTAAAAAGCACAATGGACCCCAAGTAATTCTCTTTTTCAAAAATATTACTCGACCAACTGATTTGAACCATTACACCCACAAATAATGTGGTTTTTATTCCACCTTCATTGTTAGAATATTTTTTGATAAAATTGTCAAGTGTATTGTTATCATTGTGATGAACTTCGAGAGGACTAAGAGTAGACAGGGAGCAATGAGGATAGTGATAGTACACTTTCATAATGTTGTTCTAATCATGAGTAGAAGAAGCAGTGTTTTTGAGGGTAAAATATCTGGAAACTAGAGGACAAATGATTCTAATCAATCGTTCAGCGAATGCAGCTTTGATGGGACTATGACTATGATATGACCGTGTCCAATATTTTGGTAGAACTTTCTTCACATGTGGATTGACAATTTTACTACCTAGATCAGTCTGAATTTTTCTATAGAACACTTGGTCAAGTATTGTTTCTAGGGAGATTGAAATCTCTTTTCCACGCTTAGATTTCAGTGGAGTAGCGAGTAAAAATACTAATTGCAAATAGCATGTACTTCTAGGGTTTATTATTTTATGGTTGCTATTAATTCGAAGTCATAAAATCAGCTTGCATGATTTTCAGGAAGTAGAATGCCTTAGTTTTTCGATATTTATTACAGTCAAGTCTGTGATTTGGATAAAATTCGTAGCTAGGGTTATTTTAAAGATATTGTTTGCTAAGCTCTTGTTGAATATTAGAGGCATATGCAAGTGTTCTGGTGTCATTAAAACTCCTAATCTCACCAACATTATTATAGATATGTTTAAGAGTTTCATTGATTTTTACTTCGTCCAACGCTACCCTTTCGTATACTAACAAAGCTGGCGGCCTGGCGGTGGTGACAAGACGCTTTTTCTTACTCTCTAAAATTGAATCATTGCTGCCGCTGTTGTTGTAATTGGATTTAGGTTTACTTGTTAGCATTAATGTTTTAAATCATCCTTATTAGAATCATCATTTAATTATGTCCATTGTTCAAAAACTTTTCCTTTCATCACCAGTGAATTGAGAAAGCTAAATGTGTGAAAATATTTCAGAAGATTTTTGTGTTAATGGATAGTTTTCTTGCGATTTGAGACACAACCAGTTATTATATCAATCAGATTGCAAAGGTTGCTACCTAGAGCAATTGGATGATTTGAACCATCAATTTTAATATCAATACTTTCTTTAAAACGGTCTTTGAGTAGTAGTAGAAGTGTTGACAGAGATGATTTGATTTTTGGACTTTTGCATCTTATCTACAACATTCGGAACACTGAAGGGTTTAATTTGATGTGGTATTTTTTTGTCAAAACGACGAATCGCCATCTAAAAAATTTAAAGTTTTGGATCATCATGTATTCTATTATCATTTAGGAAATCTGTGAGATTACCCTCAAGGTCCGCAGCATATATATATATATATATATATATATATACTAGCTGTTGGGATGGCGCTTCGCGCCAACCCAACACCTAGTTGGTGGGGGCGCCTTGCGCCCCCCCCAAGCCCCCCCGCGCACGTAAGTCGTTACGCGCCATTGTAGTTGTGTCCCTATGTCGCACCTGTGAATATAGATAAATATAGATAGATATATATAATATATATATATATATATATATATATATATATATATATATATATATATATATATATATATATATATATATATATATATATATATATATATATATTATATATATATATATATATATATATATATATATATATATATATATATATATATATATATATATATATATATATATATATATATATATATATATATAATATATATATATATATATATATATATATATATAAAATATATATATATATATAATATATATATATATATATTATATATATATATATATGTATATATATATATATATATATATATATATATATATATATATATATATATATATATATATATATATATATATATATATATATATATATATATATATATATCTGTTTTTAACTACGTAAAACTTGCGAATAAACAACATTCTTTGCTGTCCCATTGTCTGTGCATATAAATAGATTGTCAGGCTTACCGACTCTTGAACATGCAACATATAATGGTCCATGGGAAAACAATCTGTATTCAGATCTATACCTCATGATTCTAATGATTGCCCTTGAGCTTTGTTGATGGTGATTGCTAATCGACAATTCCCTGCGTCACCGTCGTCATTTATATATCCCCCTGTGCCCCCTGGCGTCCCCTTTGTAGTTGTGTCCCTGTGTCCCGGTCGTCATTTATATTCCCTGTGTCCCGGTCGTCATTTGTGTCCCGGTGTCCCAGTCTGTGATTTCTCTTTGAGTGTCCCGGGCGTCATTTATATTCCTTGTGTCCCGGTGTCCCGGTCGTCATTTGTGTCCCGGTGTCCCGGTCTGTATATACATTCGTTTTTGAATTGGTCTTTTTTTAGTTTTTAGTTTTTTACCTTTTTTTAGTTTTTTTAGTTATACCTTATGATTCTAATGATTGCCCTTGAGCTTTGTTGATGGTAATTGCTATTCGAACATTCCCTGTGTCCCCGTCGTCATTTATATATCCCCCTGTGTCCCCCGGCGTCCCCGTTGTAGTTGTGTCCCTGTGTCCCGGTCGTCATTTATATTCCCTGTGTCCCGGTCGTCATTTGTATCCCGGTGTCCCGGTCTGTATATTCATTCGTTTTCTTAGTTTTGTTTTTCTCCTTTATTTTTCATTTTTTTTCCTTTTTTATTTTTTTCTTTTTTAGTTTTTTTAGTTTTTTAGCTTTTTTAGTTTTCTTATTAGTTTATAGTTTTATTTTCTTTTTAGTTTTTTTGTAGTTTTTACCTTTTTTAGTTTTTTTTCGTTTTTATTTACTTACTAGCTGTTGGCGCGAAGCGCCACCCCAATACCTAATTGGTGGGGCGCTTCGCATCCCCCCAAGCCCCCCCGCGCGCGTAAGTCGTTACGCGCCATATTAGTTACGCGCCATTGTAGTTGTGTCCCTGTGTCCCACCTGTGAATATAGATAGATTTATATATGTGTTTCAAACTACGTAAAAATTGCGAATATACAACATTTTTGGCTTTCCCACTACTGGGAGCTTTCCGTTTCCAATTGCCAGCAATTGATCTGAAAATGTTTGACCAGAGTCATCGTTTTGCAATCGGACACGCATATTTGTAGTTAATTTTAATATTTTTACGTGTGCCCATAAATTAGAATTTTTCAGGCAAGTATTCATTTCGTCTGCAGGAGTTAAACTACGTAAAAATTGCGAATATACAACATTCTTGGCTTTCCC
Organism: Artemia franciscana; assembly: GCF_032884065.1. Classification (NCBI taxonomy): domain Eukaryota; kingdom Metazoa; phylum Arthropoda; class Branchiopoda; order Anostraca; family Artemiidae; genus Artemia; species Artemia franciscana. The sequence goes on along the minus strand of NC_088863.1, from coordinate 64,598,424 downwards.
ATTGTCTGTGCATATACAAAGCTGTATGCACTAATAATGACGTCATATGCAAACGCTGTTTTTACAAACAAACAAACATGCATACACACAACACGTTTTTATATAGATAGAGAGATAGATAGATACAATACAAATTAACTGCGTAAAACTTGCGAATATACAACATTCTTCGCTGTCCAATTGTTGCTGCATATAAATAGATTGTCAGGTTTACCGACCCTCGAACATGCAACGTACAATTGTCCATGGGAAAAACAATCAGTATTAAGATCTATACCATATTTTTCTAATGATTGACCTTGAGCTTTGTTAATGGTGATTGCAAATGCTAATCGAATGGGGAATTGCAATCTTTTAAATTGAAAAGGCAGATCCGTTTGAATCATGGGAATGCGAGGAATAAGAACAGCCTCACCCTCAAAAGGCCCTGTCAAGATTGTGGCCTCTATTAGGTTTTCCATTGTTTTTTTTACGGCAAGTCGCGTGCCATTTCAAAGCTTTGGTGGGTTGATATTTCTTAAAAGTATTATTGGTACGCCTAATTTTAGTTGTAGCACGTTTGGTGGAAACCCTGAAAGATCTATGGAATTTAAAAATTCAGATGGATAATTAACCGCTTCATTTGGTTCCAAAACTGTGTCGACTGACTTGTAAAGGACTGCCTGGTCTCGAATCTTGGTCAAAACAATATTGTTGATTTCGTGGACGTCTATATTTTTGGGTGCGAGAATCGCTCTTTCACTTAGCCATTTATTATTTTTATAATTTTTTAGAATATCCAGAAATACTTTTTCAATCAATTCATTTTTGGACGTCACTAAATTACAGAAATCAGCAGGTAGTTGTATACGTCCTGAAATTGAGTCTACTGGGTGCTTTCCGTTTCCAATTGCCAGCAATTGATCTGAAAATGTTTGACCAGAGTCATCGTTTTGCAATCGGACACGCATATTTGTAGTTAATTTTAATATTTTTAAGTGTGCCCATAAATTAGAATTTTTAAGGCAAGCATTCATTTCGTCTGCAGGAGTAGATCTAGGTATTATAGGTAATGTTTGCCTGAAATCTCCCGCAAGCAATATTAATGTGCTGCCAAAGGGTTTCGACTTCCCTCTCAAATCTTTCAAGCATTGATCCAGAGCCTCGAGCGATTTTTTGTGTGCCATTGTGCACTCATCCCAAATAATAAGTTTGCATTGCTGCAATACTTTACCCATCCCAGATGATTTGGAAATATTGCACGTGGGAGTTTCTGTGGAATGCAAATTCAGAGGCGATTTCAAAGCGGAATGAGCAGTTCTTCCACCAGGCAACAATATTGCAGCTATTCCGGACGACGCAATTGCCAATGCTATATCATTTTTTGATCGAATTGATGCCAGAATCAGTTTTATCACAAACGTTTTACCAGTACCTCCTGGCGCATCCAAAAAGAAAATTTCTCCAACGTTGTTATCGAAACAATGCATTATCGTATCATAAATGTCTTTTTGTTCCGACGTTAACTTGGAAATGTTATTTTGTACATACGACAATAGATCACTCGTACTGTAACTTTGTTCACGATCCAATTCTACACATGTCGAAACAGCAGCGATACGGTTAGGTGAAGGCATTCCCAAATCCTGAAGAGGTTTGTTTGCCATACGTACGCACAAATCTATATATATAAAAATAAGTTGTCTGTCTGTGTGTCTGTCTGTGGATCAGGTGACGTCATGTTTCTGTGTTGACTGACGTCATGAAATTAGTTGTCGTCATTTTTGCTTTGACGGTGACGTCATTCAAGATATTTAAGACATATGTTCACGTAGAAATCTATTATTGTTTAAGTTTACAATGACTGATGAACTTACCATGGCAAAAGCCGATGAAGATGCTCAAAGAGTCTATGCCAAAAAACTTGCTGCTGATAGAGAAAGTCAGAAAAGAAAGCGTGCCGAGGAATCAAAAGAACAGCAAGGAAACAGGCTTGAGGCTGATAGAGAAAGAAAGAACAGAAAGCGTGCCGAGGAATCAAAAGAACAGCAAGGAAACAGGCTTGAGGCTGATAGAGAAAGAAAGAACAGAAAGCCTGCCGAGGAATCAAAAGAACAGCAAGAAACAGGCTTGAGGCTGATAGAGAAAAAAAAAACAGAAAGCGTGCCGAGGAACTACCAGAGCAACGCGGAAGCAGACTTGCTGCTAAAAGAGAAAGTGAAAAAAGAAGGCGTGCCGAGGAATTACAAGAACAGCAAGAAATCAGGCTTGCTGCTGATAGAGAAAGTAAGAAAAGAAAGCGTGCCGAGGAATAACAAGAACAGCAAGAAATCAGGCTTGCTGCTGATAGGGAAAGTAAGAAAAAAAAGTGTGCCGAGGAATCAGAGCAACCTGAAAGTTATCGCCTGGCATTCAGGTACAACCCAGTCGATGATTATAGCTTGAGTAGATGTGTTCAAATCGGGACAATGTCTAAAATTTGTCCCTATTGCAAGGCCTTGAAATTCAATGGTGAAACAATGGGAATGTGTTGCGCCTCAGGAAAAGTCAAACTTCCTCTATTGGCTGCACAACCAGAGCCATTGAAGACGAATGAATGCTTGCCTGAAAAATTCTAATTTATGGGCACACGTAAAAATATTAAAATTAACTACAAATATGCGTGTCCGATTGCAAAACGATGACTCTGGTCAAACATTTTCAGATCAATTGCTGACAATTGGAAACGGAAAGCTCCCAGTAGACTCAATTTCAGGACGTATACAACTACCTGCTGATTTCTGTAATTTAGTGACGTCCAAAAATGAATTGATTGAAAAAGTATTTCCGAATATTCTAAAAAATTATAAAAATAATAAATGGCTAACTGAAAGAGCGGTTCTCGCACCCAAAAATATAGACGTCCACGAAATCAACAATATTGTTTTGACCAAGATTCGAGACCAGGCAGTCCTTTACAAGTCAGTCGACACAGTTTTGGAACCAAATGAAGCGGTTAATTATCCATCTGAATTTTTAAATTCCATAGATCTTTCAGGTTTTCCACCACACGTGCTACAACTAAAAATAGGCGTACCAATAATAATTTTAAGAAATATAAACCCACCAAAGCTTTGCAATGGCACTCGACTTGCCGTAAAAAAAACAATGGAAAACCTAATAGAGGCCACAATCTTGACAGAGCCTTTTGAGGGTGAGGCTGTTCTTATTCCTCGCATTCCCATGATTCCAACGGATCTGCCTTTTCAATTTAAAAGATTGCAATTCCCAATTCGATTAGCATTTGCAATCACCATTAACAAAGCTCAAGGTCAATCATTAGAAAAATGTGGTATAGATCTTAATACTGATTGTTTTTCCCATGGACAATTGTACGTTGCATGTTCGAGGGTCGGTAAACCTGACAATCTATTTATATGCAGCGACAATTGGACAGCGAAGAATGTTGTATATTCGCAAGTTTTACGCAGTTAATTTGTATTGTATCTATCTATCTATCTATCTATATAAAAACGAGTTGTGTGTATGCATGTTTGTTTGTTTGTAAAAAGAGCGTTTGCATATGATGTCATTATTAGTACATACGGCTTTGTATATGCATAGACAATGGGAAAGCCAAGAATGTTGTATATTCGCAATTTTTACGTAGTTTAACTCCTGCAGACGAAATGAATGCTTGCCTAAAAAATTCTAATTTATGGGCACACGTAAAAATATTAAAATTAACTACAAATATGCGTGTCCGATTGCAAAACGATGACTCTGGTCAAACAGTAGACTCGATTTCAGGACGTATACAACTACCTGCTGATTTCTGTAATTTAGTGCTGTCCAAAAATGAATTGATTGAAAAAGTATTTCCGAATATTCTAATAAATTATAAAAATAATAAATGGCTAAGTGAAAGAGCGATTCTCGCACCCAAAAATATAGACGTCCACGAAATCAACAATATTGTTTTGACCAAGATTCGAGACCAGGCAGTCCTTTACAAGTCAGTCGACACAGTTTTGGGACCAAATGAAGCGGTTAATTATCCATCTGAATTTTTAAATTCCATAGATCCTTCAGGGTTTCCACCACACGTGCTACAACTAAAAATAGGCGTACCAATAATACTTTTAAGAAATATCAACCCACCAAAGCTTTGCAATGGCACGCGACTTGCCGTAAAAAAAAACAATGGAAAACCTAATAGAGGCCACAATCTTGACAGGGCCTTATAAGGGTGAGGCTGTTCTTATTCCTCGCATTCCCATGATTCCAACGGATCTGCTTTTTCAATTTAAAAGATTGCAATTCCCAATTCGATTAGTATTTGCAACCACCATTAACAAAGCTCAAGGTCAATCACTAGAAAAATGTGGTATAGATCTTAATACTGATTGTTTTTCCCATGGACAATTGTACGTTGCATGTTCGAGGGTCGGTAAACCTGACAATGTATTTATATGCAGCGACAATTGGACAGCGAAGAATGTTGTATATTCGCAAGTTTTACGCAGTTAATTTGTATTGTATCTATCTATCCATCTATCTATATAAAAACGAGTCGTGTGGATGCATGTTTGTTTGTTTGTAAAAAGAGCGTTTGCATATGACGTCATTATTAGTACATACGGCTTTGTATATGCACAGACAATGGGAAAGCCAAGAATGTTGTTTATTCGCAATTTTTACGTAGTTTGAAACACATATATAAATCTATCTATATTCACAGGTGGGACACAGGGACACAACTACAATGGCGCATAACTAATATGGCGCGTAACGACTTACGCGCGCGGGGGGGCTTGGGGGGGGGCGCGAAGCGCCCCACCAACTAGGTGTTGGGGTGGCGCGAAGCACCACCCCAACAGCTAGTCTTCTATAATAACTAAAGTGTAGTTATAAATTTCTGATGTAAAATCAAAAGTCATATCTGACGTCTCTAACTGTTTTCGATGGAGTATATCTTCGGACATTTTTGACTTATATTTTTCCCATAACTCTGTAGGAGCTGATGGAGAGCAAGTTGTTAAAATAATGCCAAACAATGCACGAATTTGACTTGGGGTTGACGTTTCGCACGCGTCATTGATGCAGTTATCCCAGTGTTGGTCATTCTCCAATAAATTCAGAGCTTGGCATGCACTACGGTAAGTGTCATGTATAGTACCGTTTACAGTTCTCAAATACTCAAAGGATGTCGGACCGGGTATATTCACCAAAAGCAGGCGTAGAAAGAAGCATTCATGTTGATTGGGGTGAACGGTGTAGAGTATTCCTATCGTGGTATCTTTGAAGATGGTAGGTTGGCCGTCGACTGACTTACCCTGTTTTCGACGTTCAAATACTTTATTTTTAGTATTCCACGTGTAATACGAAGGCACTTCAGTATACAGCAGTTTTTTTGCAAAGTGAAAAAAAAGCTGTTAATGTTGTATCCGGTGGATTCAGGGCTCTTTGTTGCACGTTGGTTTCCGTGAAATAAACACGTTGACCATTCTGTAAATGTACTGCTAAGTGAACAACAGCTGGACTACGTTCATGTATTGGAAATGAAAGAATTCGCCAAACAGCTTCATTACTGCTTATGTATCTTCCAGCCTGATATTGTACGATTTCGTCGCAATCTTTGATTTCGGACTGCAAGCCAAAAACTGTCATGTCACTGCCTTTGTTGACGTATTTACATATGTATTTGATTGCCTTTACGGAGTTACAGTATTCAACGTTTATGTGTGCATTAATTGTTTTTGATAATAATGGGGAATATGGAACAACCCACTGGTTATCTACTTCGATGGTGGTACCGTTACGCTTCTTTATTATTGCTGTTTTACCGCCATCTTCAGTAGATCTTCTTCTATATTGTGGGTAACCATCATTGCCAGTAATTGTGTTTGATACTAAAAGTCGAGGATATTGCTTTGTCCACCTTCCTTTGGCCATGCATGGTGAATTTTCGTTCAGTGCACCGCAAGGTCCATGTATCATATTTTTTACAATAATATCATGTAACCCCTTATCGACATTTTTATCAGGTATTTCAGCGGAAATCACATCATCAATTTCGTTCAAAGTAATTTTTTTATGTAGCCAGATTAGTATACGTGCGTGTGGCAAACCTCGTTTTTGCCATTCCACTGAGTACATCCAGCATCGCACTGACCCAAACACTTCAAGTTTTACTATGTAGTTTATCAGTGATTTCAACTTTTGCCGGAAGACACGGGCCGTAATGTCATGCCTATGAACCGACGATTGTCCTTGAAGTAAAAGCTGCAGTATCTCGTCCCAAGATTGATTACATGTAAATGTAATAAATAAATCTGGACGACCATAGAGACGAACATACGCAATAGCATCTTGAGCATATTCATGCATATGACGGGGACTGCCAGCATATGACGAAGGTAAAATTGTTAATCTTCCAACGTTTGTGGTATTACCGTAATTTATAACTGCATCTCGCAAATGAATGTATTGTTCAGAGCGGAGCTTGGTCTGATTCAGGCAGATATATAGCAAACGTTCTGATTCAATTTTAGCATACATATCAACGACAAATTGGTGAAACAATTCACGGCATTTTAAAATATAATTTTCTTCATATTAGTCTATAGGAATAATAATGCATTGCACTGCATTTCTTATTCATTTCTTTGTTAGTGGCTGGATTCATCAATTTAATATTAAAGTGATAGCCGTCGGCTCCATCCCAAAAAATGAGAGGATATTGTAGGGCATCGTAGCATCGATGAGTTTCAGCAATTCTTAACAACTGAGCGTTTCGCTTATGAAGAATAATATCTCGAGGTAAAAACTGATCACCGACCATAACGATTGCCACTTCGTCGATAGTTGGAGCATTGTATCTACGCACATGTTGGCCAGGAGGCGTGCTGGCCAACATGTGAAAAAAGAAGTGAAAAAAGAAGGCGTGCCGAGGAATTACAAGAACAGCAAGAAATCAGGCTTGCTGCTGATAGAGAAAGTAAGAAAAGAAAGCGTGCCGAGGAATCACAAGAACAGCAGGAAATCAGGCTTGCTGCTGATAGAAAAAGTAAGAAAAGAAAGCGTGCCGAGGAATCAGAGCAACCTGAAAGTTATCGCCGGGCATTCAGGTACAACCCAGTCGATGATTATAGCTTGAGTAGATGTGTTCAAATCGGGACAATGTCTAAAATTTATCCCTATTGCAAGGCCTTGAAATTCAATAGTGAAACAATGGGAATGTGTTGCGCCTCAGGAAAAGTTAAACTTCCTCTATTGGCTGCACCACCAGAGCCATTGAAGACTTTCCTTACTGGAACTACGTCAGAATCTAAGCGTTTTTTGTCAAAAATCAGAAAATACAACTCATGTTTCCAAATGACGTCGTTTGGAGCCCAAATCGAAAATCCAGATCAATTTATGTCTACTTTAGAAGTAAAAGGGCAAATTTATCATAGAGCAGGGTCCCTTCTACCATTCTCAGGCGAGAATCATAAATTTTTACAATTGTACTTCATCAGTGATAGAACTTCTGAATTGAATGCACGTTGCGAAATTTCTCCCAACGTTGAAAGGACAATCGTTTCCCAATTGCAACATCTTTTCCACGAAAATAATAATTTAGTGTGTCTCTTCAAAACAGCCATCGATTTGATGCCTACTGATACGCATAAAATTGTTATTTCCGCTGACAAAACGCCTCCTGGCCAACATGTGCGTAGATACAAAGCTCCAACTATCGACGAAGTGGCAATCGTTATGGTCGGTGATCAGTTTTTACCTCGAGATATTATTCTTCATAAGCGAAACGCTCAGTTGTTAAGAATTGCTGAAACTCATCGATGCTACGATGCCCTACAATATCCTCTCATTTTTTGGGATGGAGCCGACGGCTATCACTTTAATATTAAATTGATGAATCCAGCCACTAACAAAGAAATGAATAAGAAATGCAGTGGAATGCATTATTATTCCTATAGACTAATGATTCGGCAGGATGAAGAAAATTATATTTTAAAATGCCGTGAATTGTTTCACCAATTCGTCGTTGAACCAAATGAAGCGGTTAATTATCCATCTGAATTTTTAAATTCCATAGATCCTTCAGGGTTTCCACCACACGTGCTACAACTAAAAATAGGCGTACCAATAATACTTTTAAGAAATATCAACCCACCAAAGCTTTGCAATGGCACGCGACTTGCCGTAAAAAAAACAATGGAAAACCTAATAGAGGCCACAATCTTGACAGGGCCTTATGAGGGTGAGGCTGTTCTTATTCCTCGCATTCCCATGATTCCAACGGATCTGCTTTTTCAATTTAAAAGATTGCAATTCCCAATTCGATTAGCATTTGCAACCACCATCAACAAAGCTCAAGGGCAATCACTAGAAAAATGCGGTATAGATCTTAATACAGATTGCTTTACCAATGTACAATTGTATGTTGCATCTTTGAGGGTCGGTAAACCTGACAATCTATTTATACGCACAGACAAGGGGACAGCGAAGACTGTTGTATATTCACAAGTTTTACGTAGTTAATTTGTATTGTATCTATCTATCTATCGATCTATATAAAAACGAGTTGTGTGTATGCATGTTTGTTTGTTTGTAAAAAGAGCGTTTGCATATGACGTCATTATTAGTACATACGGCTTTGTATATGGACAGACAATGGGAAAGCCAAGAATGTTGTATATTCGCAATTTTTACGTAGTTTGAAACACATATATAAATCTATCTATATTCACAGGTGGGACACAGGGACACAACTACAATGGTGCGTAACTAATATGGCGCGTAACGACTTACGCGCGCGGGGGGGCTTGGGGGGGCGCGAAGCGCCCCACCAACTAGGTGTTGGGGTGGCGCGAAGCGCCACCCCAACAGCTAGTATATATATATATATATATATCCGCAAAACTGCTCATCCATCTTGAATCGACTCCGAGATATTACACACCCACTGAGCATCTCATACTATTCGAAAATTAATCAGCTCCCTGATTCAATCTCTACCGCAATATTTGCAGCTCTTATTTTCACTTCATCACTATTCTCGTCCTCTGGTCTCTCAGTATTCAAGAAAGAGAAATTACTCTTTTTGTAATAGTCCAAAGAAAACAAAATACTATTAGCAACAATACTATCGGAAAACATCAATTCAGAACTGTTATACTAAGTAACTCTTCACTGGACTTTCATATTCTTACTCAAGGTCAAAGATCCAAATAACAGCTCGTTGGCTTTTACAGTGAAACAACAGAGTATTTCCCAATTTCTTACATTGATGGCAAAATAGTTAGGGTTTTCCCCAAGGTCATACATTGTTGACAAAGTTGATAGGTTTGTCGTAAAACTTGATAGGTGTCGTTAAAAAGTATAACAAAGAACGAACGCTAGCTTATAGTAGCTGATATATTATTGAATTTCATTGGATATAGCTGAAACCTAATAAAAAACAAACCATGCCACAAAGTACATAAAAGCTAAAATAATTCAAGTATTTTCTTAAAAAGTCACTTGTCTGGTGTATATGACATACCTAGGATCGACTCTTACTATTCCAACTAAGAAAAGCCATTGGCTTATTCCTGTTTGTAATTTTACAGTATCCGTGCTGTTATATAAGGATTGGTATTTTTTCTAATCCTAAATTACACAAAGGATTGAAATCTTTCATTATAGATGGGGATTATGTTACATAAGGGATCGATGAACTTCAATACAAATGGGACAATGTAATTTTCATTGATATCACGAATGTAGAGTTAGCTGAACCCTAGTAAAGACCAAACCACGGCATATTAACTAAAAGTTGAGATACTAAAAGCATGCTTTGAAAATTTGATTTTCTGAGTAACAGCAAAGAACGACCTTGAGCCCATAGTCCCTATTGCACCTTTGACCTCTTCGGGTTATTTTTTTTTTATTGTTGCTTTATGGAAATAAGTGGAATATGAGTTACAGCAGTGGTCTGAATAAGGAAGGGATAAATTCTGATAATCAATTACTTTTTTCATCCAAGCTACACTTCTAAAGAGGTGTCAGAGGTGAAAGTGAAATTGCACAAAAGACTTACCTCACATACACATTGAACGCATTGATTGCTTCTATCTGGCTGAATTCCTATTGCCGTCGAAGTAAATTTCTCTTTGTTTTTGTAAAGTTGACCATTATGAAGGCAAGTTGTATCATCCGATTCATTCGACAGAGAAGGCGTAAAAGAAGGTGGTGCTGGACGAAGGGCCTCTACAGAAGGAGAAGAAAAAGCAGATGCCACAGGAAAGATTCTAGGCTTCACAGAGCTACCTCCTATTTCAGAGGGAGAAATTTTGTTAGATAAGAAATCATATGAACGTACATATACTATTGAGTGTCCATATTCTCTAGTTTTCAACACCGATGGAAAGTAAACTGTCAAATTAAAAGGCACACAAAACAGCCTATATTAGCCTATAAGTAGCCATCTTTCATTTCTTTACTGACACAAATCGTTATCTCAAATAATAAGCTCCCAATGTAGCTTATGGATTCCTTGCAGAAATATTTTTTATCAAAAGTAGAAGGCATTCAATTTCTCCCTTTTCAAATGTAAAATCATATTTGAAACTCAAAAAATTGATTTTTTTTGAAAAAGATGACCCTAAAGAAAATCAAACAAACTGTGCTAAAAGCAATAAAATAATAAAGGTTATATTTTCAATTTTGTAAAATTCATTGCTTTTAATGGATACCTGTTTTTCTCTATATTACTCTGTTTAACTACAGATTTTAAAACTGATGAATTCCCAACATCCATTTTCATGTAATCCCTAGCTTCTCCGAATCCCACCTTTTGCGTTGTTGTAGTATTTTGCTCAGTAGAAACTAAAGCCCTTTTCCATACAATCAAATTATCAGTAAAAAATATCTTAATTTTACTTAATTGTAAAATCTGACTGTAAAAATGATACCAGCACTTAATCAAGATTGTGCTGATTATAAGAAAAAATTTTAGTTTACCCGTTCGCTAATGAAAATTTATTTTTTACAAATTTTCAATATTTCATTCCTGCAGATTTAAAAGTTTATAGTACAATATTACCTTAACGTTATTTATTGCCTAAATATTTCAGTTTCAAAATAGACAAAAAATAGATATACCTACAAAAAATCTAAAGTTCCTTGGCACCTCTAACGCAAGAAACCAAAAGATTTCGTTATTTTACTTTGACTCCATATATTTTTTAAGTAACTCGCAAGTAAAACTTTTTTTTTATTATTAAAGCTATTCTAATCGCTACTTGTACCACTCGTAATGTGTCTTTTTCCTCTTTGGTATTTAGTAGGGATTGACTGGATACATGGCTATGGTGATTGTAGAACGAAGCTCTTACATAAGAAAGTCGCTATAAAATTAGAAGGTCAAACATTTTTACCATAGTTAAAGGTTATGTATTGTTCTTGTATATCGTTTTTGATATTTCATTTTACAAATGAACATAGTTACCTATAAAACCTCTTGGAAATGGACACAATCGCAAAATTATTCCACAAGGAAAGGAACTTCGGAATTTTTTACGTGAAAATAGTCAGCTCTTGTATGTCCTTACAAATTTTGCTCGTCTTGCAAATTTAATATATCTTTCTGGGAGGGGGTGGGATTTCTTCCTTAATCAAATGTTACATATTTTTCTAAAATTATTTATGATAGAAAGTCCATATGAAAGGAGTGGCGTAGGATCCCTGACCCAAATTATTAGATAGGTGTCCTGCCTCTCTTATGTAGAAAGTAGTTTCACCTCCGCTATAAATTCTCTTCATAAACTTCAATTACACTTCAAATTACACCTTTTACTTTTTAAGCTGAAGTATCCGATTGTCCTTTCGTAAATTAGTAAAATTTTCATGTGATACAACCGGTATTTGGAGTAGATATTAGGTGCTGTGATGCAGGGCAGTTTCCCTGTGTGATATTTAATCCAGCTTTTGCGATTAGCATAACATTCACTTATTCTTTAAACTTTGTTATTTTGCGTCCAGGAGATTTATTTTGCACTTAAGAGATTTGTTCGAAGTGAATTAAAGATATTCGCTAATTAGGTGGTGATTTTCCAGGTTATTCAAGATTTTATTTTAACATCATATTGCACATCACTGATAATTCACAATAACAATTAGCGCATCATCATTTTTGTCGGGTGATAATTATTGGTTTGGCCACTATTCTGCATTACTGGCAAATATTGTGTTCATTTTTGATTTCAGTTGTTATTCTATTCATATCTTTGAACGAGGATAATGCCATTAGAGCATAGAAATGTTCGACTTCTGGACTCAGAGACGCCATTTAGCTCTAAGGGTTGTAGCTCACATTCAGGTCGTAATTCATGAAAACATTATGCTGAAAAGTTTCTAGCAGAAATGAAAAAAAAAGATGTCACCCATAGGGGGGCAGAAGACATACCAAGACAGTCCCTTTTAAGCTTTGGCGCTTATTCCCCTTGCAATTTCAATCGACTTGTTGGTCAAATAACATTGAATTAAGTTATTCTTATTACAAACTAGCTGTTGGGGTGGCGCTTCGCGCCACCCCCAGCCTCCCCGCGCGCGTAAGTCGTTAAGCGCCATATAAGTTACGCGCCATTGTAGTTGTGTCCCTGTGTCCCGGTCGTCATTTATATTCCCTGTGTCTCGGTCGTGATTTGTGTCCCGGTGTCCCAGTCTGAAATTTCTCTTTGAGTGTCCCGGTAATCATTTATATTCCCTGTGTCCCGGTGTCGTAAGTCGTTATGTGCCATATTAGTTACGTGCCATTGTAGTTGTGTCCCTGTGTCCCGGTCGTCATTTATATTCCCTGTGTCTCGGTCGTGATTTGTGTCCCGGTGTCCCAGTCTGTAATTTCTCTTTGAGTGTCCCGGTCGTCATTTATATTTCCTGTGTCCCGGTGTCCCGGTCGTCATTATAAAGATGAAATAAATTTTTTGTTTTTTTCCTTTTTTTCTTTTAATTTTTTTTTTTTTGGTTTTTACCTTTTTTTTAGCTTCTTTATTTTTTTTTTCTTTTTTCTTTTTAGTTTTTTTTTTAGTTTTTACCTTTTTTCAGTTTTTTTATTTTTATTTTTTTTTTCAGTTTTCTTTTTCTCCTTTATTAAATTTTTTGTTTTTTTCCTTTTTTCTTTTTATTTTTTTTTTGGTTTTTACCTTTTTTTAGCTTTTTTAGTTTTTTTCTTTTTCTTTTTAGTTTTTTTTCTTTTTACCTTATTTTTAGTTTTTTTAGTTTTTTTCTTTTTTAGTTTTTTTGTAGTTTTTACCTTTTTTAGTTTTTTTTCTTCTTTTGTATTAATGCTAAAGCCAAGGTTCAAACCTGGAACCTCTCTGACCTAGAACCTGGAACGTAACGCTTTACCAACTCAGCTACTTCGGCTTGAATACATTAACCTTTTTTATTTTTTTTATTTTTATTTTTTTTAGTTTTCTTTTTCTACTTTATTTTTGCTAAAGCCAAGGTTCGGACCTGAAACCTCTCGGACCTAGAACCTGGAACATAACGCTTTACCAACTGAGCTACTTCGGCTTGAATACATTCGGTTTTGAATTGGTATATGATGAAATAGTTCAGACGTCATATGCGGACAGTGACGTCACTCGACAGACACACAGAATTTTTTTAGTTTTTTTTAGTTTGTTTAGTTTTTTCATTAGTTTTTAGTGTTTTTTCTTTTTATTTTGCTAAGGCCAAGGTTCGAACCTGGAACCTCTCGGACGTAGAACCTGGAACATAACGCTTTACCAACTGAGCTACTTCGGCCTGAATACATTCGTTTTTGAATTGGTATATGATGAAATAATTCAGACGTCATATGCGGACCGTGACGTCACTCGACAGACACACAGACAAACAACTTATTTTTATATATATAGATATCTAAGTCTATGAATTGAATCTATCGCCTTGCCTGGCACTCATTACCGATGGGCATTACTCGACTTTAGACAATGGTTTTCATGTCATTCCATGCAAATTAACGATCCTGTGTCAATTCCAAATTCTTGATCAACCTGCCTAAGACCACAGGAAGGCGTGACTTTTTTACCTCTCATACCACACAATCTACCGGCCCTATATAAATTTTAAATTCTTGGTCAGCCTGCCTGAGACACTTGGCAGGCGTGGCGTTCTACAATCTAACAAACAAGTATTGGTCAAATAAGAGAGTCAAACTTATTCCCGCTTTTTACCCGGGATATTTAACCAAACACTTGGAAAACTATAGGGTCTATGACTATTTTAGTTCTATGACTATCTACTTAAGTTCTTCTTCCCTAGGAATGACGCATGGAAAGATAACAGACAGTCTAATCTATTAACAAGTGAACTGACATTATTCTTATACAATCCCAATAAGAGCTTATACCAGATTTGCCTCTCACTCAATCGCACTATCCGTCTTGGCCTTATCTACAATTAGCCATGGGTTGATGTTCCATGCTACTTGATTGTAATTCATGATTATTCGATGACTACTACATGACTACTATATAAGCAGCTGATTTTAATTCAAAATCATCAGACTCGGTCGAATGAAAATCAAGCAGTTGAGGGCAAGTCATGGCTAATTATAGTAAAAGCCAAGACAGATAATTCGATTGAGTGAGAGGCAATTCTCGCATAAGCCCTTGTTAGGATTGTATAAGAAATGACGTCATTTCGTTTGTTAATAGATAGGTCTAGATAGTTATAGTCAGTTCATTTTGAATTACAATCAAGTAGTTGTGGGCATCAAGCTATGGCTAATTATAAAATAAGCCAAGATAGATAGTAAGATTAAGTGAGAGGCAGGTTTGAGGGGTATTGGAGTGAATGAAAAATATCCTCAGGATTTTGGGGAGGCAAAACCGCTCTGGCTGAAAAACGAAATCTTTGACATTACATCTGAGAATATGAATAATCCTGCAAAATGTGGTTTTCATTGTCATCTCATGTTAGAAAATCCACATACTCAAGCTTTGTGTTGCCAAGATGATGCAAAAATAATAAAGCAACAAAATGAGGCACTTAGTAAGGAAGAGAATATTGAAGAAAAATTCGGAGTGTGTGCCTTCCTTCAAGAATTCCAAGAAATTAGAGTACAATATGAAAAACACAATGTGTAACTCACTCGTCATTTAATGACCATTTATTTGTTTCTTCTGTAAACATAAAGATAGCTAAAAGAGAAAAAAGGTGCGAAGTAAAAGTAGAGTTTAAGAATCTTTTTAATTATTTCCTCAGAGAATATAATGAAAACTAAAAGAGAGAAAAAAGCTTGAAAACGAAACTAAAACATAAAAAGTCAATCTGAGATAGCAGACACAAGAGTGCAATTCGAATTTGACAATAGTTTATTCTACGTAACCGGAAAACTGAAATAAAGTAAAAGAAAAAAGATGCAAAGAGAGAAGTAATTTCAAAAATTCAGTCTGCAACAGTAGACAGTAATATCTTTGAAAATGAACATCTGCTCAACATTACAGGGAGAGAAAAGAGCCTAAGCGAAAGGAGGATTTTTTTTGTCCTCTCGTCAATATAGAGAAAATCTGGAGGTACCGCTGAAAGGACTACAACGGGCTTCTAAAAATTCAGGGAGTATTGAAACAATCTGGAAGGGAGGATACAGCCTAACCACTTTTAGGAGAAGTTGCCCTCGTTTGATTGAATTATTCTCTTGCGGAGGAGTCCCTTTTTGGGGTCTGTCGTATCAACATTCTGGGGCATTCTACCTCGATTAATGGGGAGGAATGCATCCAATCTTGGGGTCAATCTCTTCCATTATCAATCTTTGCCTTGATTTTTCTTGATTTTCTTGTCCTTTTATCTTTTCTTGATTTTTAATCCACTATATTTTCCTTGTTCATGAAGCCAAGGGACGGTAAGTGTCCCATATAGGGGTTTCAGACAAGGTGGCTCTAACAGTGTACTTTTTTTTATCTGATTCTAGTTTTAGAATTTATTGGCTATTTCATTTTTTAAGGGGCGTCATCGTCTCTTACTAGGTTATTAGCTATCGCTGCAGTCCAGATCTCAAAATGACTAATCTTTCATAATGTAAAAGTTTCGGTGGCTCAGCTGGTAGAGTGTATGTCACATGATCATAAAGTTGTGAGTTCAGGCCTAAAATAAAACATATGATAATTTATTTTATTATGGGCTAGAACTAGGTCTCTATTATTAACAACAGCTAAGTTGCCTATACATGTTAGCATAGGCAAGAGTTCGTTCTTTATTATAATTTTCAACTACAGAGCTATAGACCAATACAGTTTTTAATAAGAAATTATTTTGTTTCTGAAATTACTTTTAAATGGTGAAAGGTTCTAATATACGTCAATTTCCTTTCAAATGAGCCATTCAACAGCTCTCTATGATTTTCCAATTCTGAGCTACCTGAGGCAAAAACCAAACAGAAGAAAAGATGACGTCTATGAAGAATATCATGGTTTTGATTTTTCAACTTTTCTTGATTTTCAAACCAGGATTTTGAAGAGAGTATATTTTCATTGCAATTCAAGCAAAGGGAAAATTAGTTTTCTATACAGGGGTATTGGACAAGGCAGTTCTAACACTTTACTTCTTTTTTTGATCTGGCTCAAGTTTATAGAGCTATGGGCTAATTTGTTTTTTTACTATGGGACGTGATCGTCTCTTACCAGTTTGATAGATACCGCTTCAACCCGAATTACTATGGGGCGCGATCTTTTCTCACTGGGTTGTCCGCTACCACTGCAACCCTCATAATATAACGAATATATCATAGCCAACATGAATTTTTCTCCTATTAGTTTTCTCATCATACAGTATTTTCAAAATACATTTTTCAAGTTTTTTAATCTAGAGGCTGTATTGAGCCTTTGACTAGGTTTCATCTACTGCTGCAACTATGATCAAATATGCCATCATAAGCCAGGGAAGGAACTTTTCAATAAGTATTTGGGTTATGCTCTCTTTTCGAAATCTAGGTGAGCTTTGTTGGTTCTTTAATGTAATAATAATTTAAGAAATCAAGGATTTTCGAATGTACTTTTCTTTTTGTATCTTTATCAATATGGGCCGGAGTTTGCTCTTTTCCGTAAATTAAGTATATTGATCCTTTATGTAAACGCCATTGATGCAGAATATCGTAATTCAAGCAACTTTTCTTGTTTCCCAAGCCAACACATTTTTTTTGTTATTCAAGTGAAGGGACAGTTAGTTTCCTATATAGGGGTATAGGACAGGGCGTTCTATTACGAGAAGAGAGAGATAAGATCTATTTCAACAGAGCGGCTATCATACACCCAAAGTCGAATTTGCACTTTAGTGTCAGTACAAAATCTAAACTAGTTTTAAGAGTAATGGGGTATCTTGTTTTTTACTATGGGCATGATCGTCTCATGTAAGTTGCAAGTTACCACTGCAACTCGGATTCATTGTGCGTAACGTTCCAGTTAGGTTTGGACTAGATCTCGTTCTTTATTATGACCTAGATATAGACCTGATTACAAATAGTAAAAAGCCTACAGCTTTTTCTTCTTTGAAATAATAAGAGACGAACCTCAAAGAATCAGGCAGCTAGCTACATCCAATATCTGCAATGGTTTGTTATTCAACTGATTGTCTTTTAATGTAATTTCTGTTATATTCAAAGTAGTTTTGATTTTCCTAAATCTAGTTATGTGATATCATTTTCGAATAAAAATATTAACTCTCTTAATTTCAACGATCTTTCAGACACCAGTTTTAGGTCATTTAGGCTACTTTTTTGGTTACATTGGATCGTGTTTGTTTTTAACTATGTTAGACCTATAGCTACAACCACAAAAAAGACTTCACATTCTATTTAAATATGTCTTTTGACTTGGGGCAGAACCCGTTTTTTACTGTAACTTTCACTATCTAGATTTTGTTCTTTATTATAATACTCAGGAACCATAGATAATTTTACAGTTTTCTTTTTTTTATCTGACTCTAGTTTTAGGATTTATGGGTTATTAGTTAGGATTTATGGGGACGTGATCGTCTCCTTCTAAGTTCCTGGCTATAACTGCAACCCAGGTCGCTAGCTACCGTTGCAACCTGGATCGGCCAATGGCTTGATAGCAACTTGATTTTAATTCAAGCTCTGCCCTTGGATCGATTGATGGATGATATGACTATCTATCAACAAATGAAAATGAAATCATTGTTATACAATCCTGAGTATGGCTCATGTTAGCTTTGCATCTCACTCAGACTATCTGTCTTGGCTTTGTCTCCAATCTATGTGTATATAAGAAAAAAAGTTGTCTGTGGGTCTGTCGAGTGACGTCATGTTTGTGTGATCTATATAAAAATAAGTTGTCTGTCGAGTGACGTCATGTTTGTGTGTCGACTGACGTCATGTTTGTCGACTGACGAAATTACAAACCGGGACATCGGGACACAAATGACGACCGGGACACCAGGACATAGGGAATATAAATGACGACCGGGACACTCAAAGAGAAAGCGACCGAGACACAAGGAATGTTCGATTAGCAATCACCATCAACAAAGCACCGGGACAAAAATGACGACCGGGACACTCAAAGAGAAATTACAGACCGGGAGACCGGGACAAAAATGACGACCGGGACATATAAATAACGACGGGGACACAGGGAATGTTCGATTAGCAATCACCATCAACAAAGCTCAAGGGTAATCATTAGAATAATGAGGTATAGATCTGAATACGGATTGTTTTTTCCCATGGACAATTATATGTTGCATGTTCAAGAGTCGGTAAACATGAAAATATATTTATATGCACAGACAATGGGACAGCCAAGAATTTTGTATTTTCGCAAGTTTTACGTAGTTAAAAATATATATATATATATATATATATATATATATATATATATATATATATATATATATATATATATATATATATATATATATATATATATATATATATATATATATACTAGCTGTTGGGGTGGCGCTTCGCGCCACCCCAACACCTAGTTGGTGGGGCGCTTCGCGCCCCCCCAAGCCCCCCCGCGTGCGTAAGTCGTTACGCGCCATATTAGTTACGCGCCATTGTAGTTGTGTCCCTGTGTCCAACCTGTGAATAGAGATAGATATAAATATATGTTTTTAACTACGTAAAACATGCGAATATACAACATTCTTCGCTGTCCCATTGTCTGTGCATATAAATAGATTGTCAGGTTTACTGACTCTTGAACATGCAACATATAATTGTCCAGGGAAAAACAATCCGTATTCAGATCTATACCTCATTATTCTAATGATGTGTCCCTGTGTCCCGGTCGTCATTTATATTCCCTGTGTCCCGGTCGTCATTTGTGTCCCGGTGTCCCAGTTTGTAATTTCTCTTTGAGTGTCCCGGTCGTCATTTATATTCCCTGTGTCCCGGTGTCCCGGTCTTCATTTGTGTCCCGGTGTCCCGGTCTGTAATTTCTATTCGAACAATCCCTGTGTCCCGGTCGTCATTTATATATCCCGCCTGTGCCCCCGGCGTCCCCGTTGTAGTTGTGTCCCTGTGTCCCGGTCGTCATTTATATTCCGTGTCCCGGTCGTGATTTGTGTCCGGGTGTCCCAGTCTGTAATTTCTCTTTGAGGTTCCCGGTCGTCACTTATATTCCCTCTGTCTCGGTCGTCATTTGTGTCCCGGTCTGTAATTTCTCTTTGAGTGTTTTTTCTTTTTAGTTTTTTTTTAGTTTTTTACCTTTTTTCTTTTTTCAGTTTTCTTTTTCTTCTTTATTTTTCAGCGTCACTATGAAGTACATATCGACGAACCTTTGTTTTTTTAACTTAAATCTGGTAGGCATTGATGACCTTATCCAAGTCAAAATCCCAAACCCAATCATCATCGCTATCATTTTCAGTTTTGATATGTTTTGACTCTCGCTGTCCAGGTGGATTTTCATCTAACTGCGCGGTTTTGCGTTCTTTAGCCGCAAGCCTGTTTTCTTGCTGTTCTTGTGATTCCTCGGAACGCTTTCTTTTCTTACTTTCTCTATCAGCAGCAAGTTTTTTGGCATAAACTCTTTGAGCAGCTTCCTCGGCTGTTGCCATTGTAGGTTCTTCAGTCATTTTACAATTAAACATTTTTCCGTGAACAAATGTCTTAAATACCGTTAATGACGTCACCGTCAAAGCAAAAATAACGACAACTAATTTCATGACGTCAGCCGACACAGAAACATGACGTCACCTGATCCACAGACAGACAGACAGACAACTTATTTTTATATATATAGATATATATATATATATATATATATATATATATATATATATATATATATATATATCTATATTCACAGGTGGGACACAGGGACACAACTACAATGGCGCGTAACTAATATGGCTAATATGGCGCGTAAAGACTTACGCACGCGGGGGGGGGTGGCTTGGGGGCGCGTGAAGAATATATAAATGACGACGGGGACACAGGGAATGTTCGTTTAGCAATCACCATCAACAAAGCTCAAGGGCAATCATTAGAATAATGAGGTATAGATCTGAATACAGATTGTTTTTCCCATGGACAATTATATGTTGCATGTTCAAGAGTCGGTAAACCTGACAATCTATTTATGTGCACAGACAATGGGACAGCCAAGAATGTTGTATTTTCGCAAGTTTTACGTAGTTAAAAATATCTATATATATAAAAATAAGTTGTCTGTGGATGTGTCTGTCAAGTGACGTCATGTTTGTGTGTTGACTGACGTCATGAAGTTAGTTGCCGTCATTTTTGTTATGACGGAGACGTCATTAAAGATATTTACGACACGTGTTCACGTAGAAATCTATTAATGTTTAACTTTAAAATGACTGATGAACTTACAATGGCAACAGCCGAGGAAGATCCTCAAAGAGTCTATGCCAAAAAACTTGCTGCTGATAGAGAAAGTCAGAAAAGAAAGCGTGCCGAGGAATCAAAAGAACAGCAAGGAAACAGGATTGAGGCTGATAGAGAAAGAAAGAACAGAAAGCGTGCCGAGGAACTACCAGAGCAACGCGAAAGCAGACTGGCTGCTAAAAGAGAAAGTGAAAAATGAAGGCGTGCCGAGGAACTACCAGAGGACCATGAAACCAGACTTGCTGCTAAAAGAGAAAGTGAAAAAAGAAGGCGTGCCGAGGAATCACAAGAACAGCAAGAAATCAGGCTTGCTGCTGATAGAGAAAGTAAAAAAAGAAAGCGTGCCGAGGAATCAGAGCAACCTGAAAGTTATCGCCTGGCATTCAGGTACAGCCCAGTCGATGATTATAGCTTGAGTAGATGTGTTCAAATCGGGACTATGTCTAAAATTTGTCCCTATTGCAAGGCCTTGAAATTCAATGGTGAAACAATGGGAATGTGATGCGCCTAAGGAAAAGTTAAACTTCCTCTATTGGCTGCACCACCAGAGCCATTGAAGACTTTCCTTACTGGAACTACGTCAGAATCTAAGCGTTTTTTTCACAAATCAGAAAATACAACTCATGTTTCCAAATGACGTCGTTTGGAGCCCAAATCGAAAATCCAGATCAATTTATGTCTACTTTCAAAGTAAAAGGGCAAATTTATCATAGAGCAGGGTCCCTTCTACCATTCTCAGGTGAGAATCATAAATTTTTACAATTGTACTTCATCAGTGATTGAAATTCTGGATTGAATGCACGTTGCGAAATTTCTCCCAACGTTGAAAGGACAATCGTTTCCCAATTGCAACATCTTTTCCACGAAAATAATAATTTAGTGCGTCTGTTCAAAACAGCCATCGATTTGATGCCTACTGATACGCATAAAATTGTTATTTCCGCTGACAAAACGCCTCCTGGCCAACATGTGCGTAGATAAAATGCTCCAACTATCGACGAAGTGGCAATCGTTATGGTCGGTGATCAGTTTTTACCTCGAGATATTATTCTTCATAAGCGAAACGCTCTACAAAGTTAACCGGTTTCTTTTCGCTTTGCAAAAATGATTCTTTTGTAAAAAACTGCTGTATACTGAAGTGCCTTCGTATTACACGTGGAATACTAAAAACAAAGTATTTGAACGTCGAAAACAGGGTAAGTCAGTCGACGGCCAACCTACCATCTTCAAAGATACCACGATAGGAAGACTCTACACCGTTCACCCCAATCAACATGAATGCTTCTTTCTACGCCTGCTTTTGGTGAATGTACCCGGTCCGACATCCTTTGAGTATTTGAGAACTGTAAACGGTACTATACATGACACTTACCGTAGTGCATGCCAAGCTCTGAATTTATTGGAGAATGACCAACACTGGGATAACTG
This sequence comes from Artemia franciscana, assembly GCF_032884065.1. Lineage (NCBI taxonomy): Eukaryota > Metazoa > Arthropoda > Branchiopoda > Anostraca > Artemiidae > Artemia > Artemia franciscana. The sequence goes on along the minus strand of NC_088863.1, from coordinate 64,576,175 downwards.
CATCAATGACGCGTGCGAAACATCAATCCCAACTGAAATTCGTGCATTTTTTGGTATCATTTTAACAACTTGCTCTCCATCAGCTCCTACAGAGTTATGGGAAAAGAATAAGTCAAAAATGTCCGAAGATATACTCCATCGAAAACAGTTAGAGACGTCAGATATGACTTTTCATTTTACATCAGAAATTTATAACTACACTTTAGTTATTATAGAAGATTTGTGCGTACGTATGGCAAACAAACCTCTTCAGGATTTGGGAATGCCTTCACCTAACCGTATCGCTGCTGTTTCAACATGTGTAGAATTGGATCGTGAACAAAGTTACAGTACGAGTGATCTATTGTCGTATGTACAAAATAACATTTCCAAGTTAACGTCGGAACAAAAAGACATTTATGATACGATAATTGCATTGTGTCGATAACAACGTTGGAGAAATTTTCTTTTTGGATGCACCAGGAGGTACTGGTAAAACGTTTGTGATAAAACTGATTCTGGCATCAATTCGATCAAAAAATTATATAGCGTTGGCAATTGCGTCGTCCGGAATAGCCGCAACATTGCTGCCTGGTGGAAGAACTGTTCATTCCGCTTTGAAATTGCCTCTGAATTTGCATTCTACAGAAACTCCCACGTGCAATATTTCCAAATCATCTGGGATGGGTAAAGTATTGCAGCAATGCAAACTTATTATTTGGGATGAGTGCACAATGGCACATAAAAAATCGCTCAAGGCTCTGGATCAATGCTTGAAAGATTTGCGAGGGAAGTCGAAACCCTTTGGCAGCACATTAATATTGCTTGCGGGAGATTTCAGGCAAACATTACCTATAATACCTAGATCAACTCCTGCAGACGAAATGAATGCTTGCCTGAAAAATTCTAATTTATGGGCACACGTAAAAACATTAAAATTAACTACAAATATGCGTGTCCGATTGCAAAACGATGACTCTGGTCAAACATTTTCAGATCAATTGCTGGCAATTGGAAACGGAAAGCTCCCAGTAGACTTAATTTCAGGACGTATACAACTACCTGCTGATTTCTGTAATTTAGTGACGTCCAAAAATGAATTGATTGAAAAAGTATTTCCGAATATTCTAAAAAATTATAAAAATAATAAATGACTAAGTGAAAGAGTGATTCTCGCACCCAAAAATATAGACGTCCACGAAATCAACAATATTGTTTTGACCCAGATTCGAGACCAGGCAGCCCTTTACAAGTCAGTCGACACAGTTTTGGAATCAAATGAAGCGGTTAATTATCCATCTGAATTTTTAAATTCCGTGGATCTTTCAGGATTTCCACCACACGTGCTACAACTAAAAATAGGCGTACCAATAATACTTTTAAGAAATATCAACCCACCAAAGCTTTGCAATGGCACGCGACTTGCCGTAAAAAAACAATGGAAAACCTAATAGAGGCCACAATCTTGACAGGGCCTTTTGAGGGCGAGGCTGTTCTTATTCCTCGCATTCCCATGATTTCAACGGATCTGCCTTTTCAATTTAAAAGATTGCAATTCCCAATTCGATTAGCATTTGCAATCACCATTAACAAAGCTCAAGGTCAATCATTAGAAAAATGTGGTTTAGATCTTAATACTGATTGTTTTTCCCATGGACAATTGTACGTTGCATGTTCGAGGGTCGGTAAACCTGACAATCTATTTATATGCAGCGACAATTGGACAGCGAAGAATGTTGTATATTCGCAAGTTTTACGCAGTTAATTTGTATTGTATCTATCTATCTATCTATCTATATAAAAACGAGTTGTGTGTATGCATGTTTGTTTGTTTGTAAAAAGAGCGTTTGCATATGACGTCATTATTAGTACATACGGCTTTGTATATGCACAGACAATGGGAAAGCCAAGAATGTTGTATATTCGCAATTTTTACGTAGTTTGAAACACGTATATAAATCTATCTATATTCACAGGTGGGACACAACTACAATGGCGCGTAACTAATATGGCACGTAACGAATTACGCGCGCGGGGGGGGGGCTTGGGGGGGGGGCGCGAAGCGCCCCACCAACTAGGTGTTGGGGTGGCGTGAAGCGCCACCCCAACAGCTAGTATATATATATATATATATCTATATCTATATTCACAGGTGAGACACAGGGACACAACTACAATGGCGCGTAACTAATATGGCGCGTAACGACTTATGCACGCGGGGGGGCTTGGGGGGCGTGAAGCATATATAAATGACGACGGGGACACAGGGAATGTTCGATTAGCAATCACCATCAACAAAGCTCAAGGGCAATCATTAGAATAATGAGGTATAGATCTGAATACAGATTGTTTTTCCCATGGACAATTATATGTTGCATGTTCAAGAGTCGGTAAACCTGACAATCTATTTATATACACAGACAATGGGACAACCAAGAATGTTGTATATTCCCAAGTTTTATATATATATATATATATATATATATATATATATTATATATATATATATATATATATATATATATATATATATATATATATATATATATATATATATATATATATATATATATATATATATATATATTTATATATATATATATATATATATATATATATATATATATATATATATGTATATATATATATATATATATATATATATATATATATATATATATATATATATACTAGCTGTTGGGGTGGCGCTTCGCGCCACCCCAACACCTAGTTGGTGGGGGCGCTTCGCGCCCCCCCCAAGCCCCCCCGCGCGCGTAAGTCGTTACGCGCCATTGTAGTTGTGTCCCTATGTCCCACCTGTGAATATAGATATATCTATATATATATGGTTTTAACTACGTAAAACTTGCGAATATACAACATTCTTTGCTGTCCCATTGTCTTTGCATATAAATAGATTGTCAGGTTTACCGACTCTTGAACATGCAACATATAATGGTCCATGGGAAAACAATCTGTATTCAGATCTATACCTCATGATTCTAATGATTGCCCTTGAGCTTTGTTGATGGTGATTGCTAATCGACCATTCCCTGTCCCGGTGTCCCGGTCGTCATTTACATCCCCCTGTTTCCCCCGGTGTCCCCGTTGTAGTTGTGTCCTGTGTCCCGGTCGTCATTTATATTCCCTGTGTCCCGGGTCCCGGTCATCATTTGTATCCCGGTGTCCCGGTCTGTATATACATTCGTTTTTTAGTTTTGTTTTTCTCCTTTATTTTTTTCCTTTTTTTTTCTTTTTTAGCTTATTTAGATTTTTAGATTTTTTAGTTTTTTTTATTAGTTTTTAGTTTTTATTTCTTTTTAGTTTTTTTGTCCCGGTCGTCATTTATATCCCCCTGTTTCCCCCGGTGTCCCCGTTGTAGTTGTGTCCCTGTGTCCCGGTCGTTATTTATATTCCCTGTGTCCCGGTCGTCATTTGTATCCCGGTGTACCGGTCTGTATATACATTCGTTTTTTAGTTTTGTTTTTCTCCTTTATTTTTTTCCTTTTTTTTTCTTTTTTAGTTTATTTAGATTTTTAGATTTTTTAGTTTTTTTATTAGTTTTTAGTTTTTTTTTCTTTTTAGTTTTTTTGTAGTTTTTACCTTCTTTTTAGTTTTGTTAATTTTTTTTTTTACTTGTGTCCTGGTCATCATTTATACTCCCTGTGTCCCGGTGCTTTGTTGATTGCTAATCGAACATTCCTTTTGTCCTGGTCGCTTTCTCTTTGAGTGTCGTCATTTATTTTTTTCTTTTTTAGTTCTTTTAGTTTTTTACCTTTTTTAGTTTTTTTTTAGTTTTTAGTTTTTTTAGTTTTTTACCTTTTTTTAGTTTTTTTAGTTTTTTTAGTTTTTTAGCTTTTTTATTTTTTTTATTAGTTTTTAGTTTTTTTGTAGTTTTTGCCTTTTTTTTAGTTTTTTTAGTTTTTTAGCTTTTTAATTAGTTTTTAGTTTTTTTTGTAGTTTTTGCCTTTTTTTTAGTTTTTTTAGTTTTTTAGCTTTTTTATTTTTTTTATTAGTTTTTAGTTTTTTTTGTAGTTTTTGCCTTTTTTTAGTTTTTTCAGTTTTGACGTCACCTGATCCAGTTTTTTCAGGTGACGTCACCTGATCCACGATCCACAGATCCACAGACAACTTATTTTTATATATATAGATAGTTTTTTTTTTTTTACTTATGTCCTGGTCGTCATTTATACTCCCTGTGTCCCGGTGCTTTGTTGATTGCTAATCGAACATTCCTTTTGTCCTGGTCGCTTTCTCTTTGAGTGTCGTCATTTATTAGTTTTTTTCCTTTTTTTTTTAGTTTTTTATTGGTTTTTACCTTTATTTTAGCTTATTTTTCAGTTTTTTCCTTTTTTTTAGTTTTTTTTTATTTTTTATTTTTTTTAGTTTTTTACCTTTTTTTAGTTTTTTAGTTTTTTTAGTTTTTTAGCTTTTTTACTTTTTTTATTAGTTTTTAGTTTTTTTTTGTAGTTTTTGCCTTTTTTTAGTTTTTTCAGTTTTTTTTTTAGTTTTTTATTGGTTTTTACCTTTATAGTTTTTTTAGTTTTTTAGCTTTTTTATTTTTTTTATTAGTTTTTAGTTTTTTTGTAGTTTTTGCCTTTTTTTAGTTTTTTCAGTTTTGACGTCACCTAATCCAGTTTTTTCAGGTGACGTCACCTGACACATCCATCCATCCATCCATCCATCCATCCACAGACAGACAACTTATTTTTATATATATAGAAGATATATATATATATATATATATACATATATACATATATACATATATATATATATATATATATATATACTAGCTGTTGGGGTGGCGCTTCGCGCCACCCCAACACCTAGTTGGTGGGGGCGCTTCGCGCCCCCCCCAAGCCCCCCCCGCGCGCGTAAGTCGTTACGCGCCATATTAGTTACGCGCCATATTAGTTACGCGCCATTGTAGTTGTGTCCCTGTGTCCCACCTGTGAATATAGATAGATTTATATATGTGTTTCAAACTACGTAAAAATTGCAAATATACAACATTCTTGGCTTTCCCATTGTCTGTCCATATACAAAGCCGTATGTACTAATAATGACGTCATATGCAAACGTTCTTTTTACAAACAAACAAACATGCATACACACAACTCGTTTTTATATAGATAGATAGATAGATAGATACAATACAAATTAACTACGTAAAACTTGTGAATATACAACAGTCTGTTCCGAAATACAACTAACTTCGTAAAACTTGAGAATATACAACATTCTTCGCTGTCCAATTCTCGCTGCATATAAATAGATTGTCAGGTTTACCGACCCTCGAACATGCAACGTACAATTGTCCATGGGAAAAACAATCAGTATTAAGATCAATACCACATTTTTCTAATGATTGACCTTGAGCTTTGTTAATGGTGATTGCAAATGCTAATCG